>NC_079212.1:18167445-18502945 GCF_029633865.1 Lampris incognitus | reverse complement strand
TGACGTAAAAAGTGGAAATGAAATTTTTGATTTTGGTCCGGCTCTAAAACCGTGGGCATAGAAACGCATCTCAGCATCTATATCACTAAATTATATATGCATTCAGAATATGACCCCCCCCCCAGTATGATAGAACTGTACATTGCCGGCACAGGCAATATCAGCGGTTGATTGTGGATTAAATCGTATAGAGGTATGCATGCTAAAGGATGAAAATGTTCAAGCAGTCTGGTAACTTAGTAGTGGTAATGGCAATGGGCCTGGTATCATGAGATGTCCTGTCCACATGGTGCTATAGGGACGGGAGCAGTGACAGCAGGGTAAGTGCCTGGTTTGAGTGAATGTAATCAGTGGCAGGAGCCAGAAGGCAGGCGTCCCATGGTGTTAATCTTCAGAGGGCTCAGATCTGCTCACTGACACTCTATCTAACACACTCTGTGTTAAAGCAGCAGTCGACATCTTTTTTTGCTTCAAATTATCATTATGAAGTAAATGTTGATTGTACAGTGTAGTGGCTATAGAATAATGATACCATCGGCTTTTAGATTGGTCCACATAAGCCTCGTTTCACTATGCAGTTCTGTCTGCCACCGGGTAAGATCTCGCAGGAAGACGAAGGCTCGATTTATGGCAAAAAAGAAGTGCATCAACCATCAGTCAAAATATGGAGAGGATAGTGCTTTTGTTTTCCTCGGTGCTATCGGTAGGTATCCCCAGTAGCGGAAATGGCGGGCGGTGGAACAACCGAAGTGACAGTGGAAACTCTACAAGAGAAGAAGAACCCCATTGACAGAGGAGGCGAAGAAGTGGAAGAGGGAAAGTGATGGAAACAGAAGTAAAACAAGAGTGAACGCCAGACGGGCATTCACGCGATGGAGCGTGCTCCGGTGTTTCATCGAACTCTGTTTCCCTGACGAGATCGGTTTCCCCTTAGCCAGATGAAAGCGTTCACATGGAAACAGGTTAGCTATCAGTTACAATTGGGTTAAGGTGAGCGTTAGGTTAAGCTTAGGGTTAGGTTAAAGGTAAGTTAAGGTTAGGGTTAGGTTGAGTTTAGGTTAATCAAGCGTCCCGGCGGTGTATCAAACTCTGGCTAGGGGGAAACAGATCTCCACGGGGAAACAGAGTTCGATACAACACCAGGGACTTGAAATGGTTCCAAATTGACATTCAATTGGCATGCTTTCTACTGGATCAGTGCACAACCAGCCAACTTATTAATACTACCAGATGTACTCTGCCTTTATCATAGCACTGAGATTGGGGTTTCTAGTTCAAATTGGGATTCTTATGGTTGTTTCTTGCTTTGGACAGCAGCCAAACTGCTAATAAACTGAAAGCAATCCGGTTGTCTTTGCAACAGTGACGCAAACAATAAAAACACTTGGTGACACACATGTCCAAGCCATTGAGATGGCTTGGACATGTGTGGAGGAGAGATGCCGAGTATATTGGGAGAAGGATGCTGAATATGGAGCTGCCAGGGAAGAGGAGAAGAGGAAGGCCAAAGAGGAGGTTTATGGATGTGGTGAGGGAAGACATGCAGGTGGCTGGTGTGACAGAGGAAGACGCAGAAGACAGGAGGAAATGGAAACGGATGATCCGCTGTGGCAACCCCTAACGGGAGCAGCCGAAAGTAGTAGTAGGTGACGATGGGGGGGGGGGGTTGAAAGTTGTCTACAGCCGCTTTTACTCCCTTACAGTGAAATGATGCACTGACAAAATTTTAGCCTTTGTACAAACAAATCACGTGGCCAACATCCAAAACAGCCGATGAAATTATGATACTGTGGGAGTGCAGGAATGAGGAGACGGAGAGATCAAGACGAGTCAATCCCGTTTACTCGCCACACCAAACGACACCGATACAACACACTCTCTCGTGGCAACCAGCTAACCGCTAGGCTGCTGCAAATATGGCTCACCCCGGAAACCCTAAGCAGTGCCTACGTCAGCACTCTGAATGTCTGCCTGAAAGGAGCAGCAGCCCCTGGTGAATCTACCCTCAATTGTGTATCACCATATAGCCCCCCCCAGAATTCACCATCACGAAAAAAATGCAAAACAAAAGTACTCAGCGAAACACAAACAGCCAACAGGCGAACAGTCCTCAGTGAAACAGTCAACATCTCTGCGCTGAATGGGTACGGGGCAGGGGCAGGAGCAGGGGACAGAGCCGGAACCTGGGCAGGGGCCGAGGCTGGGCCAGGGGCCTGAGAAGGGGGACGTCCACGCTGCGAGGGCAGGGCCAGTTCGACCAGCCCACCCAGGTCCAAATAGGCAGACCTGAGACGGTCCACCGAGACCCGCTCCGGCTTGCCCCCCATGTCCACCACAAAGTTCTTAGGCCACCCTTCCAGGACGCGGAAGGGCCCGTCGTAGGGGGGCAGCAGGGGGGTACGGTGGCTGTCGCGGCGGATGAAGACGTACCTGGCCGACAGCAGATCCTTGGGGACATAGGACTGAGGGAGGCAGTGGTGAGATGTAGGGATCAGAGCGAAAGCGTTGGCACTGTCCCGGGCCACAGCCCGATGAGAAGCTGCTGACCAGGAGGCCACAGTGTCTGGGAGAAACTCACCCGGGACACACAGCGGCTGGCCGTAAACCAGCTCGGCAGACGAGGACTGGAGGTCTTCCTTGGGGGCAGAGCGAAGGCCGAGCATGACCCACGGGAGGCGATCGACCCAGGACCCACGGGAGGCAATCGACCTAGTTGCTGTCCGTGAGGCTGGCACAAAGAACGGCCTTCATAGACTGATGAAACCGCACACAAACTCCGTTGCTCTGCGGGTTGTACGCTGTGGTGCGGTGGAGCTTCACCCCCAGCCCCTCCGCAACTGCAGTCCAGAGCTCCGACGTGAATTGCGGGCCTCTGTCAGAGGTGAGGTCAGCCGGTGTGCCAAAACGGGCCACCCAGGACCCGATCAATGCCCGGGCCACCTCAGTAGACGTGGTCGATGACAGGGGAACAGCTTCCGGCCACCTGGTGGTCCTGTCCACCATGGTGAGAAGGTGAGTGAACCCGTGGGAGGGGGGCAGGGGGCCCACCAGGTCCACATTCACATGGTCAAAATGCCTCTCGGGCACCAGGAATGGCGCCAAGGGGGCTTTGGTATGACGGTGTACTTTGGAATGCTCGCACGCCACGCAGGAGTCTGCCCAGGCCTTGACGTCCTTCCTGAGGCCGGGCCAGACGAACTTGGCCCCCACCAGCTTAGTGGACGCCTTCACACCTGGGTGGGAAACGCCATGTATAACGTCAAAAACACGGCGCCGCCAGCCGGTGGGCACCATGGGGCGGGGCGTTGGCACTATTAAACACCACATCCTCCAACCGCAGCGGCCGTCCGATAGGACTGGATGTCCACGTCAGCGGCTTGGTCTGCAGCCATGGCAGCGTAATCGAGTCCCAAGTGGACGGACCCTGCCACCGCCTGGGAGAGGCAGTCAGCGACCAAGTTGTCCTTGCCAATCACGTGCCAGATGTCTGTGGTAAACTCCGAGATGGCAGAGAGCTGACGCTGTTGGCACCCGGACCACGGCTCGGAGGTCTTGGCCACGGCTAAAGTCAGCGGCTTGTGGTCGACGAAGGCAGTGAAACGGCGGCCTTCCATCAGGAACCTGAAGTGTCGGGAGGCGAGGAAGAGACCCAGGAGCTCCCGATCGAAGGTGCTGTACTTCCGCTCGTAGTCCTTAAGCTGTTTGCTAAAGAAGGCAAGGGGCTGCCAGGCGCCGCCCACCCACTGCTCACACACCGCCCTGACCGCATAGTCAGAGGCGTCGGTAGTGAGGGCAATCGGGGCAGTGGGGGACGGGTGCGCCAGCAAAGCAGCACTGGCCAGCGCAGCCTTGGCGTCGTCGAAAGCTTCGTCCATCCCCGGGGACCAGTCTACCTCGCCCTTGGCGTCCTTGCTCCGCAGGGCCTCGTACAAGGGCTGCATGCGATGAGCTGCGTGGGGAATGAACCTGTTATAAAAGTTCACCATGCCCAATAACTCCTGCAGGGACTTCACAGTGCGGGGGCGTGGAAAACTGGCGACGGCGTCGACTGGCAGGAAGCAAACGGCTCCTTGCGGGGAGATGCGGTGGCCGGGGAAGTCGATGGACGACAGGCCAAACTGGTACTTGGCTGGGTTGACTATGAGTCCATGCGCACTGAGCCGCTCGAACAACTGCCGGAGCTGCGTCAGGTGCTCCTCCGCGGATGCACTGGCCACGAGAATATCATCCAAGTAAACAAACAAGAACGGCATATCCCGTAGCACAGAGTCCATCGGCCGCTGGAACGTATGCGCTGCCCCCTTGAGACCGAAGGGCATCCGCAGGAACTCGAAGAGTCCAAATGGCGTGATGACCGCTGTCTTGGGCACGTCCCGAGGGTGGACCGGTACCTGGTGGTAGCCCCGCACCAAATCTACTTTGGAAAAGATGGTGGCCCCCGCCAGGTGGGCGGAGAAGTCCTGTATGTGCGGGAGGGGGTACCGGTCAGGGGTTGTGGCGTTGTTCAGGCGACGAAAATCGCCGCAGGGGCACCAACCGCCGTCAGCCTTAGAAACCAAGTGCAGGGGGTAGGCCTACGGGCAGTCCGAGCGGCGCACAATGCCGAGGCGTTCCGTGGTGGCAAACTCCTCCCTGGCGATCGCAAGCTTAGCAGAGTCGAGGCGCCGAGCACGTGCGCACACCGGGGGGGGGGGGGCGTCGGTGGCAATATGGTGCTCCACGCCTTGCTTGGCCACCGCTGACGAGAACGTAGGTGTGGTGAGGTCAGGGAACTCTGCGAGCAGTCGTTGATACGTATCTCCGGCGGCGAGCATGTTTGACAGGCCGAGCGTCCCTGCACCTCCCAGTGTGCACGGGTATGTAGCGAAAGAGACCGTATCGATCAAGCGACAGTTCGTAACATCCACCAGCAGCCTGAAGGCGCACAGGAAGTCCGCGCCACGGAGGAGAACAGACACGGCGGTCATACCGAAGTCCCAGCCGAAACGCCGCCCGCCGAAACACACCTCTACATACCTGGTGCCGTAGGTACGTGTGGGCGTGCCGTTCGCGGCATCCATCAGGGGGCCTTGACCGCCGGCCATGGTGTCCGTGGCCGATGCAGATAGGATGCTACGCTGAGCGCCCGAATCGACCAGCAACCGCCGGCCAGATAAGGCGTCCTTGATAAACAACAGCCTGCTGTTCTCGCCGGCACTCGCGTTTCCCTGGACGCTAAAGCTGCATGGCGGGCGACACTGCTTGGCCCTGGCACCAAACCTGTTGTGGTAACAACACAGCCCGCTGTCACGGCGGCGGGCAGCCACCGCAGCCGCGGTGCCCGCTGCGTCCTCCCGAGGCGGGGGCGAGGTCTGAGTGGGGAGCATCGCATGAACGAACTGCTGCCGGTTGGCAAGGAAAATCCTGTCCGCTTCCGCACCCAGAGCGCGGTAGTCTTTGGTGGAGGAGAGGGGGGAGCTGGCTAGCGCTGTGCGCACAGACGCTGGGAGCTGCCGTAGAAAAATATGGGTGAAAATGAAAGAGGGGTTCGCCGAGCCCAAAACGGCCAACATCTTCTACAGCAGCTCAGAAGGTTTGCTATCGCCGAGTCCGTTGAGTCACAACAGGCGATCCGCCTTCTCCATCTCCGACAGCTCGAAGAGCTGCAACAGAAATGCCTTGAGTGCGCCGTATTTTCCCACAGCCGGGGGGGGGGGGGCTTCCAGTAGCCCCATAGCTCGGGCCGTCGTCCGGGCATCCAACGCCGCCACCACATGGAAATACCTCGTAACGTCCCGCGTTATTCTTCCCAACTCGAACTGGGCTTCAATGTGCTGAAACCATGGCCGGGGACTGTGCTGCCAAAACTCGGGCAACTTCACCGTTGCTGCTGAGATGCTAGCGCTAACATGAGCCATACCGTTAGCATCACTCGGAGCCGGAGCGGTGTCTTCATCGCTTTGAGTCGACATGTTCATTGTCAACGTGCGGGGTCACCAATGTGGGAGTGCAGGAATGAGGAGACGGAGAGATCGAGTCGAGTCAATCCCGTTTACTCGCCACACCAGTCGACACCGATACAGCACAATCTCTCAGATAAAAGCAGACCTCCGAAACAGGCATTTATTATGAGCTCAGTTTTTTCTTTTGAGGTCTTGCGTTCCCACAGAGGTAATTAAACGTAACTCGTGATTAGAGGCTGCAAAAATAAATAAATAAATCCTGAAAGCTCTTTCTCTGTCAAAAGGTATTTTTGTGTACACACAGCCACCCACAGACACAATCACCAAGAACTGCCCCAGAAATTCGAGCGAGGGTTATAGAATATCTCTTTGTAGTCACAAAACAAAATATCCCTGAGCATCGAGTATCACTTTTCATTATTTCTGCAACCTCCACAGTGCTGTTTTCGTTGCTCACATACCACCTCTTCTTAAAGCCAGCGAAACGCCTCTCATTTATGTTAGATGGCTTCAACATCTCACCATCATTATTCTCCTGCACTGTGTACAGCAGCTTTATATGGGTATCAATTATAAACTGCTACTACTACTACTTTCTGCATATCTGACTGTAAACGGCACACAGGACTTCTTCCTCTGAAGCCACAAAAATACTGACAGTAACAAACAGCTGTTGCCGGTGTCTTCCCTGTGTTGGACGTACAAAACATAATTAATCACCATGGGACACAGTCTCAGTAATTGCTGTGTGCTGATTAATCGTCCCTGGTGAGCTGGCGTTCGGCTTAACATGCAAATTTGTGTCAGAGGATCCATTCAAAGATACGGCCCATGTGGGGGGGGGGTGCTTAAAAACTGACACGTGCAGGGAGATAACAAGATGTTCGTCAGGGGGGCTTGACTGCGTAGCACAACAGTTATTTCAGTTTTGAGCCTTAATTTGTACCCACTACAGTATACGGCGGGCAGAAAACGGGGAAATATTACAATTAGAGTTGAATGAGAACAGAGGGCCGTGTCACGAGGATGGGAAGAGGGCTCGCTGCAGCGATATGTCGTTTCAATGGTTGTTAAAGACGGTTAATAATTTCATTTTCTATGCCCTTGCTTCTCGTTTTTCACGGAGCTGAGCAGATTGCCGAGGAGGAGGAGGAGGAGGGGTGAAGAGAGGAGGGCACAGAGCAGATGACAGGCACGGAAAGAGAGGAGAGGAAAGAAGGGAGAAGGCAGGGGGATAATAGATGAGGCTGGATTGTGCTACAGTCGAGCAAAGCCGTTGGCAGGAGAGGTCATTGACTCAGCAGCTCAGGACAACGTCAGTGGAGCCGGCGTCTAATCGACTACGTCCACTTCATCTGCCCCTGCCTGGGACAGACTGGGAGCAGCGGTAAAGCAAGGTCATACAGAAAACTCTCAGATGAAGACATGGAAAAATCAGTTTTCCCTCTCCATCTGAGTCCCCTTTATCCACATATTTTGAGAGAGTGACGATGAGATAACAGCTGACCAGAAGGAGCGGTAACACACGTCAGGAATGGTAAAAATGGTTGGTACACATGCTGAGTTTAGACCACCACTCCGAAGCCTCGCGCCGAAGCCCCGTTTCTATGGTGAACACAGTAAACATGAAAACAGCCCGTCGCGGTTGTGAATATAGACATAAATCAAACTATATGGTTACAAATTACATGGTTTCTGCCAAATTATGCGTCTTCTGTTCACTACACATGTTATTAGCATTTTGTGAATTCAGCTACACTGGCACAGTTTTTCTGATTCTATGTTGTGGTCGCGTTCTTGTCGCCAATTGAAAAAAAAACAATACGGTGTCTACTCTCTTTATGCGAAGAAATTAAGTGTGTATATGTTTACAAGGCATGGCTCACGATTTTGTTGTAGCTGACACAAAACTATTTTTCCCTGGCATATTTGGTAATTTGGGACACAGTTTCATTAGTGTAGGCCTTTGCTTTCCATCCTAATAATATTTCAAAGAATAATTTAAACGGATTACTTTTTTTCTTAACCTTAAATATAAGTCTAAGGTTACTTGATATTATGTATTAGCCTATTATGATGTGGTATGATAGCTTATAGATGCGTTATGGGCCGCACGGTGGCCCAGTGGTTAGTACTGTCGCTGCACAGCAGGAAGGATCCTGGGTTCGAACCCCAGGCCATCCCAGGTCCTTTCTGTGTGCCGTTTGCATGTTCTCCCCGTGTCTGCGTGGGTTTCCTCCGGGTGCTCCCGTTTCCTCCCACCATCAAAAAGGCATGCATGTTAGGGTTAATACTCCTGTCTGTGCCCCTGAGCAAGGTAATGGAAAGAAGAACGGGGGTTGGTCCCCGGGCGCTGCACGGCAGCTGCCCACTGCTCCTAGCTACACAGCTAAAATGGGTTAAAATGCAGAAGATGAATTTCCCCATGGGGATTAATAAAGTCTAACTTCTTATTCTTCTAATGGATTATTACGTCAACAGATAGGCTTAGGCCCTATAGGCTAGTCTATTAGATTAAGGTGTTAAAGTGATTAAAGAATCCAACATGCTTTTAAAAACATGTAATTTATGTAAAATATTTTGTAGAATTGGGGCGTCCGGGTAGCGTAGCAGTCTATTCCGCTGCCTACCAAGACGAGGATTGCCGGTTCGAATCCCCGTGTTACCTCTCGGTTTGGTCGGGTGTCCCTACAGACATAATTGGCCGTGTCTGCGGGTGGGAAGCCAGATGTGGGTATGTGTCCTGGTCGCTGCACTAGCGCCTCCTCTGCTCTCAGTCTGCCAGGCCCAGCACCACAGGCCAACGTCCACTCTTCATTAGTGCCTGTGCATGATGTCAGCAAAGAAGCAGAGGATGGAGACTGGCCACTCCCCCCTCATACTATTCAAGTGCCTCATCACCCGCACTGCCCACACAAATATCCTGAGTAGTCTGGACCAGGACTCATTCCTGATGTCCCTCCGCCGATTCATCTCACACAGGAAAACCATTGGCGCTTCTATCGGACCAGGGCAAAAACTTCAAAAAGAGGTGAGAGGGAGCTCCATGACTCGTTTAAGGCTTTGCACCCCACTCTATAGTCAGAGCTGGCCAAACATCAGGTCAAATTTGTGTTCAACCCGCCAAGTGCGCCTCACTTTGGTGGTGTATGGCAGAGGGTAATTAAATCGATCAAAACTGCCCTGTATGCTACGATCCAGATCCAGACTGTAACAGAAGAAATTATGCGCATGGTGCTGATCAATGTAGAGGGCGTCCTGAACTTAAAGCCCCTGAGGTATGTATCCAGTGACATCACAGACCCGGACGGACCCAGTAACACCGACCATGCACTTGATGGGGCGGCCTGACCCCTCGCTGCCTCAGGTGGTGTACCCGGAGTCTTATCTGTTGAGCCGTCATCACTGGAGGCACTTTCAGGTCCAAACCGACCGTTTCTGGTCTAGTTTCATCAGGAATTACCTACCCAGCCTGCAAACCCACCAAAAGTGGCGCCCCACTCCAGTCAACCTCACTGAGGACTCTGTTGTGATGTTAGTCGATCCCCAGCTGCCACGAGCCTTTTGGCCCATTGAACATGCCATCAAAGTACACCTCGGTGCTGATGATCATGTCAGGTCAGCCGATGTGCGGATCCAGGACCGTGTCTACACCCGACGGGCTGCACGGCCCGTCGTCCTACAAGCCATTCCAGAAGTCGAAGATGAGGGAAACCCTAGAGCCTCAGTTCCCCCTCAGTAGACTGTTTTCACCTTTCTATGGAGCAAATGTAATCACGTGTAGATCACCATTGATACCGCCTCCTGTTGTGAGGCGGAACTTTCCTCGTTCTCCAGGAGAGCATCGGACCTGTTTAAGGGACGGACCGAAAACCAGCACGAGTTCTACCGTAGAAGTTAAGGGAGAGTTTGGTTATATTTTTCTCCTATTCCCCGAAAGACCTGTTGTGTTCGTCCGTACGTACCGGATATAACTTCGCTGCTTTGTTAGGTTTCTGTAATTAATGAGTAGTAGAAAGGCACCGAGCTAACGGTTAGCAGCTAACAGCTTTCACGTTTGCGCTTTATTCTTCTGACAGTTCTTACCAGTTGTAATTCATGTTGCCAGTGATTACTTTGTATTGTTTCATTTTCAGAGCCACACACACACACACACACACACACACACGCCTACTCGTCAATAAACGTCTTTGAAGATAGCATTCTTGCCAATGCACCACAGTGGTCACACACTCCCAACCAGCTACAGTTACAGTCCGAGCCATCAGTCCTCCACTACAGCTGGATAGAGGTTAAACAAAGTGATCAACAGTTCTGTAGGCTACACCTGCATCAGCAGGCACCAACATTGCTGCTTCATTAGACTAAATCCCTTGTTACGCCACTGCTTGCACACTAAACATACCAAATAACAGTTGGATCACGCTTTATTGTTTGCCATTGTCAAAGAAAATTATTGGGATAGGCTAATTTGACAAAATGATAAAGCCTACTATTACACACAATTTGGGAGATTAGCATCAATTTGAAGTCTTCATATCTACTTAAAATTTGGCTGTAGGCTACACCTTTGTGGTTCTGTGTTGATGTGAGGTCCCCTTTTTATCAGGTTATATGAAAAAACTGGTGCTACACTTCCATTTCAATACCCTTTTAACATTGTCCCAATTTACCTGAAACATGCTGTGGACACCAAGAAAATTTCCCAATTTAGAATATGTAAACATAATTTCAAAACAACATATGTTTAATGTGGTAAACTATTACGTCATACATGTTTGTATATCATTTATAACCACAGTATATTAGAGTCATTTGAATTTTATATCCTTATATTAAAATTAAACTGAAGCATTATGTCATGGGGTCATCTTGCTGTTTGATGCTGACCACACACACCCACGTGATGTCACAGGATTTATGTGACGTGACTTTGGTCATGTGTTTCCACAGCAAGGTCTCAGCGCCAATTTCTTTGACTTACTACACTTTTCAGGGCAGAAGAAAGCTGTTTTCTTAAGATGTCCCGATAAACCTAAATTCACCAATTCATTTACATCTGTAACGATCCTGGTTATAGTGACGAACCATGCGGAACAAAACTCACTGGACAGAATCCTTCCCATATTCACCGCTGTTAGAATAATCCGGTTATTGTGAACAAACCATCCACTTAGAGTGATCATTTTGGGTATTTCATACATTGGGGGGAAAAAAAACTTAAAACCAAGGTAACTTGGGACATCACATGTACAAATTGTTTTGTTTTTTTGCTTACTCCCATGATATCGAATTGCACCACCTCCACTCCAAAAATCCCAAAATCTGCCTCTGAAATCACCACATAGCACAAAGTAGCACATCTTTACGATAAGTTTTACACCTTACTTACTATAAATATACCTTGGGCAATGTTCACTCACGATACTGTTTTTTAAATTCTTGTTTGAAGCATTTGAAACAGCTGATATTTGTTTACAGCATGATAACCAATTGTAGGCTACAGTCAGTTAAATCCAGTAAAACAGGGAAGCTGTCTATTTAATTACATCATATTTATCTAATAAGTGTACATGTTAAGTAGGTGGTCATCCGGAAAAAACAAAATATGACTTCCCTTTGAGTGACTTCTCATAGAGCAGTCATAGTGGCCTAGATAGATGTGATCGCTATGAACAGTTTCCACTGTATCGATCTCAGTTTTGATGCCTCTGTATGATCAACAGAATCAAATGAGAGACCATCAGCGAGAAGATGAGACATTACTCTATGACTCCTAATGCTTGTCTCAAGGTTAGATTCCCCTTATATATCTGAGAAACAATTTACGGTACACAAACAGGACACAGCCACAATTAGAAATAAATTATTTTTTTATCTCTGCATATCTTAGAAACAGCTGTTTTTCAAAGCACCACTACATATGTCAAGCTCCTCCACAAAAAAAGGAAAAAAAGAGCTACCAGTAGGTGAATTTGGATCTTCACTTAAAGATGCTTAACCGAATTAGTCATTCTTACGCGAAACGCTACCAGTTTTGTCCACGAGGTGGCGCAAGGTCAACAAAAAAAACCCAAACAACACGCTCTTTGGCGAAGTGAGCGCTGGCGTGTGCAACGACGCTTGACAATCCAAAACGTATATCTGTGTCAATCTACGCTTCTCCTGCCTCCCACAGCAGGAGCAGCGACACGCGAGGCAGGCTCTACTCCAACTGTAAACCGTGTTGGGTAGAACAACTGACCCTACAACCTCCACAACCAGCTGGAGGCATAGAGGTAGGCAGAGGAAAGCTGGCCAATTCTGCTCCTGAAGGAAGAAGAAAAGCAGAGAGAAGTAAAAAGAGAAGAAAAAGCTGGATATTTGAGTCAGCTGTCCATGTCCATTGCATAACCAATTAGGCTGATGCCGTGTGACATTTCTGCTCTTTCTCCTCTCGTGATGAAGCTAATACGCCACAGAACAGGCAGCCACACACAGCAAGCCTAACGGAGGCAATGCTCGAAAACTGTAGGTCACACACACAGGAGTGTAGCACAAAATCTGGGCCCTATACATAAGCGGTCTCTGGGCCCCTTTCCTCTTTGGTCTCTCACGCATCACTTTTTTGAGTTCTAGCATACTGTTAATTATTTGCAATCACAGTACATTAATCTGTTTTAACCTAACCTTAACCTAACTTAATTATCTTGCAGTGACTGGAAAAAAATGTATCGTTTCACTTCAAGCTTTGATGCATCTTAGGGTACTGATGCTGACACCCGTGGTGTTTATTCCACTGTAAATGCCTACTGACGGGACTTCTTGTTTGCAAAGTCATTGATTAGATTTTCAAGTCCAACTGTTTTGCTAATCGTCTTTCAATTGAGAGTGGTGCCAGGTTGTTCAGCCTCTCCTTGGACATCGTTGGTCTGATCTTTGCTTGTATCAGCAGTCACTCGCGACAGGACTAGATGAGCTGCATTGAGAGATGCTCGTGAGGGGCGGACTAAATCATTTTGCACCTTTTGTAAGGGGTGAGAGGGGCCTCAGAGAGCCTCCACTATTTCCCTCAACCGATGTATTGAGCCAATTTTAACTAAAGTTGTGACACTAATTGGTTAGAAATAAAAAAAATTGCAAACCAAAACAAACTTATTTCCAGGCTTCCCGAGCCCCCGCCCCGAGACCCCCCTCCCTTCTGGGCCCTGGTAGGTCCTCCCCCCCCCACTACGACGCCCCTGGTCACACACACAAGTTTTCCACAGTTTCTGTTCTTTTCATTATTTTCATCTCTGAGACAGCTGAAGAAGAAACAAAGTCTTCCTGCAGTCATCGTGTCCCCTTTACCGTTTTTGTATTGACAGGTTTTTTTTTGGTCTAAGTTATAGCCTTAGGTGCCTTCAACTACATTACCACTAGACAAAGATATATTTAAAAATGCAACCAAACCTTGTATCGCTCCAGTGAGTTTGCAACCATCTAAAGGTGAAAAACCATCTATTTGTGCTGGCCTGATCTTTGGGATCAAGTGATGTGAGTGTAGCAGGATAAACACAGCTGCACATAATAACATTAATGGACCCATTAATCAAACGGACCCATCAGTAATTTTATTAGCTGCAGCTGTGTTTATCCTGCTATGCTCACATCACTTGATCCCAAAATCCGCCCAGCGCTTACAGATGGTTTGTCATATTTAGATGGTAGCAAACTCACAAAAGCCATAAAGGGTTTAGGCGCTCTTACATGACTAGATATACATACTACGTGGATGATCCATTGCCACTTTTGCAGACTGAAGAAAATTCATCTATACACATGATTTGCATGACAATGACATGAATCTGGACTAAATGCCACTATTAATTACAAGTACAATAGCCACTGGTTTTAGAGGAGCAGATTTTCTGCAGAACTTTGATCGGCCCGGTTTCAATGGGGCACGCAGTTTCAAGTGTCATTCACACTTTCAACCCCACAATCAGGTTGTTGTAGGGTGACTTTTTGCCCCAGATACATCCCGTTACCCTAGATGACATCAAATCAACCAATGGCGTTGAGTATAGTATAATTTCTCATCACCGTTGTTTCCATGTACAAGCGCCTTTAGAATAAAGCCGGCCTCAAGAACACCCACCCTTCTGGACCGGGGCCAGCTTAGTTTCCTTTAAACTCACCGGCATCATCATCGTGCCTGTTTTCCCTCCCTGGCATCTGATACAAGCACTCGAGTGACTAAGCAAAGAGCCCACCGTCTATCAGCGACAGATATGTTTTAATTACCGCCTTTTCCATCTTAAGAGTCAGAGAGAGCTCAAAACCCAAGTCCTCTATCGCCCCAGCTGCCCTCTGTGCTGACTTGCACGCCTCTGTGCCATCTTCTTCCAACCATGTTCGAGTAAAACGTAGGTACGTGCATTAAAAAAAAAACTTATGACAGTATTCAGGATTCCAGTCTGCAGTAATTTGCCATAGGAGGCATCCGATGGCCATCTTATCTCTGGCACTCAGAGAGTGTGCCATCATCCATAGATGTGTGACTGCGCCGAGTTTAATATGAATTATTAATCGGCCTCCCGTGAACGAAATGGGCATTTAATTGCAGGGAGTCCTGTTCGACAACAACAAGGCCTCCCTGCAAACTGACGGATCGATCTACCTTGTGACTGAGCCTCATCTTCAGCTGCGCCGTGTTACATCCATACGAGGAGCCCATGTGGATCAAGAGAAGAGCCGTGGCTCCAGATGACGCGCCATTAGGAAGAGCGGGGAGGCTTTGCTGCTCCGGAGCTCACATGTACACCGCGCGGTGTGCTCTGGATGCTCTCAGTCTCATAAACTCTGTGCAGCGAGAGGTGGAAAGCGCCACCTTATTAATTATTCTCTCAGTAGCATTTCTGTCAGCAGAAACACACAGGGATGTGTGGCTATTGCTGTGCTCCAGCTGCATCGGATGGCATGCTTTATTCATCTGCAGCCAAGTTGAGTCCTTGTTCTTAAGCGTTAAAGTAAACACACGAGTCCGCCGCACAGCCTCTGGGAAACCTCGAGGTAAACGTAAATACAAGTCGACGGCAAATCAGCCCTGCTAAGATTATCTCTGAAGTGTTTGGAGTAAGTTTCCAGAGCGTGCTGTTTCGCGCAGAAAATGTGATTGTAAATCAGAGTTCACAAAGGGAAAAACGTCATATTTCTTCTTCTTTTTTGTCTCCACAACTCTGAGATGCATCTTCATGTGTTAGCATCCGAGACGTCGCGTTGACACAGCTTCGTTCAACCCCCCCCCCCCCCCCCCCGATGCTCGTCCGCTGTATGAACATTTCGTCGTTATAGCTCCTGTGCTGGCTTTGGCAAGCGGACCTGGCAACCCGCAGCCAAGGTGGGCTGAAATGTGTCGAGACTCCCAACTCGCCGTAGGAACAGGCTGTTGTTGTTGACGTGACATTGACACAACTACATCAGCATTCACAGCAGCGGGACTCGTTCTCACACAGCCGAGCATCGCCAGTTCAGAGGCAAAGCCTTATTTATAAACTCACCGGCAGCCTCCTTCAATCCGACCAGGGGGTGCATTTATCTTTTATCTCGGATACCCCAACATGAACACCCGGTACAAAAACAAAAACAAAACATATGTCTGACAACCAAGCTTACCTTATTCTCATTTTACTTGTCATCAATTGCAGATGGCTGATCGGTCGCCCCGGGAATAGTTATCCAGCTATTTTATTACATGTCGATCGTCATGTATTCTCGAGTCGACCAGACTGTTCATCTGATGGGAAGGTGGGGAGAAAAAAAACCCAAAAACAATAACAACAGCAGCGGCAACGTCCTAATCCTAATAAAACATCGCTGCTGGAGGATATACTAATATAACGTGTTGTCTTCCCAGACGTGTAACGTCATTGTGTTCATCGCTTCCGCTGATCCTCCAGCTCACACGCTTACATCGGCACCGCATCGCGGAGGTGAAAACGCAGCTTGGAGGCTGCCGGTGATGCTGCAGCGTTTTTGGTCCATCGAGACGCACGGGATGAGAGAGAGAGAGAGAGAGAGAGAGAGAGAGAGAGAGAGAGAGAGAGAGAGAGAGAGAGAGAGAGAGAGAGAGAGAGAGAGAGAGAGAGAGAGAGAGAGAGAGAGAGAGAGAGAGAGAGAGAGAGAGAGAGAGAGAGAGAGAGAGAGAGAGAGATTTAAGGGCCCACCCGTGACAAAACAGTGCAGGGCGACTGTAGAAGTGAGTTATTAACTCGTCTAACAATAAAACGTTGTTGATGGTGTTGCGTAGATAGATTCCTTATTGTGCTACTTGAGAAAATGCATTGCCTTCATTCATATTTACACTCATGTATGTGCATATTTACATACGTGTCTACATATACAGTAAGACACGGTTAGAGGAACTACAACCTGCTGCATACAAAAGTGTGTAATATACATCAAACATACAAACAATGCAATTAGAAAATATACTAACACTACACTAATTAAATCAATTTCCAAATAGCAATTGAGGCATTTTCTCACTTTTCTAGGCCCCAGACCATGCACAGATGACACCTAACATTTTACATCTGACATAAAAATTCTAAATAAGGGCCTCTTTAAAAACAAACAAACAATCATTTTATGAATAAAAAGTTCACCCAGTAATATAAATAGATTTACAATATATTGGCGATCTGCTGTGTTTACATCGAAGACATCAAATTCTGTAAAATAAAAAACTTTACCATGTATATTCCCATATCTGTGGGGCTACATCAGTGCACACAGATTCATCTTCAATGCAACAAAACCTACTTCCACTATTCATTTTATGTATATACCTTGATATGAAGGTATTACAGGGGTAACATATATGTAAAAGTTTTGTAAGCCATTTGTTCTTCATGTTTATGTAAGTAGTAAGACAGAGAGAGAGATAGAGAGAGACAGACAGACAGCTAGACTATATGGCCAAGAGTATGTGGACACCTGAACATCACACCCATACGTGTTGTGCATTTTCACACTGATCTTCAACAGATCACTGCCGTGTGAAGTCCCCTCCTGCTTCAAGAGCTCCACTGTCATCCTGGTCTCCAAGAAACCCCGTTTCGTAGGATTAAATGACTACAGGCCCATTGCCCTAACGTCTGTGGTCTTGAAATCCTTCATGAGACTGGTGTTGGCCCACTTGAAGGAAATCACAGGGCCCCTGCTCGACCCCCTGCAGTTTGCCTACCAAGCAAACAGGTCAGTGGATGATGCCGTCAACATGGGATTGCACTACATCTTCCAACACCTTGACTCCCCGGGGACATACGCAAGGGTCCTGTTTGTGGACTTAAGCTCAGTCAACACCATCGTTTCAGATGTCCTCCACTCCAAACTCACCCAGCTCACTGTAACAGCCCCCATCTGCCAGTGGATTAAAAATGTCCTGACAGGCAGGAGGCAGCTGGTGAGGCTGGGGGAAATCACATCCTGCACCCGGACAATCAGCACTGGTGCCCCCCAGGGATGTGTGCCCTTCCCTCTACTCTTTTCCATCTACACAAATGACTGCACCTCATGTGATCCATCTGTTAAACTCCTGAAGTTTGCAGAGGACACAATCATCATTGGCCTTATCCGGAATGGTGACAAGTCTGCATATAGATGGGAGGTTGATCAGCTGGCCCTCTGGTGCAGCCATAACAACCTGGAGCTGAATAGACTCAAAACAGTGGAGATGATGGTGGACTTAAGGAGGGGCCCCCTAACCACCACCCCCCCCATCATACTCAACAGCACAGTGTCTACGGTGAAAACCTACAGATTTCTGGATTCCACAGTCTCCCAGGACATAAGGTGGGCATCCAACATAGACACAATTTTCAAAAAGGCCCAGCAAAGGATGTACTTTCTCCGCCAGCTCAAGAAATTCAACCTGCCTCAGGAACTGTTGATTCAGTTCTACACTACAATAATCCAGTCTGTCCTCTGCACATCTATCACTCTCTGGTTTGAATCAGCCACCAAACTGGACAGGGACAGACTACAATGGACAGTTAGGTCTGAAGAAAAAAATCCTTTGTCCCAATCTGCCCTCTATTCAGGACTTATACACACCCAGTCTCCAGAAATGGGCAGGCAATGTCACAGCAAACCCATCACACCCTGGTCACAACCTGTTCCATCTCCTCCCCCCTGGTAGGCGCTACAGAGCACTGTACCCCAAAACAACCAGATATAAAAAGTTTCTTTCCGCGGGCTGTTATTTGAATGAATGCTTAACACTGTTAATAAGTCCAACCGTTTTGTATATACTATACTGTACAGTGTATGTATACTGGTACGCTCTGTCGTGTCCATCTACCTCAGGCATGTATGTAAGTAACCTGCTAACATTACTTTCAGCCTCTCTGATATATTCTCTGCACCATTGCACCTTATCACCTCTTATTTCTCCTGTATAAGTTAATCCTTGTGTATATATCTGAAGATTGTTGTGTTGTAGTGTTGTTATTCTATGTTAAGTACATTGAGAGAGCCACAAAACCGGATTCAAATTCCATGTTTGTGCAAACCTACATGGCCAATAAACATGGTTCTGATTCTCTTTCTCATTGAACATCTCATTCCAAAACCATATGGAGCTGGTCCCTGCTTTGCTGCCATAACAGCCTCCATTCTTCTGGGAAGGCTTTCCACTAGATTTTGGAATGTGGCTTCGGGGATTCACTCCCGGCGACACAGTGGCGCAGTGGTTAGCGCGGTTGCCTCACAGCAAGAAGGTCCTGGGTTCAAGCCCTGGGTAGTCCAACCTTGGTGGGTGATCCCAGGACATCCTCTGTGTGGAGTTTGCATGTTCTCCCCGCGTCTGTATGGGTTTCCTCCGGGGGCTCTGGTATCCTCCCACAGTCCAAAGACATGTAAGTCACGTGAATTAGCCGTACTAAATTGTCCCTAGATATTAATGTTTGTGTGTGTGTGTGTGTGTGTGTGTGTGTGTGTGTGTGTGTGTGTGTGTGTGTGTGTGTGTGTGTGTGTGTGTGTGTGTGTGTGTGTGTGTGTCTCAGTCCTGTCATGGCCTGGCGGCCTGTCCAGGGTGTCTCCCCACCTGCCGCCCAATGACTGCTGGAATAGGCTCCAGCATCCCTGCGACCCTGAGAACAGGATAAGCGGTTCAGCTGATGGATGGATGGATTCGCTCCCATTCAGCCACAAGAGCATTAGTGAGGTTGGGCACTGATGGTGGGGAGAAGGCCTGGCTCACAGTCTGAGGTCCAATTCAACCCAAAGGTATTGGATGGGACTGAGGTCAACGCTCTGTGGAGACCAGTTCTTCTACATTAAACTTGGTAAACCATGTCCCTATGGACCTTGTTTTGTGCAAGAGGGAATTGTCATGCTGAAACAGAAAATGACCTTCCCCACACTGTTGCCACAAAGTTGGAAGCACACAATTCTCTAGAATGGCATTGTATGCTGTAGCATGAAGATATTCCTTCACTTGAAATAATGGTGCAAGCCCAACCCATGAGAAACAGCCCCCCGACCATTTATTACTCCTCCACCAAACTTTACAGTTGGCACCACGCATTCAGGCAGGTATCGTTCTCCTGGCATCTGCCAAACCCAGATTGGTCTGTCAGACTGCCTGAAAGTGAAGTGTGAGTCATCACTCCAGAGAACGCGTTTCCACTGCTCCAGAGTCCAATAGCAGTGTGTTTTGCACCACTCCAGCCAACACTTGGCAGTGCACATGGTAATCTTAGACTTGTACGTGGCTGCTCGGCCATGTAAACCCATTTCATGAAGTTCCCAGCGAACAGTTCTTGTACTGAAGTTTCTTTCAGAGTCAGTTTGGAACTCTGCAGTGACTGTTGAACCGAGGACAGATGATTTTTACGCACTATGCTTCATCACCTGGCAGTTCCCTGTTCTGTGGTGCTGCGTGGCCTACCACACAACACTGCCTTAGCTGTGGTTGTTCCAAGACGTTTCCACTTCACAGTAACATACAAACAGTTGAACGGACCAGATTTAGCAGGGCAGGAATTTGACCAACTGACTTGTGGGAAAGGTGGCATCCTATGGCAGTGCCATTTTGAATGTCACTGAGCTCTTCAGTACAACCCATTCTACTGCCAATGTTTGTCTATGGAGACTGCAGTGTTATGCTTGGTTTTATGGACCTGTTAGCAATGAGTGTGACTGAAATAGCCGAACCCATTAATTAGAAGGGGTGTCCACATACTTTTTGCACTGCACCAATACATGATAACAGAGCAAGAGCATGAAACATATACATATGGCAATAGAAATATCAAACACTCTTGCAAGTTTAAAGATGAATCCTAAAAGAAAAACCCTACTATTTCAAATAATGGTTGGTGGTCTGGTCATCATGCATTTTGCATTTTGCATTGCATTTTGTTGCATGGTGGTAGGAAGTGTAGTTGTGCAAAAGAGCCATCATCAGCATTAATAAACACGAGTAAACGTTACAAATATAAGAAATGTGCATGGAGTTAAAGCAGGTAAAAGCGACACTTGAACTGAGGTAAAAATAGGTATATGGTACATAAGTCAAGTCAACTTTATCTATATAGCACATTTGAAACAACCACAGTTGAACCAAAGTGCTGCACAACCTTAAAATACAACATAGATAAGTGACACATATGAATATCAAAATATATGTAAAGAAAACCTAATAAAATAAAGAATATAAAATATAAACAATAAAACAAGAGTAAAAATATATTTGCTCAATAGGTGCAAAATAGGTCTCTAGTGTGCAAAATGTATTTGCGCACTAGAGATGGAAATGTGCTGACATGGTGTCAAGCTCAACTTGAATTCAATGCCAGTGAGAAGAAGTAGGTCTTTAACAAAGATTTAAAACTCTCTAGAGTCTGAGCAGATCTTATGTGTACTAGTAGATTGTTTCAGAGATCAGGGGCAGCCACTGCAAAGGCTCTATCACCCCTATTCTTAAGCCTCGATCTCGGAACATGTAAGAGCATCTGGTTTGTCGACCTGAGTGCTCTTACTGGTGTATGATGATGTATTAGCTCAGATAAATAAGGTGGTGCCAGCCCATTCAAAGACTTAAAAACAAGTAATAAAATCTTAAACTGGATCCTAAAACATTCAGGAGGCCAATGAAGGGAGGCCAGTACAGGCGTTATGTGATCACGTCATTCCAGTCAAAAGGCGAGCAGCTGCATTTTGTACAAGCTGCAGGTGATGAAGCGACGACTGAGCTACACCAACATACAATGTGTTACAATAATCCAAACGAGAGGTAATAAATGCATGAATTACACTTTCAATATCATTTGGAGGGAGCTAGCACTTTACTTTTCCAAGAAGTTGTAATTGAAAAAAACTTGTTTTGACGACTGAGCTTATTTGTTTATCAAAATAAAAAGAGCTGTCAAAAATCACACCAAGATCCCTAACAGAAGAGCGACTGTAGGAAGCTAAAGGACCAAGAGCACTGACATAACCATCCAGAAGATCAGGTTGTCCATATACAATTATTTCAATCTTATTTTGATTTAGTTTCAGGAAGTTTAACTCAATCCATGTTTTGACATCCTTCAAACAACTCAGCAAAGCATTATAGAATCTCTGCTGTTTGTTTTTATAGGCAGATAGATTTTCAAATCATCAGCAAAACAATGACAAGACATATTGTGTTTTTTAAAAATGGATATATATGCTGTATATGCTGCCCCAAGAGAAAGGGGCCCAAAAATGGAGCCCTGAGGGACCCCACAGTTAAGAGGGGCCGCAGCTGAAGAGAATTGGTCTATATGGACAGAAAAGCTTTTATTTGACAGCTAAGACTTGAACCATTCTAGGGCAGTACCTTTAATGCCTACACACAGCTCAAGACATGATAAAAGAATATTATGGTCAACCGTGTCGAAGGCAGCAGTCAGGTCCAAAAGCACCAGAACAGCAGAGTTCCCAGAGTCCACAGTTAAAAGAAGAAATGGCTGTTTCAGTGCTGTGACGTGATATGAAACCAGACTGGAACTTTTCAGAAATGCCATTAATTTCTAGGTGCGTTTGTAATTGTACATAAAACATTTTCTCTAAGACTTTTGAAAGAAAAGGCAGCTTAGAAATTGACCTATATATATATATATATATATATATATATATATATATATATATATATATATATATATATATATATATATAATGGCATCATGATCATATTGTGTATTATGCACAAGAGATGATACTGTTTTATTAAGTAACTGTGTTTGAAGGAAGCTGTGCTGATGATTGGGGAGGGCAAAACTGTGGTTATTGTGTTGTGCTTGCAAGTGGAATTTGTCAAGGCAATTACGTATTACTCACATATGCACACTATGCAGAGAGAGAGAGAGAGAGAGAGAGAGAGAGAGAGAGAGAGAGAGAGAGAGAGAGAGAGAGAGAGAGAGGAGAGAGAGAGAGAGAGAGAGAGAGAGAGAGAGAGAGGAGAGAGAGAGAGAGAGAGAGAGAGAGAGAGAGAGAGAGGCGAGAGCGAGAGCGAGAGCGAGCGAGAACTCAAACCACCAAATAAGACTTGTGCTCTCAAGAAAAATGGCCAACAGGTCAAGCATTAAAGAAGACTGATGGTTGGATAAGGTCATGACTATCTGCTTTGCATCTAGTCCAAGAGTGAGAAATTGAATGTGCACAGCAGTAGTCAATGTCTGATTTTCCAAGATTTTCCTGTTCGATAGGGCCAAACAAAGGTATCTGACACGGTGTCCACCGATAATGTCTTTCACTACGGCAGTCAATTCGTTCAGCCGCTCAGCTCAGCTATTCAAACTCTAGTTTGTGGTGAAGAGGTGGAGGGACACCTGCTCGATGAGATATTCCTCGGCCGGTGCCAAAACTAACCATGGCTCCTATTTTGGAACAAGAGATTGACATCTGTGGAGTGGAGGAAACCTGCTTCATCTTCCAAAGCACTGTTAATGCAGCCAGGAAGGTGAAGCTGTGATATATACACCGAATCAGTCGGCTGCTTGTCTGCAATTGCGTTACATACAACGAATGACCTTGTCCAAGTGTGGACGTAGGAGATTCAAGACAGAATTCAAAAGTCATCTCAAGCATCTCGGGCTTTACTTAGCCTCAAAGTAGTTCTCAAAAATAGTGTTGTCAGTTTTTGTTTCTGAGTCTCCATGTTTTTCTTTTGGTGATTGTTCCCCCTCTCTGAGAAGTGCTGCTGATTGGTTGTTTAGCTGATCAAACATGTAGGACAGGGGGCTGGTGACAGCTATACATGTATAACAAAAACCCTGTGTTCTTGTCATCCCACAGATCCTCCAAAGGATGGAGTTATTATAAGTGGATCTTGATAATTAATAAAGATTGCCTTTGCAGGTGGAGAATCTGAACTCCACTTGCAAATTGACTCTATCTAGGGCACATTGGCATGCAAATTCGTAGTGTTTTATGGCAAGCCTGCCGACAGCACAGGTTGAAAAAAATATCTGATGTAGCAGCGGTAGGTATCTTTACAGAGATATTATGGCCTGAATCGGCCCAAAAGCCGGATTTCTTTTCACGAATGCTAATTTCTAACTTGGATTCATTCACTCGGCGGCAAAGGTGATTGGCTGCTGCCGCCCATCTCTCCAGGACCTGCACACCTCCAGGACCTTGAGGTGGACAGGGACAATCTGACCTCCACAGCCCCCCACTGACAGCCCCCCACTGACAGCCACTCACACACACACACACACACACACACACACACACACACACACACACACACACACACACACACACACACACACACACACACACACATATGCCTGTGTGTGTGTGTGTGTGTGTATACACAAACATCACATTGGCAGCTGATGAGTGCGTGATGCATGAAACAAGCTTGTACTGAAAAGCATTAAAAAAATGTCCTACATGTACCTTAATATATGTATATATAACTTCGTTAAATGAAACACTCAACTGTAGGGAAAGTGCTCAAAAAATAAGGAGCAAAGTAATCCAGTGATTGAAGTAAATTCTATAATGGACAGTACAAGCCTGTTTCATGCTATAAGCAATCATCAGCTGTCAATAAAGCTACATGGAAAGAACATAACATGTTAACTGCCTCATCATGCACATCACGTGCACAATGTCAAATGGGGAAGGGGGAGGTGCCTACATTCAAATATATATACTGTCCCTCTACCTCAACCCCAGATTCAGGCATCATCACACACACACACACACACACACACACACACACACACACACACACACACACACACACACACACACACACACACACACACACACACACACACACCAGACACACCAGACACACCAGACACACTCACTCCTCACCTGAGTCAATATTTATATCAAACAAACCGTGTCCATCCAAACCTAACCTACATCCCTTACCCAACTCAGGTGAGTATATATACAGTGTGTGTGTATGTATGTGTGTGTGTGTATATATATATATATATATATATATATATATATATATATATATATGTGTGTGTGTGTGTGTGTGTGTGTGTGTATATATATGTGTGTGTATATATATATGTGTGTGTGTGATGCACAGGGCGTGTGTGATGCGTCAGTGCAGTAATACTGGGGTAGTAGTGCTTGTAGTTAGTGCATGCTGCATGCTGCTTCTGCTTGCTACTCTCTGCTCTCAGCTACTGCCGCCGGCTAGCCCTCTTTGTGGGGGTGAAAAGAGGAGCCGAGTGCGTAAGTCTCCCCTGCCGGTACATAGCCTCTCTACCGCCAAGACTCCTGCAGTGCCTCCTCGTGGCCACACACGGTAACTGGGTACCTTGCGGTCCCTGGCTAAACTGTAGGGGATCTCGGAGCTACAGTGGTCCCCAGAGGTCTAATGCGCAGGCCCATGTGAAGTGGATACGCCCTGGCATTGACCAACCACTGTCCCACTGCCTTGTGGGTAAGTGTAGGACGACAAAGGCTAGGGGAGCACACCCTGAGAGAAAAGCAATGTGCATGGCGGCGCACGATAGGCGGTCCTCTGACAGACTGGAGCTCCGGCAGCCTCCTGCAGCTGTGGAAGAGTGCTGGTCGTCTTGGGCCCCCCTTGCCACCAGATCCCACCCTCTCACAGTGAAGAAGTGCTGCTGGGACATGCGCACCCCCAGCGGCACTGTAAATAATCTCTTTGCGCAGGTATCCACCTCTGCCTCGGTGAGACCAGCAACCGGAATATGGATCAAAGTCTGGCGGCGATGGGGTGTCTGGTGACGGGAGCAGGTATGAATGCACTGGAAGCTCCTAATCAGACCCCTGCACGCCAGCGGCACAGGGCTATTCATGGTCGCCAGCAGCTGGGCTTGAGTGGCAGCTGCTCTCGGCAGACCCCTGTGTGTCTGAGCAGCCCTATTTAGGAGCCACACTGCTCACCCCAACTGGGGAGGGGCCTAGAAAAGGTGGCCTAAACATTGCCCACTCAAAACATCCTGGATAGGCTACCGCACCTATCGGGACATTCCACTCTGCGGTCGAAATAAAAAAAAGAAAATAATTCCCTTTAAACTGGCAACATGGAACATAAGAACTCTGCTGGACGTTAATGCCGAAAGACCTCAGCGAAGGACTGCACTAATTGCAGCGGAACTCAATCGCTACAATATTGACATTGCTGCACTCAGTGAAACCAGGTTCCTGGATGAAGGCTCCCTGAAGGAGGACACCTACACCTTCTTCTGGAAGGGATACCCTGCAGGAGGACAACATCAGCATGGTGTGGGATTTGCAATAAAAAACAGCCTCCTACCAAGACTCACTGAAACACCGATTGGCATAAGTGAAAGACTCATGTCGCTCAGGATCCCTCTGGCCAAGAAACGTTATGCCACCCTCCTAGGTGCCTATGCACCAACACTGCCATCAGAGGATGACGTAAAGGACCGCTTCTATCAGTCACTAGATGAGGCTCTCCGTCATATACCCAAGGAGGACAAGATCTTTTTGCTGGGCGATTTCAATGCCAGAGTGGGGAAAGACAACAAGGTGTGGAGTGGTGTCATTGGTGGGCATGGCATTGGGAAAGTCAATGCAAATGGACTGCGCCTCCTAAGCCTCTGTGCTGAGCATGGCTTGACCATCACAAACACCCTCTTCCAATTAAAAAACAAGCACAAAACATCCTGGATGCACCCACGCTCCAAACATTGGCACCTATTGGACTACATCATTGTGAGACGTGCTGATACAAAAGACGTCTTACTCACTCGTGCAATGAGAGGTGCTGAGTGCTGGACAGATCACCGGCTCATCATGACCAGGCTCCAGGTGGAGGTACGCCCTGCTGTTCGTCTCCAAAGGTCAGGAAAGAAGAGGCTTGACTGTACCCGGCTAGAAAAGGCTGAGGTCCAGAACAATCTCCGCCTCTCTCTGGCTGAAAACCTGGAAGACATTGAGCTTCTCTTGAGCACGGATGATTCCATTGACAGGAAATGGTCTTCCGTGAGCTCCAGACTCTACAAGGCAGCATCCCAATCCATCGGTTACAAGAGCAGAAAACACCAGGACTGGTTCAATGATAACACAGGCACAATAACTTCCATACTCAAAGGCATGCATAAAGCACACAGTGCTGTCCTCAACAATCCCACATCAGCTACACTCCGGCAACAATGGCAAGCATCCAGGAGAGAGGTGCAGTCAAAATTGCGTGCCCTGCAGAATGAGTGGTGGATATCGAAGGCAAATGAAATACAATCCCATGCCGATAGAAATGATATGCACAACTTTTATGATGCAGTGAAAACCATCTACGGCCCAAGAAACTGCTCTGTCTCCCCCCTGAAGTCTGATGATGGTACCACCCTCATAAAAGACCAGAAACTCATCACAAAAAGATGGGCAGAACATTTTGAGACTCTTTTGAACCAGCCCTCCCCAACCGATCCCTCGATCTTGGATGAACTACCTGTCCGCCCCACCATCCAAGACCTTGACCTTCCACCAACCTTTGAAGAGGTTCATTGTGCAGTTAGGTCGCTGAAAAATAACAAGACCCCTGGCCCTGACAGTATCCCTGCAGAGATTTTTAAACAGGGAGGCTACCTCTGCACCCGTGCACTTTTCCTGTTCATCTCACACGTATGGAAGAACGAAACTGTCCCTCAGCAGTGGAGGGATGCTAACATCATCTCCATATATAAAGGCAAAGGAGACAAGTCCCTCTGTTGCAACAGCCGTGGCATTTCACTACTGGCTGTTGCTGGAAAAGTCCTGGCCAAACTCATGTTACACAGGCTGGTAAAACACATCTCAGAGGAGCTGTTGCCTGAGTCACAGTGTGGGTTTAGGAGGAATAGGAGTACTGTGGACATGGTGTTCACAGCACGGCAACTCCAAGAGAAGTGCAGGGAGCAACATCAGAACCTCTTCATAGCCTTCATCGACCTGTCAAAGGCTTTCGACACAGTCAACAGGGACATCCTATGGAACATCCTCCTGAAGTTTGGCTGTCCACGAAAGTTTGTCAACATCCTTCAAAGATTTCACGTGGGGATGATGGCACGTGTGACCATTGGAGGCCAGGAATCTGAGCCCTTCAGGGTGTGCACCGGGGTACGTCAGGGGTGCATCCTTGCTCCAGTTCTTTTTAACATCTTCCTCCTGTGTGTGACATTGCTGCTCCACAAGGAAATCAGGAAGGACAGTGGGGTTACTGTGGACTTCAGACTAGATGGAAACCTATTTAACATCCGTAGGCTCCAAGCGGTCACAAAAATGACATCGGAGCACATCATGGAGTTACAGTACGCAGATGACTGTGCAGTTGTGGCCCACACACCCGAGGCACTACAAGCTACCCTTGCAGCTGCTACAAGGGCGTATGGTAGGCTGGGGCTCTCTATAAATGTGACAAAGACTGAAGTAGTATGCCAGTGGGCATCTACTCCTCCATCTCATTCACCAACCTTCAACATCTCCGACAAACCACTTGCAACAGTGGAATCCTTCAAATACCTGGGCAGCTTTCTCTCTGACGACTGCAGCATCGACAGGGAGATGCAAAACCGGATTAAACAAGCGTCATCCTCTTTTGGCAGACTTAGGAGAAGGGTCTTTCAAAACAAAGACCTCAACCTCCACACCAAAATATCTGTCTACTTGGCAGTTGTCATCACGACTCTCCTCTACAGCTGTGAGGCGTGGACCCTGTACAGCCACCACCTCAGGATGCTTGAGGCCTTCCACATCAGATGCCTACAATGCATCCTGAGGATAACCTGGCGTGACCGAGTGCCCCATACTGAAATACTCCGCAAGACCAACTGCATCAGCATGGAGGCTACCGTCACCCAGCACCAACTTCGATGGCTCGGTCACGTCATCAGGATGCCAAAGGAGCGCTTACCGCGTAAAGTGCTGTATGGCCAGCTACATCTTGGCCGCCGCTTGGCAGGGGGCCAGAAAAAACGGTACAAAGACCAGCTGAAGACCATCATAAAGAAGTGCGGCCTGAACCCGAGCCAGCTGGAAGACACTGCCGCCCAACGCTCCATCTGGCGGCAGCTCTGTCAACAAGGGGTGCAAAACCTCGAGAAGGACCGCGGTGATCGACGGACCAGAAGACGTCTGAAGAGACATGAAGCCAGTACCACACCTACACCCCCAGTCAGTGATTTCACCTGTTCTGTCTGTGGCAGACATTGTGGATCGCGGATTGGGCTTTACAGCCATAAGAAGACTCACAAGTGACAGAGGCAGGATTGTCATCATCGGACACGACGGACAACCTAAAGCAGTAAAGCATATATATATATATATATATATACACACCAACAGACACATTGTACTCATACCACATGTGACACACCAATAATGAAACAGGGCTTTTGCAGACAGATAAACTGCACCTTTTGCTCTCTATCATGATAAGGAAAACAATTCCAGATTAGTGAGGTCCTAGGCATGCTTTTTGAAGGACAGATTTTTATCTACCCAGAGACCATTGCATTTGTAAGAAGATACTCTTTCAATTTGTGAATCACACAAGGCAGCAACTGAGGATGCACAAGCCAATGCATTCTTAGTGCCGGTCCCAAACCTGGATCAATGGGGAGGGCTGCGTCAGGAAGAGCATCCGGCGTAAAATCTTTGCCAAATCAAATATGCGGATCATAAATCAGATGTCTTTACCAGATCGGTCGAGGCCCGGATTACCAACGACCGCCACTGGTACTACTGGCCAGCAGGGTGCCGGTGGAAACTATGCTACTGTTGGGTGAAGAAGGAGAGGGGGAAGGCATGTCCAGAGGCAGAGGGAGAAGAGGAAGGGTAGAAGTGTGGAGGTGAGAGTCGGAACTTTGAATGTTGGCACTATGACTGGTAAAGGGAGAGCGCAGCTGATATGATGGAGAGAAGAGAGGTCGGTATACTGTGGGTGCAAGAGACCAGGTGGAAGTGGGGTAAGGCCAGAAGCATCGGAGGTGGGTTCAAACTCTTCTACCACTGTGCGAATGGGAGGAAAAATGGGGTAGGGGTATTCTGAAGGAAGAGTATGTCAAGAGTGTGCTGGAGGTGAAGAGAGTGTTGGACAGAGTGATGAGTATGAAGCCGGAAATCAAAGGTGTATTGATGAATGTTATCAGTGCATATGCCCCGCAAGTTGGGTGTGAGATGGAAGAGAGAGAAGAATTCTGGAGGGAGTTGGATGAAGTGGTGGAGAGTAAACCCAATGGGGAGAGAGTGGTGATTGGAGTGGACTTCAATGGGCATGTTGGTGAAGGGAACAGAGGTGATGAGGTGATGGGTAGGTATGGTGTCAAGGAGAGAAATGTGGAAAGACAGATGGTTTAGGGTGACTACTGTGAACCGCTAAAAAGTCTCGGCCTGTTTGGTCGAGTGGTTAGTGACGTCAGCTCATGGTGCAGTACAACACTGGTTCAAATCCCACAGTGGGTGGAAACATGCTTGGTTACGGTAATTGCAGAGATGCCAAAAGTGGCAGATGATTGTTTGCTCCTTGTAAACAGCCCGTATTTATTTTTATTTGCTTTTAGCATTAACTTAAGTTTAACGAGAGACAGCCGTAGTGACTCAGTCTGTCTGCAGATTGAACATCTATGGCCAATCTGTGGCTCTGGCTCAAGATGTATCATTTATATGAATAGTGAAGGGCAGTGATCCCAAGTCCAAAGACCATTATGAACACCAAGAAACAAGAGAGTCATCAAAACAGGCAGATAACAAAGGAAGAACATGATCAATAGAGTCAAAAGTTATCCTCCAAGAGGCGTCCGGGTAGTGTGCCTACCAACACGGGGATCGCAGGTTCAAATCCCCATGTTACCTCCGGCTCGGTTGGGCGTCCCTACAGTCACAATTGGCTGTGTCTGCGGGTGGGAAGCCGGATGTGGGTAAGTGTCCTGTTCGCTGCACTAGCGTCTCCTCTGGTCGGTCGGGGCACCTGCTCAGGGGGGAGGGGGGACTGGGGGGAATAGCGTGATCCTCCCACGCGCTATGTCCCCCTTGTGAAATTCTTCACTGTCAGGTGAAAAGAAGCGGTTGGCAACACTACATGTATAGGAGGAGGCATGTGGTAGTCTGCAGCCCTCCCCGGATCGGCAGAGGGGGTGGAGCAGCGACCGGGACAGCTCGGAGGAGTCGGCTAAGTGGCCAAGTACAATTGGGGAGAAAAAATAAAGGGGGGGGGGCTTTCCTCAAATCAACACTGTGAATAGAGATGCACAGTGATGTTTGGCATCAAGAGATGAAATTATTCAAAACAAATGTAGTTGTAGTAACTGTGCTATGATTAGGTCTAAAGCCAAACTAAGAAACGTTTAGAATATCATCAACAGACAGGAATGGTCTCAGCTGGGCACTAATAAGGCATTAAAGCCCATATGTGCTTGGCTCTTACCTCAACCAGGGTTTGTATTCACCCTCTGTATAAACACACACACACACACACACACACACACACACACACACACACACACACACACACACACAGATAGAATCAACCACTAATTATTTGTTACCTATGAAAATGAGGCAATGCTGAGCACCTAGTCAGACAGTGTCCTCGGGCTATGATACATGTATAATAATACATGGTAGTATATTATTTACTCTGCAGTTACCCTATACACAGATAGACAGGCCTTTTTAGTTTAACACCATTAGCCTTTGCTAGTTGGTATGGATCCAGGCCTTAGTTCCCCCGTGCATGTGTAAAGTAAACCAATAATTATGGTGTCTTTATGTGCTGCTCATAAACCAGGTAAGGGAATCACAGAAAGTTGAATTGGTTCATCTGGACACTACGTTGAGAGAGAAACGTTTCATCACCACTAATCTAAATGACCTCTACAGTCTAAACTGATTGCAGGGATCCCACCTCCCAACCAACCTTATAAACAATACAATGGCCCTAACGACCAAAACCAACGGTTTTATATGCAAATATGTTTTTTACTGTGACCGTTAACTAGAGCTACAATGGCCATGTGTACTATTCATAGAGGATTGGGGAATGGTTGCAATCACAGCATTGTAAGATGGTGACAGACGTACCCTTAGTCCCCCCGGTTCAGGGATGGTCGTTCCCTCTTCACATAGATGGCCTCTTTGACTCCCCGTTCAAACCAGCATTCCTCCCTATCAAGGATGTGCACATCCTCACCCTTGAAAGAGTGGCCACTGGGTGTAGACTGTAGCTAATGCATCAGGCCAGGACTCCGTAGTCTCCCAATAAGTGTTGTGTCCAGCTGAACTCATTCAACTTTCTGCATTCTTTATTCCTTCCACCCTTTTTTCTACCCTTCATTCATTAATTCACTAGAAGTTTATCATCCATTGCAGGAAATTTGTGTTTGGCTTCACTCTGGCTGCATTAAAACAAACAAACAAACAAACAAACAAACAAACAAACAAACAAACCGCAGCAAAACATAAAAACTAACATGATATAGACAGCACAAGGCACAATACAGCAGAGCCTCTAGTCCAAAAGTTATCAAAGTGCAGATGTACTCTTTGGCCCACAAGCCTAAGAGTACATCTGTGAATCCCTGTACCCCATCCATGTGAAGAGGGAACGACCATCCCTGAACCGGGGGGGGGGGGGGGGGGCTAAGAGCACATCTGTGTGCAAATTGCCATAGTAAATCTAGTAAATGGTCACACCCATATCTGCATATGAAGCCAGTCATTGGTGTCGGTCGTTATGCTGCTGTATTGTTTATAAGGGTGGGGGTACCTGCAGTCAGTTTAGACTGAAGAGGTCACTTAGATGAGTGGCGAAACGTTTCTGTCAATAAACGTTGTGTCCAGATGAACTGATTCAAGTTTCTGTGAACAACTATGGTGGTCTGTCTCATCAACGCACATTTGCCTAATATTTCAGTAAATCTGGGAGGGCATGTTGGCGTAAGGAACAGTTTTCATTTCCTGTCATTTTTATTGTCTGCACTGGAAGTTCTGGGAGGAGACAGTATATGAGTTACTCTTGCATTTAATCCACACGCGGTAATCTCAAGTAAGAGAAGAGCATGTTTTGTTTTTGGCAACCGAGATAATTGTGTGCAGTGTGACAGTGTGTAAAAATCATTTTAATAAGCAAGCACTTTCTCATATATGAGTTCAAAGCACGTCTTACACACACCAAACAGAGAGAAAGGCTCTGTTTTACGCCTGTCGTTCATATCCTCTCACTGGATCCAATGGGAGGACCACAACACAGGGAGTGTTGCTCCACTGACAAGCTATTATATGCTACATTTTCCCAATTTCCTGTATCTGTATGTGTAACCCCCCCTTTTTTTTCTTTTTTTTTTGTGGCTATATCATGTTGAAACCACATCAGTCCTCTGAATTCAGGGTAGCTGCTGCAGGCCCATTTATTTTTGGCACAACTCAATTCTGGCTAAATCAATTTGAACACATAGATGTTGTAGTCATGTATTGTCAGCTCAACTCCAGCCCAACTCTGTCCCCGTCGTGTGACGAAGGGACAGAGAAGATACTACGTAATGCACTTGACCACAACTGTCACCATTAGGAGGTGCTAAGTGAAAGATGCCAGGGGAGTACAAGAGAAACTCAATATATCTACTACTCCTACTACTACTACTACTACTACTACTACTACTACTACTACTACTACTTTCGGCTGCTCCTGTTAGGGGTCGCCACAGCGGATCATCCGTTTCCATCTCTTCCTGTCCTCTGCATCTTCCTCTGTCACACCAGCCACCTGCATGTCTTCCTTCACCACATCCATAAACCTCCTCTTTGGCCTTCCTCTTTTCCTCTTCCCTAACAGCTCCATATTCAGCATCCTTCTCCCAATATACGCAGCATATCTCCTCCACACATGTCCAAACCATCTCAATCTTGCCTCTCTTGCTTTGTCTCCAAACTGTCCAACCTGAGCTGTCTCTATAATATACTTGTTCCTAATCCTGTCCGTCTTCGTCACTCCTGATGAAAATCTTAGCATCTTCAGCTCTGCCACCTCCAGCTCCACCTCCTGTCTTTTCGTCAGTGCCACTGTCTCCAAACCATATAACATAGCTGGTCTCACAACCATCTTGTAAACCTTCCCTTTAACTCTTGCTGGTACCCTTCTGTCGCAAAGCACTCCTGACACTCTTCTCCACCCACTCCACCCTGCCTGCACTCTCTTCTTCACCTCTCTTCTGCACTCCCCGTTACTTTGGACAGTTGACCCCGAGTGTATTTAAACTCATATGCCTTCGTCACCTCTACTCCTTGCATTCTCGTCATTCCACTGTCCTCCCTCTCATTCACGCATATGTATTCCATCTTGCTCCTACTGACTTTCATTCCTCTTCTCTCCAGTGCATACCTCCACCTCTCCAGGCTCTCCTCAATCTGCACCCTACTCTCGCTACAGATCGCAATGTCATCCACAAACATCATAGTCCATGGAGACTCCTACCTGATCTCGTCTGTTAACCTGTCCATCACCACTGCAAAGAAAACTCAATATATAAAGAACAATAACTTAATATATTTTGCCGAACTTCAACAAGTTTAAAACATGTAATTCTTATCTCTGTTACATATGCATGTTTGCAAGTGTTGCTTTTTTAACCGAGCATATTTCTGTCCGCTGCGGGATTCAATATGGGTGTACTGCACCACAAGGTGACATGGCTAATCGCTCGAGTAAAGGGGGCCAACCCCCTGGTGACCAGCCAGTGAGTCTTTTTTGTAGGTTACAGTTTCTATTGCAGTCTTTTTGGTGTCCACACCTGCTCAAACTGGTGAGAAAGTGGGAGATGACTGGGAAAATAGAGTCCATGACACCCGACTAAATCTATGAGGTGGATATGAATTGAAGTTGCCTGCAGATTAGGTTTCTGGGCCACCAGGCCACCTCTTAAAAATCAAAACCAACAAATCTAAAAAAAAAACATGCTGATTTTACATTTCAGAAAATTTTATTTTTTCAAAAACAGTTTTACATGTATGTATATTTGTATATTTGTATGTGTACATGTGTATGTATGTATGTATGTATGTATGTATGTATGTATGTATGTATGTATGTATGTATGTATGTATGTATGTATGTATGTATGTATGTATGTATGTATGTATGTATATATAATGATTATTATCTTTTGTATATATTTTTTTCTTGTTTTTTGTCCACCTGTTTGCTTCTCCAAATTAGGGTGCATTTGGGTGGGATGAGGGTTGGTTATTGGTTGGTGGGTTCGGTTTTCATGGGATAAAACTCCTAGGCACGTTTACATTTTGTTCTGCTTGTCTTATAAACCTATGCACAAATGCAATAAAAATATATATTTTTTTAAAAACAGCACTCTGTCACGATGCCATTGTTTGGAAAAACCTGAGTGTATACAGAGATTTACAATAGAGAGGATACAATTTTCTATTTTGGGTGTTGGTGATATTTATATTGTTTTAAAATATGCATGTTCTCTCTTGCACCAGAGCATGTCATGTCACTTAGAGCATCCACAAACAGAGTACAACTTTCAATTTTTTATCATCAGACTTAGTTGGGTGTGCTTTTCGCAAAATGAAACATAGGGGGAAAAAATTAGTTGAAAATCAGGGGCGAAAATCTGATATCAACTTTGGAGGGGACAATTACGTGAAATTTTCTCAAGCACAATTCCTGAGGGGGACACCAAAAGTAGTGCTGTAACCAGGGGCGAAATATTGGGGGTGGGGGGGATATATCATATTTTTCCCAGGATGGGGGGGGTCGTGCCCCCCCGTCCCTCCCCCCGGTATTTCCGCCCATGTATTCAACGCAATCCTCTGACAAACCTGTAACTGACCAGCTGTACTAAGAAGTCTTTACCTTGTCCAATAATTATTCCCGTATCATGTAAAACCAGCACAGCTAGTATTTGACATACACATCCCCCACCAGCTGTGAGGCAGTGACACAAACATTCAGTCTCAAAACGACAAAGCTTTGCCATATTCTGACCTCAGAATAACAGTACATACTCTATATATGAGCCGCCATTAAACCGCCACACCATTTTCAAGCTGCATCTGCAACGTGTTCCCAGAACTCCGTAAACACATAGACTGGAGGGAATGTGCCCGCTGGCCTGCATAACTGGGTTCCTCCTGTGGAGGCTTTGGCATTAACGTGCAGACTGCTCCTCATGCCCGTGCCCCCAAGATGTCACGCCAATTATTTGTCTCAGTGGGAGCAACCTATTTGTGGAGGACCTTCTTAAAATAAGAGAGGCCGGCGACACCCCCTTCTGCAGCCTATCTGGCTCCTGAGTGGACAGTTTACGCAGGCACATGTCACCTCTCGCTGTGACCTTGCAGGGCCATCTAACTGTGGGCGCGGAAAGGTAGTGACGCGGTAGCCACCGTAAAAACCGCAATCTCCTCGCTCTCCTCGCACACCCGCGGAGATAATTCAGTCACACTTGTGTGCATCTCTGCATCTCCATTTTAGGCAGCAGATTTTCATGGCTTGCCCAAGGCTCTGTCAAACATTAATTCCAACCTTTTTGTCTGTCACTGTTGTTGCTGCACAAAACACACATTGCAAGGATGTGCGAACACACACACACACACACACACACACACACACACACACACACACACACACACACACACACACACATTTTATCTTACTTTCAGATTTTCCCCTACTATAGGGAGACAGTTGTCCCCAGCGTAACTACTGTATTGTAACGTGCACGAATAAGTAGACACGTTAGCCCTTGACTAACGCGTCGGACCCTTTAGTCGACTGGTTAACGTTGTCGCCCGCGGTGTGGGAGACGCGGGTTCGCGTCCCGGCTGAGGCGCTTCCCGGGCTGCCCCCCCTAATTCGCTGCAGTATCAAGGGGCGTCCGGGTAGCGTAGCGGTCTATTCCGTTACCTACAACACGGGGATCGCTGATCGAATCCCCGCGTTACCTCCAGCTCGCTCGGGCGTCCCTACAGACACAATTGGTCGTGTCTGCAGGTGGGAAGCCGGGTCTGGGTATGTATCCTGGTCGTTGCACTAGCGCCTCATCTGGTCGGTCGGGGCGCCTGTTCGGGGGGGGGGGTGTCGCATAATCGTCCCACATGCTACGTAACCCCTGGTGAAACTCCTTACTGTCAGGTGAAAAGAAGCGGCTGGCGACTCCACATGTATCAGAGGAGGCATGGGGGGCTGAAGCAGCGACCGGGATGGCTCGGAAGAGTCGGGTAATTGGCCGGGTACAATTGGGGAGAAAAAAAATAGGGGGGGGGACTACTGTATCAAACAACATGAGACTGCTGGTAATTCATGCCACAGATTTATCCTCGGTGCCTTTTTAATTCTGTTGTATTTCAAATACCTGTTCAAAAAGAAATCTTATTCGACGATAAGCTGGATAAACGGTGACTTCTCTCTCTCTGACTCTGAGTATCCACCAGGTTCTATGCGCTAATTCAGCTCATTTACTTTAATATGCGTGTCAAATCTGTGTGCAGGACAGCATACATTGGATTTCGCCTGTTCAATCACGACAAACAATGGCGAGTTTTTTTCGGCGTACAAAATTGCAATGGCGTCACGTGCATCGAAGACGTATAGCTTCGCCGTGCTTGCATCTGGCCAGCCTTGCCACCATAACTCCCCCCATATCCAGGGGCACAAAGGCATCTCTGGATGCTGAGCAGGAGCACCCAGAGATGACACAACACCCTGAATACTAAGCACGCCGGCGAAGACGCGTCACGTTGGGCAGAAAACAGCAGGACGCCAGGGGCACCTGACAAGAGGACGCTGGTACGTGGGCGAGGGACATTTCATCACACAGTCCATGGACAGTAATCAGTGACCAGTGACTGGTGGAGGAGAGAGGGACGGGGGGGAGCGAGGGAGCGAGCCAGTTGGCATGTCAGATAGAGGCACTGAAGGAGAAAAATGGGGAGATGAGGGGTGTAGCGGGGGGTAAGACAGAGGAGAGGGGGGAGCGTGCGAAAGAGCCCGTGTTGTCGGGAGAAAGGCAGAGCTGGAAGTGTGCAGGTGATTATATGATCAACCGGTCGACAGGAGGAGACGCGCATTCAAAAAGGAGGGAGCCCCGTGTGTCGCTGCTCCGCTCTCTTGTATGATCTGGCTTTCAGTGGTTGCTCTCCGGTTCAACGAGACAGGCACTTTAACTTAATTAAAGTGCCCTTTGTTATTAATTGAAAAACAACAAAACAAAAACAAAAACAGTTCTCATTCTTTGAGGGAGGTATTTCCATTTCTTTCTAGCTACAGTGGTGACGGAGGCTGGGTGACAGCCAGCATCCTCCTTGTGGAGCTCGTGCTCACTTCACATGCAAAGGAATAACACGTTGCATGCTTAAAACGAACACTAAGCCGCTACTTCCTTCAGCTTGTCTGTCTCTGCTTTGGTGGTTTGGGTCACGTCAAGTGAGTAATGGGTCTCTTTTTTCCCCCCAATAGCACCAGTCTTAAAATCCTGGCACCACACAGCCGGCACCACAGATGGCATCATGGACCGAGCTCCAACATCTACTGCCTAAGCAAAAGAGCACATATTGGGGGGGGGGGTTGGAGAATAGCAGAGGTTGATTCCTACTAGCTTGGAGGCAGTTCATCCAATCCAGCAGGATTTTTTGATACAAAGAATTGAACCAGCCAGGGTTTTTGTGCCATGCATGTAAGCAGTGGTGCCTAACTTTGGATTGTACTCCTGCACCAACGGAGCACACCAATTAATTGTGCAATAACACGTTTATGTGCATCCCCCCCCCTTTTTTTCTCCCCAATTGCACCCAGCCAACTACCCCACTCTTCTGAGCCGTCCCTGGTCGCTGCTCCACCCCCTCTGCCGATCCGGGGAGGGCTGCAGACTACCACATGCCTCCTCCCGTACATGTAGAGTCGCCAGCTGCTTCTTTTCACCTGACAGCGAGGGGTTTCACCAGGGGTTACGTAGCACGTGGGAAGCTCACGCTATTCCCCCCAGTCCCCCCTCCAGAGGGAGCGCTAGTGCAGCGACCAGGACACATACCCACATCCGGGTTCTCACCCGCAGACACGGACACGTGTGTCTGTAGGGACGCCTAACCAAGCCGGAGGTAACACGGGGGTTCGAACTGGCGATCCCCGTGTTGGCAGGCAACGGAATAGACCGCCACGCCACCCGGGCGCCTCTATGTGCAATTTAAGTACAGAATCTGGGCAGTGTTATTTATCACTCATCATTTACCACTGTCCTATTCTCATCCACTGTTGATACCATTTACATACGTACCTCATGCCTTACACTAACCGTGATCACGGCCTACTTATAGCACCCTTCTGTAACCTACAAAAAGACTCGGCCAGCGAGTCTTTTTGTAGGTTATACTTCTATCATAATACACCTTGAATACTATTCATACTTGATTCGGCACTCATACCATACCTCATTTCTGGTCGTGTCTTTATTTTTTTTCATAATTATTGCATTTAGTATTTACTTTTATGCATGTATAGTATATACGTAACTGGGAGCAATGCACCAAATTCCTCGTACGCAAACATACTTGGTGAATAAAACTGACTCTATACACAAGGCTACATTTATACTGTACCTGTTTTAAATTAATAAAGGTTAACCAAGAGCTTATTTTGGGGTCATCGAAGTTGTAGCAAGGACAGTGGCATAGTGATTAACAGCGGTGTTGCTGTTCTGGTATCCATCCATTATCCAAGCCGCTTGGGGTCGCGGGATGCTGGAGCCTATCTCAGAAGTCACTGGGCGGCAGATGGGGAGACACCCTGGACAGGCTGCCAGTCCATCACAGGGCCCACACAACCACACACACACACACACACACACACACACACACACACACACACACACACACACACACACACACACACACACACACACATATTCACACCTAGGGACAATTGAGTATTGCTGAGTCACCTGACCTACATGTCTTTGGACTGTGGGAGGAAACCGGAGCACCCGGAGGAAACCCACACAGACAGGGGGAGAACATGCAAACTCCACACAGAGGATGACCTGGGATGACCCCCAAGGTTCGAACCCACAACCTTCTTACTGTGAGGCATCCGCTCTAACCACTACGCCACTGTGCCACCCCCTGTTCTGGTATGCTCCAGACTAACAAGCATGTGCTGAGTGAGGTCAGGAAGAGAGCGCCATCAACTACACCAACTAAATGTGATACGGGCAAACAATTTGATTTTATCTCACCGTCCCGTGTCCCTGGCCTGCACAGTGTTCATCGTGTGGAGAACCACGGCTATAATGTCACTGCTGCAGCACAATACTGTATTTTGCTGCGTTAAGGTTATAGCGCTAGTTCTAAGAGGGATTTCACTGCAATCAGAATTTGATTACAATATTTTTCCAAACAAACACTTGCAGACAATTAAGGTCCTTAATTATCCCATCAATCATGTGACAAAAACAACAGCCTCACAGAAAACAAAGCAATCCATCACGGAGAGGAAACTCATCTATCGCGGACTGAATGAGCAATCCCAATAATAAAGCCGAAGTGGGTTATTTTCAGGTCAGTAGGTGAATTATTGAACTTCTCATTTTAGGCAGCTTGACACCAGTTGTATCAGCAACTACACTTTTAAACTAGAAGGACCCTCACCAGCAAAATCCAATGAACATGTCCTCAGGATATGTTTGGCTACTGAACATTGTTGTTTAGAGCTCAGAGGTACATAGATAGCGCCATAGTTATATTGATAAAGCAATTCAGTTTATATTGGAGATGACATTAAAGGCACTACTAGCAAGAGGAACCATGCTGAGAAGACCTGATCTACAGCTTTCCTCTCTGATCCAGGTCGCAGGAAGGAGAGTCTGGGTTTGACCAATTGTCCATTTTCTGGCATTGAAAACATCTTCAGGTACACACAGAAGTTTTCGTAGTGCTCAGAGGCCTCCGTGAAGTCTTGAGTCAGAGTCCACACCAGTTGCATTGTGTTCAGCGGTGCTGGAGGTTGGAGCTTGAAAGAGTTTCTGTCTCATCTTACACCCTGCCTTTACTTCAGCCAAGGGAAAAGGAAGAGATAGACAGTGGCTGAGAAAATTAGTTTAATTGTGTCCGTTTCAGACAAAGCGACTCGATAGAGAAGCTCGATGTTCACCTGCATCATGCATGCTGGAAATGCCCTCACTCCAGCCAGTATAGTAGCATCAGTTCAAGGATGCAAAGGGATTATAAACTGTGTGTGTGTGTGTGTGTGTGTGTGTGTGTCTGTGTGTGTCTGTGCATGTGTGTGTGTGTGCGTGCTGTGTATGCACATCTGCACCTTTTTTGTGCTTGCATGTAAGGGTTGTGCACATATGTACATATGTACATGCTTTTTGTTTAAAGAGCTTTCTTATTAATCTCTTTCCATATCATTTACCATTGTTGACCAGTAATCAACACACATTTCAATAGCTGGGCTTCTGTTTATTGAATCCAATTTGATACCAGAAACATCAGAAACTAGTCGAGACATTTGAGATTATAAGCATCTGTGGTCATGAGGCTAACCTCCGCACTCTTTATTGACACCCTAGACACGATTCTCCAGCTGTTTGAAATTCACATGAGAGAATACTGATTACGTAGATTTCTCTCTAACCATATAATTTATTTTGTTCTGTACCTGTAACTAAGTTGAAATGTGTTTTGCTATTTAGTCCACACCTGTCAATATCTAATTAGTTCTGCTTGGCCTACTGGAAATTTGTGCATCATAGGCATAGGCAGAGTTTGGTTTTTTTTGGTCCAGTGTAAATGCGAGGTTATGAGAAATCAGCCTACCAAACTGGGATTAAGATGTTTTTTGGGATGCTTCTGGAAAGAACACACAGTATTAAGAAAAGCTAATGTTGCTAAACAGTAGGCAGTCAAGCTCTGATTCAAAACAAAGACCACTCACAGGGTATTTGTGCCATCTGTTGGCCTTACATTAAAGTGCAGTGGGGACATCTGCATCTTCTCCTTAGTCAAGATCTGAACAGATATTTCCCATTGATCTGGTATAAAAATATATGGATATCCAACCATTATGTTTACCCCTTATCCTGGTGGGGGTCATGCTGGACCCTATCCCAGCATGCATTGAGTGCAATGCAGGATCAACCCCTGGACAATCCATCCATCCATTATTCGAACCACTCCTCTTGCTCTCATGGTCACAGAGATGCTGGAGCCTATCCCAGCAGCCATTGGGCAGCAGGTTTGGAGACACCCTGGACAGGTCACCAAGCCCCCCACCCACACACACACACACACACACGCACACACACACACACAACATGCAAACTCCACACAGAGGGATGACCCAGGACAACCCCCAAGGTTGGACTACCCCGGGGCTCAAACCCAGTACCTTCTTGCTGTGAGGCGACTGCGCTAACCACAATCCATCGATGAAAATATATATTTTTTTCAAAACATTAAAACATTGAATATGATATTATGCATTTTATATGTTATGTGTTTATATATGAAAAATTAGATAAGATAAAGCATATTTATATTTTCATTATTATAATAAAATAAAAGGCACCTGCTATACATGTTCACCACATCACCTGTAAGTGCTATCACACTTTCTTATTTCAATACTGGTCATTATAATAATAACCTTTTAGTTTGTAAATGGTGATATCCAAACAAAACAGACCCTGGACCTTGATCTCCTGGAATGAGGTTTGATGACACACTTATAATTCAACATACATAGTCTTTTACACATACATTTTTAATTAGCAATGAAAGAAATCTGTCAAAAAAACTACAAAGATATTATCCCTGTAACAGCTTGACATCAAGATGAATATGTAACATTAATAGTGTATTCAGTTTGTGGTACTGAGGATGATTCTACAGTATCAACCATCCATTCTTTAGTTGTGTTCACACTTCTAGATGGATTTGTAATGTACCTTGGTATGAAGCTTGGTTGAGCTTTTGATTTTACAAATTTTTATGACTTCTTATATTATAAAAACTCATAGACTGCTCGCCAATATATTGTAAATTTGTTTATTTTACCTGGTATATTCTATATTCATAAAGTGAAATTTCTAAAAAAAAAACTTCTGGATATTCATGTCAGATGTAAACTCTTTTGTGTCACTTGTGCATGCTGGGTCCAGAAAAGCAGGCAAATTACTTTTCGAAACTTGGTTTAATGGTATATCATTATTACATTTTGTTTTTTGTACTGCTTGTTTGCATGTGTGGTGTACATTATGCACATGTGTATATGGTATGTGGTAACACCTGTGTAAACGTATCTAACTGTATGGAACTTGTATTCTGTTGCGATGAGCTTATATTTTGATGTACACGCTGAGGCTATGATTTTCCTCAAGTAAGACGATAAAGAATCTATCTGTGTATCTATTTACGTATCTAGCTCTCCATTCAACAAGCTTTAACCTTATTTGAACTTTAAAGATACAGTACTTAATTCAAATGAAAGGGTCGCCCAAAAACAGGGCCTACCAAAATACAAAACCGGCCATCCCTCCCAGTTTGATTGACTGGTTTCTTAATACAAGGACTGACACTAAACGACATCTAAATGTATAGTTTTAGTTTTCCGATGCTGTACGTTTTGTTTACATCGGCAAATGTTTGAAAGAACTCGGAGAAAAACAGGCTCATATTTTCAGTGACAAACATTCGAGAGAGACAAAATTTTTATTTCAATCTATAACTCGCACTCGTCAGTTATTTAGCCTATGTCGATATAACTCAATTTAGTATGGTCAAATAAAATCGAGAGATTGGGTCTTCTAACCATCGTGATTAAAAAGAGGCTTGGCGAAGGGGGCGGGGCTGACCCGCAGAGGGAGGACCGGTTCAAAGTTGAAAGTTGGACCAAATTTGTCTTTTGTGCTTTAAGGCAGAAGAGTGGAGCCCGATCGAGCCGCAGTGTCTCTTCCCTCTTCCCCGAATCCTCTTAAAACTCCCTCCCGAACCTCTCCCCTTCCACCCTTGCCACCCTTACCCTCCCCCGAACACATTTCAAGGGACGGTTCGGGTAAGACAGCCCAAACTGGGCCTTTAATTTCTTTTTAAGTGAAGGACGGGGTTAACGGTGCGCTTCAGTCATCGTATTTAGGCCTTGGCTATGGGGGATCAGGCTATTTCCTGGGGTGAATCCACCAGGCCGCAGCTTCGAACTAACGGGCTATTTTCTGGATCAGATAACGTTGTAAGTAGCGTTAGCCGGCTAACGTAAGTAACGTTAGCTAGTTAACGCTAGCCATGTGTGGGCAAATGCCGACTATTACTTCAGCTGGTTGGTTAGTGAACTAACCAGCTAATTGAATTTAGTTGATTGGATATCAAAACTGGGTTGATCGTGTTTAGTTATGTGGTAAGATTGTAAATATTTCGGAAAGTGAAGTTTCGACGTAGCATAGCTAGCCTAGCTAACCAGTCTTTGTATCAATGGGGAGGCTAGCAGATATGTAGCCTACGGTCCGGGACATGGTTTTTTCCCCGACGTTGTCCTGCAAGTTTTCTTTAATGAGAGATGACACCAGAAAACAGTTTCATGTCGTATATATTAATAGTTTGCATATCTCTTATTGGAACGCCCCAAGCTTTGCCCTAAATGCTGTTTTAATTTTGGGGAGTAGCTCGGGTCACACTCACATTGCGTTTCGGTGTGCCAATGTGAAGTCGTTGTCATTTTGGCTTAGTTATAAATAGATTTGAGTTCTTTATTCAGAATAAAGGGCTCGCTTTGGTTAAAGCTTCGTCCCCTCTGCTATCCATGCACTCGACAAGCACATCAACCCCCTTCCCTCCCTCCCTCAGTGATTAACCAACACAGCATTATGTCTCTTGTCGTGTCAATGTCTTTGTCACATGTGTCCAGTATAATGTCTGATTTACTGATACATCTCAGTTGGTATGTCTTTGTCATATGTGGACAGTGTAATGTCTGATTTACTGTGTTATGTTTCTGTTAATATGTTTTACTGTAGTATAGTGCTATGCATGATTTACTATGTTGTATATCTGTTGGATCATATCACTGTAGTACAGTGAAACGTCTGACTGACTGGGTTATGTGTCTCTTGATCTGTATGTACTCGCACCAGTAGTGAAACTATTTCCTATCTGAGTACAATTATCTATCTATATATCTATATCGCAGCTCATTGTTTTAACCTACCTATTGGTATGGAAGCGCTAGTGGAAATCCCACTGCCTGTAAAAGACGAAATACTTAGTTGTGTGTTGACTGACAAGTTATTTGGGTTTGGGTTATTCTCTTAACCAGTGGTGAATGAATTAGAGACGGGTAATTTGCCCTTCCATAAGTGAATGTGATATATGGACTGTCATCACTCTGCATTAGAGCTAAGTTTATTCAAGTTGGTCACAAAAAATGTCTGTTGCTGTAGTCGCTATAATAATCCGACACTCGTATAGTTCATTTCTGAATTCTCTTACAGACTTAAAACCTGTGACCAAAGATTCTTCTTGGCTGGTCTAGTTTTTGGATTCTGCTGCAGCTATGGACTCTGGTGTGGTTGAAGGAGGACTTAATGTCACCTTAACTATTAGATTACTCATGCACGGGAAGGTGAGGGAAAAATCTGATGTTTTATAATTGTTGTGGCCATAATACACGCTCCACTCAGTATCAGCAATCTGCTCTGTAGCCATTGTGAGTTTACACATTCCAGATTCACATAGCATATCACAATCATGGGTGCAGCTACAGCTTTATGAAGTGTTTCTATTCCTCTATTTTCAGGAAGTTGGAAGCATCATTGGCAAGGTAAGTTTTTTTATATGCAGGGTAATCCTAAAATTCTTGTCCTGGTTTATTTTGTATTCATTTTGTGTCTATGTTCGCCCAACAGAAAGGAGAGTCTGTTAAGAAAATGAGAGAGGAGGTATGTATTGTCTTGACTTGTGTTACTGAATGGTGCTATCCACCAGTGATTTAAGTGAAGAGATTTCATTATGATATAAATACCAGATGCTCAAACAACTTTACAACAGCTAGATAACCATTTTGAATTGTTAATACCTACATTGTTGTTTGAGACATTTATTCATTGTCATTACTGGATTAAATGTATATTTTTGTTTGTCTGATAATTGTGTTATTCCTTCACCCATGCAGAGTGGTGCCCGAATTAACATCTCAGAGGGGAACTGTCCAGAGAGAATTATCACCTTGGCAGGACCCACAACGGCCATCTTTAAAGCCTTCTCCATGATCATTGAGAAGCTAGAGGAGGTTTGAGCTGTCCCCTACATCTCAGATGAGTGGGTTAGATAAAATACAATGAGTGTGTTGAGTTTTTAGCATCTCAGTCCTCTGTCCTCACGCTCTGTCCAGGACATCAGCAGCTCAATGACAAACAGTACGGCCACCAGCAAACCTCCAGTCACTCTGCGCATTGTTGTGCCTGCTAGCCAGTGCGGCTCACTTATCGGCAAAGGTGGCTGCAAGATCAAGGAAATCAGAGAGGTGTGTCATTTTAACCCTTTTATAAAACCAAAGCCCTCACTCTGAGTCATATAAAACTACAATACTGAACTGTTTCGCAAGTTAAATGATTCAAAATATTTGCTGTAAACAAATTCTTAAAACTAGGGCAAAAATTCAGTGCAAGTGTGTTAATCATGAATAAAACATGTTTGTAATTATTTGCCACCTTAAATTGTTTCATACATTTAGAATGTTTGTGTGTGAACGTCATTATTTAGTCGACAGGAGCTCAGGTACAGGTAGCAGGGGACATGCTGCCCAACTCAACAGAGCGTGCCATCACTATTGCAGGGACCCCACAGTCCATCATCGAGTGTGTCAAACAGATCTGTGTCGTCATGCTCGAGGTAGTAGAGTGAATTTGTATTTATATGTGAAATTTCTTTTCTGGCACCTGTGTCCAGAGTCGTTCTCTAATGGAGTTTTTTTTTTTTTTTTAAGTCTCCTCCAAAGGGAGTGACCATCCCTTATAGACCCAAACCCTCAGGCTCTCCTGTCATCTTTGCAGGTGGTCAGGTAAAGCATGATTGCATTTGTTGCATTTCTGTCTACTTCTGTTATTTTGTTGAGGTAGTTTTATAGTTGTGCATAATGCTGTTACTATATACGCTTAAAAGCCTGTGTTTTTGGGAGGAAATTTCCCAGTCTTTTATTGGAACTTCAGAGCTATTTTTCTGTTATACATAGGTCAACATCATAGTTGCTACTGTGCCAGATGCAGCATTCCTTGGCATTTTTATAGAGGGGCAGAAGTCTGAAGGATATTGGTGGTAACTGAGTAACTCCCTACACACCCACCTGAATGCTCTTTTCTCCTTGCAGGCATATGCTGTCCAAGGACAGCACGCCATTCCACAGCCTGATGTAAGTGAAGGTCCCTCTGTAAGTGATCTCATATATTTACATCCGTCCTGGTCCATCGGTCCATGACACCCTCTGTCAACTTCCATCCTTGCGTCTTGTGTTTTTTTAACCACCCCTTTGCATTTACTTTCCATCAAATAATCTGAAACATTTCTTCCCTTGAAGTCTCAAAAAACGCTTTTTTTAGACTATTGAGTGGTCTTATCGTTCATTTCATAATTTCTCATTATCACAATTATCCCTTATTGAGGGGGAAGAATATCACTAAATTTCAGCTGGAAGCCTTAGTACTTCTGTGCCCTCGAGCAGTTTGGTCTGTTAAAGTAGTGTTAACTGCTGTCCTCCATGGCCATCTGTCAACGCCAGAAACAAGAAAGAAGAATTTCTCCCGTTAGCCAAATCCTTTATCACACAGCTTTGCAGAGAATTCATTATAAAAGATGGGAAAGGTGATAATGGCTGAATTTAGTGTGATATTCTGGACACTATGAACATATTTCCTGATTTGGAATCTGTCACATTACGCTTTCATTCGGATGTAAGTTTTAAAACATTTGATGTGTTTCAAAAATTAGCCTTTTTTTATTATACAGCATCTGTATTACAGCATCTCCAGTGTCATTGGTATGACGTCACAAATGAGAGATTAAATTCTTTTGTTTCTCGCAGTGAAAAATGTCTTTGATCAGTGTTCATAGGTAACTTTTCCACTGCATTAAAACTGAAAATGTAATTTTTCAGTCAAAAATATAATGGGCCTCATTCATCAATCATGTACAAATATGTTCTTACACGCTCATGGAATTTTTAGCCCTGAAATTCATCTCAGGTCAGCGTTGAACCTGGGTAACCATTGAATTTAAACACCAACTGGCTAACTGATATCTTTTCGAGCCTGGGTGATTGCCCATTGCAAGAGGTAGACAATAAATGTTAGAGGGAAGGAATTACAAATAACCATCAGGCTTTGCTTCTGACTGTCAGACAATCTTGAGACCAAAAAAAGATTCCATGGGTGTGCAAGAACAAATTTGTACGTATGAACGATTGATGAATGAAGCCCACTAAATCTACAGATTTCTTTTTGGCAAATCCTCTTTATTTCGGTGCTATAGCCAGAATAGGGTCGGTTATGTGTTCTACTTGTTCTGAGCCTGACTCCAGGTGGCCAAAAAAATAAATCTTCTGTAGCAAGTGAGACAGTGCACTCATGCAGAGCAGCCTGTTGTTGAAAAGGTCCTACTCATGATTTGTCTGTTTTGTTGTTCTCTTTTTGCCTTCTTTCTCATAACAGCTCACCAAACTTCACCAGCTGGCCATGCAGCAGAGTCCCTTTCCCATTGCACCTAGCAATCAGGGCTTCCAGGGTAGGTGGCTTGACTGAAAGCAGGAATTTATCTTTTGTAGATTTGTTAATGGTCTTAACTGGCTCCGGTCTCATAGAGCTTTTCTATTCATGCAGCTGGGATGGATGCTTCTGCACAAACTGGCTCGCATGAGCTGACCATTCCAAATGATGTAAGTCTGAAACAACCGTCTGATTCATTGACCTTTTCTACTTTTTTGCCAGTATTCTACTGTTGTTTACTCTTCTCTTGACACAGAGCAGTGTTGTGTGAATTCCCACTGAGGCAAATTTGTAATTTGTGATATTGGGCTATACAAATAAAATTGACTTGACTTGACTTTATTTTAATTTTAATGACGACAATTTTGCTCAGGGGGGAGTAAAAACGCTGACACTCTTGTCTCTTTTTCCTGCCTTTAGCTGATTGGCTGCATTATTGGCCGTCAGGGCGCGAAGATCAATGAGATTCGTCAGATGTCAGGGGCTCAGATCAAGATTGCCAACCCTGTGGAGGGCTCGACTGACAGACAGGTCACCATCACTGGTTCTGCTGCCAGTGTCAGCCTGGCTGAGTATCTGATCAATGCCCGGTAAGTGACTATGATGGCACAACGTTTCCATCAATGTCCAGTAACATAATGAAAAGTTACAGGAAGTCCCTTTAGCAGTTGGAACTGAGAAGCTGGCTTGTTTTAGTCTGGGTCAGTTTACTTTGATTTGAAACGACAAGTCTAAATGCATAAAGTGTATATTGTCATTTTTAATGTAAGTTTGTTTTCAGTCACACCGGATGATTGGTTGAAACATGTCCGTTTTCATAAGGGATCACTGTTTTTCAGGATGGATGAGGTTTTAAGATGGTTTTAGACAAAACGATATGCAGTTGTGATTATTATTTTATTTTTTTTTGCTCTGTTACTGTGCAATGACTTAAAGTTTGCAATCTTGTAAACATCACCATACTAATCAAAGAAGACCTGATGCATTACCCTCCATCATGGTCTTATTTTTAATGAAAGTGCTAAGGTCATGGAAATTAAATATCAAAAGAATGTTTCCGTGCCCCCAAAAAATGAAAGGAACTCACTATGTTTCATTACCAATGTTTTGACTATTACTTTTTTTTTCCTTCTTTTTTTTTTGTTGCTTTTATTTCTGGCTTCCTTAGGCTCTCCTCTGAAGCTACTGGGTTGGCAGCCAACTGATAAGGAAGATCTTCATCAGCACCTAACGTTACCCACCCCCCTTCCTCCTACTTTTTACCAAGAGGTCCCTTACTGAATTTAATGCAAAAACCAAGTACTCTGAACTCACCGTTTTCTCCTTTCCTTTGGTTCAATACCTACTCAGCTGTAATTACATCATCAATTTATTGGTATTTTATTTATTTATTATGTTTTAAAATTCCCTCTGCTTATAGTTTTTAAAAATATTTTCCTCTGTATTTTTTCCTTTTGCTGTATATCCTTATGAACCTATTGATATAGCTGAACAGTTTTGGAAAAATCTATGAGGCATAAATTGTGTTTTTTATGTCAGATTTTTCTTAGAAAATGTAAAAATGAAGAAAAAAAGACCCAATAACATTATAGACTGTTCTAGCCCTCATTAAAATATCTATTTATTTTTTATTTAATAAGAAACTCCTTGTGCTAGAATTCTCATTTGCCATTTGCTACCTAAAGCAGTACATCCAGAATGAGGCATTATGGGTAATTGAGATACATGGGTGTACGCTTGAAGATTTGGGGGAGGGGGGGTTAATTTAGAAAGTAATTTAAATGCCTCCCTTTTAAAGTGGGAGTCTAAAGGAAAATAATAAGCTGCATTATGTTTCACCTCTAATTTTCTGTGTAATCTTTTTGTCATTCCTGTTTCCATTCGTTTCATTTGTCATCAATCAGGACGTTTAAGCATTGTTGTGTATTGGATTCTGATAGGGTGGGTGGGCCTTGGGTCACCTGGGGCGGGCCTGACTGAGGGGAAAAATATTTTCTTTTCTTTGAAATTACTAAGATGACGATGATGATGATAACATTGAAATGTTTGTTTTAAAATAGAGAAAATATTTTTTTTAACTGCAGGGCTGGGAAATGCTGCAAGGGGCAAATTAAGAGACATATTGGTCTTGATATAAGTATATCGTGCTGAGGTATTAAATTAAGATTAACTTGGAGAATTCTAGAATTAACACTAGTTTCCTGCTATCCTTTTTGCCTGGGTCAGATTTTATTTTTTATTATTCTTTGCAGGATGAAGAAACTCACGTTTTTGTGCACGTTTTCCAACTATTGTAGATTTGGGTGCAATTGAATTGTTGAACATAAATACAGAAATAATTAAAAAAAAAAAGATGTGAAATGCTTAAATTATCCCTGCTCATTAGTGTGTTTATCACCAAATGCTCCTGATGGATAACTTTCATTTACTCCCAAAACAAGCTCAGATTTATTGCTAATCCAAAAGAAACTAGTCGCGCCTCATTGTGGTCAGCAGTCCATCTGTCATGCACAAGTGTAAAAGGCCAAATCTTTTAAGAAAAAAAAAGTGAAACACTGGAATGGTTTTGATTATGCTAAAGTATGCAGAATGTTGTGTTTCTAGTCCTACACCAGTTAATTTTAGGTATACACGTTTCTTCACAGACAAAATCACACACTTCTTTTTTTTAACCAATACATTATTTATTGTTGCTCATTATATTTCGATTTTTGATATAATTCCTATATTACAGGTACAATGTGCAATGCTGTATAAAAACAAAACCTCTAAGTCCAAAGGATACTTATTGTTCTACGAGTACCACCAGAGGGCAGTGTTCTACTTTTGATCCGGCTACATCATAAAGGGAAAGTTCAGGTTTACGCTGGCCTACCCTGTTCACTATGAACCACGAGCCTTTCTGTCCATTTCAAATGCATCCACCACGGTGTTTTTGGTTATTAAGATGGTGAGAGCAGAAGCTCACAGCTGTAGTTAATGCTAGTCGGTGGCACTTAGTGTCAGTTGCTGTGAAAAATCACTTGACACCTCGCGACTGATTACTTGGCTTTGCATTGATTATAAATAGCTACCAAAATGCTACCAACCTCTGCAATGGTTTCCTTGATAAGAAAAACACTGGTAGGAGCACTTTGTAGATGGACTAGAAGGACGGCCAGTCCATTATAAACAACGTAAGCTGTATAAAAACCTGAAGCACATCTCAAAACGCAACGTGTATTAGAAACTGTGGTATGAGGACAAGGAAACGAACATGACTAGTAGCCCATGAGAACCCTAATTATGCATCATGTCTGACGTTTTAGTGAGATTTTCATTCCATTTTGACATCATCTTTTGAGTGCCAACAACAATATTTAACAAAAAAAAGAAAAGAAAGAAAAATCCATATTTTCAGTATTAAAAAAGTGTAAACTTTCTCACAAAATATAAAACGGACACATCCAAACCATAAATTATAAATGTGTATTCATGCATTTGTTCATAGGGCTGCATACCATTTAGTCTTACACTTTTATCTTACACATAAAATAAATTTAAATATTTCTCATGTGGTATGTAATGGATATTTACATTACTATTCAACACATAAGTGTGTGGTATAGTCGTGTTTCTCCCACAGCGAGGGTTAGTGTGTTTAAAGGACAAAGTGTTATCTTGTGCGTGCATGTGCATCCGTGGGAGGGTTGTTTTTTTTTGTTTTGTTTTTTTTTGCTGACCTGGAGCGGTGGCTAAAGATACCTGGGTCACTAATTTTCTAAACCCTCTATCGAGAACCCAAACACATTTTATCTGATGTCACAAGCTGCCAAAAGATCGGACATCAGCCTATGACAAATGCCCTAAGTCATCTATCTGATCGCCAACCAGCAAACTATCTGGGCTACACCCATAGGTCAACTTGTCATAGTCTGAGGAGTGTAGTAGGTGTGCCCCCCTATGGCAACAGTAATGTACTGCACTGACGGAAAGGTTTACGCTGTGATGGTTGTCCCCCTGTTAGCTAGCTGTAGCTCTTAGCTAGTGTCCCGGTGAACTACGGTGGAGCTGTGTGGGGTGCTTGCTGAGACCCCTGTTGGGGTACTGGTTGAGACGATGGTACCCAAGCACCGGCGCTGGGTGGGCGACTGGGCTCTCCGCTGCCCGACTGGTCCAGCTCGGCACTGTCGCAGTCCGAGTCATCGCAGAGTGCCCGACTCTGGGGGACGGACAGAGAGAGGAAAGAGTGAAAGATGTCATACTTGACCTGAGTCAGACATAACAAAAGTTTTCGCAGTGAGTAGTTTGTGGTATCAATCAATCAGCTGTATTCACTGCAGTCAAAGTAAAATCAACGTTGCAAACCATGAAATGTTGTTATAGTTATTGTACTTAGAGAGCAGTGGATCGCAGCTTTCTTGCCCCCCACGGCCTCCACGGGAACTACTATAACTTGTCTGCCTGTCATCTGCACACACTCCAATGCGGTTAGTTACCGGAGCTTATTCCATTTAAGCTCCTAAAAGTGACTTAAAACATTTGCCATTGCAGTAATTCTCAAATACGCACAAAGCAAAGAATCCTTCATTTTTCTTTTTCTCCATTCATAGCAGACTGATCAGCTACGCCATTCGACATGGTAACACTGAGCAACACCCATCCATTCCATTATCCGAGCCGCTTATCCCAATTGGGGTCGCGGGATGCTGGAGCCTATCCCAACAGTCACTGGGCGGCAGGCAGGGAGACACCCTGGACAGGCCACCAATCCATCACAGGGCCGACACATTCACACCTAGGGACAATTTAGTATGGCCGATTCACCTGACCTACAGGTCTGGACTGTGGGAGGAAACCCACACAGACACGGGGAGAACATGCAAACTCCACACACAGGACGACCTGGGATGACCCCCGAGGTTGGACAACCCCGGGGTTCGAACCCAGGACCTTCTTGCTGTGAGGCGACCGTGCTAACCACTGTGCCACCGTGCCACCCTCCACTGAGCAACATTGCAAGCATTTAAGTAAACTATTGCTTGCTCTTTCGCATTCGACATGCAAGCACCTTCTTTTTTGTCTTTTTCTATTTTTTATTTTTTTGGCTAACTCAACGTATTTCCTGTGTGGACGCCTGTCTTGATGTTTTGTGATCGACCTGGCAGATTTCCCCCAGAGAGCCCCTGTTCCAGAGTAAAACCGGTTCACCTCATTAGGATTCTGTCCGGCCTCCATCGGGGCTTTGGACCGGCCCAGAGCCCCCTCTCTCTCTGACAGGCCATCAGAAGCTTGCGCTGGGTCCGTATTGTCTGCGGGTATCTCTGACCCCTGAGACAGGAGGTCGTCGCTGCGGTCGTCCAGCCTGTCGTCCGTGTTGGTGCTGACGACGTCAGGTGTGCCGCTGTGGGAGTGGTCGGTGGTGTGGCCCTCCTCACCGTCTGACACCGAGAGGTTCTCCGAGCTGAAGGTGGAGACCGACTGGCATTTAGTGATGCTGGTCGGTCGTCTGCAAAGGTCGGAAAACAGCAACACGGTCTTTTACAATCACCGAAATGTGAATGCAGGTTGGGGTTGTAATGGAATACAAGTAACGGCAATGCATTTTCAGAATACAGAAAATGAAGTATCTGTGTGAAGCCCAGGTTACGTTTCGAAACACCCTTGTTGAGATTAGTTACCTTATAAGTGTTGAGGGGACTACTTTAAAAGTGCTTCCCACCTAATTAGCATCGGCGTTACGGGTGGGACAATGTGTTGATGTTTCATTGCCGAGCAGGTGCGAGCGCACATAAAAATGAAAGGAAATTGGCTTTTAAATGGTTGTCTTAGGGCTGCATAGCATTAGCGAGGCAAGGTCAACTGAAAAGCACCCCCCCTGGTGAAACTTATATGCCCCGGCACTGACCCTGTCCCTAATTATAAGTAATCCCACAATCTTTTAAAAAAACTATTAACTATTTTCATATCGGCACATTTTCTCCCGCGTGCACCACACATTGGTGGTGCACAGCAATAATTGGCAGGTGGTCAATACATATCGAGATAATGGCATTGAGATACCACTTACACGTGGCCAATTACCCCACTCTTAGCTGTCCCGGTCTCTGTTCCACCCCCTCTGCTGACCCGGGGAGGGCTGCAGACCACCACATGCCTCCTCCGATACATGTGGAGTTGCCAGCCGCTTCTTTTCCCCTGACAGTGAGGAGTGTTGCCAGGGAGACGTGGCGTGTGGGAGGATCACGCTACCCCCCCCCCCACAGGTGCCCCAACCGACCAGAGGAGGCGCTAGTGCAGCGACCAGGACACACCCACACCTGGCTTCCCACCCACAGACACGGCCAATTGTGTCTGTAGGGACGGCCGACCAAGCTGGGGGTAACACGGGGATTTGAACCAGCGATTCCCGAGTTGGTAGGCAACGGAATAGACCGCAACGCTACCTGGACACATAAGTTACTCTTTTTGAGTATTGTAACTGAATACATCACTGATTACATTTAGGTCAGCGTATTCAGCATTCAGGCACTAAATGCTTTTTCAAATTATTTTGCCCAACCCTGTGAGAATGTAATGAAGCGGCACAAAATAATACACATTACTGCGATCTGTTCCCTGCACAAACCAGGGAGTCACGTGGTGTATTCACAAATAGCAGCAAGGAGCAATAGGAAAGATGAGATACTGTTGGAAAGATTGAGAGAATGTGTTCCAGTTCTGAAGGACGGCGACTTGCTCACCGTCTCCGTGGCAACTCAACCTCACTGTCAACTTCACCCTCCTCCTCTTCTGATGACACGCCGCGCCTCTGTAGTCAGCGACATGACAAGGGGGGGGGGGGGCACAAGCGAAAATTAGTGTTTGAGCGAGAATACTGCAGGTGAGAAACAGCTCTCAGGGCAGGCGAGCGTACCTGTTTACGTGTAATAGCTGCTCGATAAAGAATGGCTGATGGGGTGAGGTGCTGACTCCCAATGCCCCCTGACGCCCCCCGGGGCAACCTCACAGCTCCGGCCCCTTCTTCCTTATCGTCCCCATCATTTGGCAGGCGCGGCGACCCCAGGGACCCCCTCCCCGCAGCCACCCCCCTCCCACATGGTGAATCTGGGCTACTAGAGAAGGGGAATGATGCAGCGTCCTCGCTGGGAGTGTCGCTGCGCGGTGGGGTCTCCGTGAGGTCATCCAGACCGGTCGCCCCCACCTCAGACTCCCCTAATCCAGCGGAGGCACTCAGGCTCCCCCCTCTCTCCCTCCCACCCACAGAGGGATCCCCTTTCCCTTGGCTGTTGGCCTCCAGCGTGGTGCAGATGAGGTCAGGGCTGGAGGATGAGAGCTGCCGCTGCTGTTGTTCATGGGTGAGGCCTCGCAGGGCCGCACTGGGCTCCAGGAGCTGCTTTGAGGAGTCCACTGCCGAGGAGTTGTTAGCCTGGACGGATGCGTCCCCGTTTGGGGAGGACTGAGTCGACTTCAGCCCGGCCAGGTCGCCACTACTGCCCTTGCCGGGCTTGCGATGGCGCGTCTTTATCCGACGAGAACGACTGGGGGATGTGGAGCTTCTGTTGGGGCAGGCTGGGATAGTGACCTGCATTACAGACGAGTCCATTTTGGGAATGATTACCTCAGACTTGAGGATGTCCGGCCTGAAATAGATGTTAGGGAGGGAGGGAGCAGTCAAAAACTACAATACATGAATTCAGATGTTATTTATTTAACATACCAATACTTAATACTGGATACTAATTCTAGATACTAATGCTGGATTCTAATGCTAATTATTTACTGATCAATTAGCTAATTAATTACTAATTATTTTCTGTGATTGTTGTGATCACTGAAATACGACAAGTTTTAGGGCTGAATTGTTTCGGAATGGGCATCACAATATATGCATGTACAATAGTCATGTTGCAAAGGATGCAATATAAAGCAAAATGGGCCCATCAGTCATGTGAGACTAAAACTCTTATTGCTCGACAGAAAAGGAAATCTAGCAAGATCTGGGTTTTTATGACTACTTTTGAGACAAAAATATTCCAGCGCATCTGACAAATAATATAATTTAGCTGGCTTTAATGACATGTTGGAAAGCGGCCCTATTTGCCCCTCTAAAATCAGCCCTCGGTTTTACTGAATGAAGATTGAAATGAGCTCGCTCACCTCTTTCCAGAAGGCAGTTTCTGTGGGACATTCCTCTTCTTGATGAGTTTGTCCATAGAGTTGCTGGAGCTGCTCTGTCTGGAGCTATGGTGCTTAAACAGGCCCGGGTACTTCTTATCCAAAGACTGCTCCCTCCTGAGAAATGACCCAGCCCCACAATGTAAACGGCCTTCTGACGGTAAAGTAAATTATGATTCGCATGTCTGTAACTGGCAATATTTAGAGAGCATTGCAGAAAGTATGGTCACTGAAACAGCGATGTAGAAATGTCTTAACAAGTAGTAATGATAATAATAACAATAATAATAATACAACTACTTAATACTGTGCTAAACGATGTCTGTCATTACTTGGGTAACACTACACAGAAATACCATCCTGAAACAACAGCGTAGAATGCGTTAACGTGTAATAGTAATGGAATAGCCTAATACCATGGTAAATATCATCCATGTCTGTGCAAATGATAAGCAGCCTGTTTATTGAATGTACTCATCCATACCGCTGCAGTTCTCTCTCTTTGAGCTCCAGCTGCAGCATGACAGCATTGAGCTCCATATAAAGGTTGTTAGCTCTCTCCAGCTTCCTCTCATAGTGCTCGCGGATGTCCAGAGCATGCCTGCGAAGGACAAAGGCTGCTGATGACATCATGCTTCCGCATGAGGGAATCCAAATCTCCTAAAACAGAAACGCACTCGGGGCACTTTTCTTTATCCAAAAGATTGGATAAGATGAAGAAGAAAAGAAGAAAGCCACTTTATTTTTTCATTGTACATGTCAATGACATTTGTTTTCTGCAAATGAAACCACCCTAATGTATAGGAGCAGTGGGCAGCTGCAGCACCCGGGGACCAACTCCAGTTCTTCTTTCCATCGCTTTGCTCAGGGGCACAGACAGGAGTATTAACCCTAACATGCATGTCTTTTTGATGGTGGGAGGAAACTGGAGCACCCGGAGGAAACCCACGCGGACACAGGGAGAACATGCAAACTCCACACAGAAAGAACCTGGGAAGGTCTCTGGGGTTCAAACCCAGGACGTTCTTGCTGTGAGGAAACAGTGTTAACCACTGGGCCACCATGTCACCTAAGACACAGAGAAATGGGATTTAATGGAGCTGCACTTATAAACTAACCTGGTAACAATACCAGTATATGTTAGATCAGTGTTTCTCAAACTGTGGGACGCATACCGCCGATGGTATGCAGACTGATTTGCTTTGCCAGTAAAATCATATTATCATAGTATGGTTTACAAGGTGTGATTGCATTCGTCACTGTTTGCAAAGAAATCCATTTACATGTGTCTTTTTTTGCTGTTGTCATGATGAGAGATTGTAATCTGTTGCGGAGGTGTGTGTGTGTGTGTGTGTGGGTGTGTGTATGTGTGTGTGTGTGCGTGCGTGCGTGCATGGATGTTAGTCATTGAATGTTTTCTGTGGCTTAGCAAATTGAAGGCTTGTAGGTGGTACTTGGATGCTTTGGTTTGATCAGAGATGTTGCTTGGTCCAGGACGTTTGAGAACCACTGTGCTAGATCTTACAAATCTAGGCTTGAATGACTTGTATGATACAAGAGAGGAGACTCCAGAAAGATCTATGGGAGGAATCTTAAAAGGCAAAGGGGAACCCAGGTGAAATACATACCTGAGCTCCTCTCGGCGTCGGTTGATCAGTTCCTCATCCAGTCGGTGGAGACAGGTGCCCTCGGATTTAATCTTCTCGAAGTGCTGTTTCACCTCCTCGCGCCATTCAGCCTGTTGTTAAATATGTATTTTAGTTGACCGCTTATCTCTAGCCAAGCAAGGAATGTACCGTAAACTAAATTTCACTTATCACAAATGGTATCTATACTGACTGTTAAATGCACATCAAGTGTGCCTATAGCATGCACACACCAGTGTATCTATGTATTTGGTGTGACTAAAAGTGAACATCTACCCTCTGTGAGGCTGATCCCAACAGCGATGTCCTACCTGAGATTTGAAATACGTCTCCTGTGGAGTGGAGAGCACGTCAGCGGATGCTATATCCAAGTGAAGGAGGATCTGACGGAAAGAGGGCCTATTCCTGGGCTTACAGTTCCTGCAAAGTCAATATTGTATTTTCAGCAGGACAACAGTGCACATTTACGATGCGCAATGAAATCAATTAAGGTCTGCGTGGGCCAGTTTTCACTTGTTGGAAGATCTGACAGAAGGCTAATGTCTCCCTATGCAGCTGTTATCAAATCTTCCATCTACTAATTCACCCGCTCATTCTCTGCCTCTCATACCCCCCCCCCCCCAATCTCTCTCTCTCTCTCTCTCTCTTTGCTTACTCTTTCCGTCTCCTTCTGTTTATCCATTTCTGGGGCTTTGCTCACCAGCACTGTCTGAGGAGGATCTTGAAGCCATCAGGGCAGCTCTCTGGTATGGGCAGCTGGAGACTGTTGTTGCCCACGCCCCAGATGATAGCAGAGGAGTCCACATCTTTATACGGAATCTCTCCAGTTAACATCTCCCATAGTACCACGCCAAATGACCTGTGGAATCACATGCCATTGACTTGCAGTGCATGTCATCTACATGCTGGGCAAAATGGACAATATTAATGTTGTGATAATCATAGAAAATTTGACACGGTATCGATATTCATCACAATGTCAACTTACACGTATAGCATGTTTAAGAGTCCAACTGAGGCTCATCACTTTGAACTGATTTGTAATGTGAAGTATAATTTCAAACAAAAACTAGGTTTCAAATAGTACTCACTCAGATATCTTAGACCTCTCAAATTTTAGTTAATAAATTCTCGTTATCATTAATTTAGATGACAAAATTGTGTATCGCGATAATGCAACGTCCCATTTTCATCCCGATACAATACCGTTTAAAGATGACAAATGGTAAAACTGAACTACCGCCCAGCCCTTCTTACACAAGGACGCTGTTCATTTATAATCTACATATCCGTCACAAAAATTGTTTTTTGTACCTCTGCACACCCTAATACTAAACATCTTAATTTTTTGTTTTGTTTTGTTTTGTTTTGTTTTGTTGTGTTTTGTTTTGTGTGACTCACCAAATGTCCACTTTTTCAGATACGGGCTCATTCCGGATGACTTCGGGAGCCATCCAGGCTACGGTACCAGCGAAAGACATCTTGGTGCTTTTGTCACTGAGCTCCTTGGAGGTGCCAAAATCGGAGATCTTTACCAGGTCATCATGTGTAATCAGCATGCTGAAAAGGACATGGCAACATTGAGACTCATACTCTCTTCTGTTCTTTGGTGGATTTTTGGTGTAAGTGAAATCCACTTTAAGTGGGAATAATTTGAATTTCACATATTCATTTCTGGTCTCCTGGTCGATGGGGGTGTTGTCGTTTGTGTTAGCTGTGCTTGGGGCTGGCTGGTGGTGGTGGTGGTTGTGTGTATGTGTATGTATGGGAGGGGGGTTGAGGTGATTTACTTGGGTGACTTGAGGTCTCGGTGGATGATTTTGTGGAGGTGGAGGTAGTTCATGCCACCAGCAATGCCCATGGACCAGTCCACCAGCAGGGAGGGGGTGATCTTACGGCCAGCACGCAGCACCTCGTAAAGCTGGCCTTGGGCACAGTACTCCATCAGGATACAGTAACATGGTGCCTGGGTGCACACACCCCTGTGAAAGAGAGAGAGAGAAAGAGAGAGAGAGAGAGAGAGAGAGAGAGAGAGAGAGAGAGAGAGAGAGAGAGAGAGAGAGAGAGAGAGAGAGAGAGAGAGAGAGAGAGAGAGAGAAAGAGAGAGAGAGAGAGAGAGCTAAACAGACATGGGTGGCTTGACAAAAGAGCGAATATCCAAGCCCTGTACTTTGACTCAATGGGTGTGTTGATACACGAGCTCCCTCACTTGAACGTGATGATGTTGGGGTGCTTGAGTTTGCGGAGGTGTTTGATCTCGGTCTCTTTGATGTCCCGCACTTTCTTCACGGCCACGTCCTCTCCGTGAAACTTGCCGAGGAAGACGGCCCCCTGCGCCCCGCTGCCGACCCACTGCAGATCCGAGATTTCCTCAAACGGCACCTCCCAGGACTCTGAATATGGATCCGACACGTCAAAGCCGATTAAAGGTAATCAAGGAACAACATTTCATATTACGAAACGATGACTCGAAACTATAGGCCTGTTCAAAGCTGAAATCCACGATTTTTGTCTTCATTATGTCTACTGGACCATAGAGTCAGGTCACATCGTTACCATGGTTGGAGACGCTCCACACACCGCTGTCGAGACGTTTCACCGGCCCGAACACCTGGTACAGCGGCCAACGCGTTCCTACTCAAACGGGGACAAGGGTTGAATTGTGACCGCGATGTGGCGACGCTTCTGTTAAACAGATAATTACCAATTCTACCGTCAATATTACAATACAACGGTGTTCCCCATAGAGTTTCATGTGGTTTGTGTCTCAGCTTTTGTCTGAGAATGCCATTTCTACAAAGGTGGGAACTGTTTACTGCTGAGACGATGGCACACAAGCAACAGTGGCTGATACACCTTGTTTGTAGTTTTCGATGTCCGAGGGAGGGAAATATCGTGGAAATCACGGACTTCAGCTTTAAACGTGTGTTCTCGATCAATATGAGACATACAACGTGGAATACACTACACACAGACACTCTTCATGCACCGTTCTTACACTGAATCGTTGTGGTGCAAAGGGCACACGCTGGAAAATAGACCAAATGAATAAAGATGGCGGCCTTCCGGTTTACTCACCGCTTCACTGTATCCTTCCACCGGTACTAAGCATCAAGTTGTCAAACTAAAAACATACTGTACAACCTTGCCAGTGTGAAGAAGAGATGGAGTGTACATCGCAGTGGGAAATGGGCCGGGGGGAACAAAATTGCAGAAAACCAGGGGACCAAATCTTAATGCATCTAGTTTAATGACCTGCTGATAAGTTATTCATACCAACAAAAAAAAAACTTCACTCCTATCTCCCCATTCACTGGGACCGGTGAAAACCCAACAGCGGGGGGGATCACCCCACTTTTCATTTCCTAATCTGTCCGTTAACGGTCTCCATCATAACTACCCGCGACTGCATGAAGCGGATCAATTCTTCATGAGGTCCACTGAAGTGTTGGACTTCCTGGAGGACTGATACCATGGACAGACTTCCTCTAATCCAGCTGGGAATCTGGAGTCCAGGACTGCTTTTAATGGACAAGGCTGTTTGTTGCACACACAAACCTTGTTATGTTGTGTTGCCGGTGGGACACGGCAGGCAAAGAAGTAAGCAGACTAGCCTAGCAGGGAGCGAGGCTCGTCCACTGCAGCTAAACTGTAGGTTAGCTGGGATGCCTTTCCATGGTTATGAAATAGGGCCAGGCGATAGTTTAACATTATCGCTTATCATCTTTCACTGATATTGTATCTGGAGGAAATTCAGATATTGTCGTATTATTCTAGTTTATTGCATGAAAACTACTATTGGTTTGATATATGATTTACCAAACAGCTCAATGTGATGAAGCTCAGTTGGATTCTTAAACATGGTATATTTCCATATGCGAGCAGATATCTTGATATATATATATTATTTTTCATATCGCCCAGCCCTATTATGAATTCATGTGAACGATTTCACACAGTGTGATGGCCCTGCGGCCTGTCCTGGGTGTCTCCCCGCCTGCCGCCCAATGACTGCTGGGATAGGCTCCAGCATCCCCGCGACCCTGAGAGCAGGATAAGCGGTTCGGATAATGGATGGATGGATGGACTTGACACAGTCAATGACATGTTCAAGTCCCAGATGACTGTCAGATGATCAGTGATGTCCTACACATCACTGATACCGAAACCAAGCTTGTGGTTGTTGTTTTATTTTGTCATTACAACAATGCTAGTTGCTGTACCCCTAAATCATTACAACACAGAGAATATAATCAAATACCTGCAAGTCGACTTGGGCAATAAGTTGACCAATATCAATGTCATGATGTGAGACTAGATGTGATGTGGCATTTTGTTTATTGTGAAATCACTTAAATGTTGACATTCCCTGGTCTTAAAGGCTGCATTACAGTAAAGTGAGGCAATCTTCTGAACTTATTTGACTGTTTTAGCTTAGTGAATTGAACAATTGTTGTCTCTACCTGCTTGGTCCTCATATCCACATTACTAATGATAATTTATCAACATTTTCCTGTGTATAATCACCAATTGCTATATTGTCCGATTACTGATATTGAGGCATTCAGTCAAAAATATTGTGATTATTGATTTTGTCAATATTGCCCAGCCCTCCCTGCAGGTCAAAAACACTCTCGCAGACACGTCATGTACCTTCTGGGGTATGCTTGTGTTCGGTCGAGTAGGCCTTTCCAATCATGGTCCAGACTGGTTTCAGGCAACCAAAAAGTCCCTCCAAGAAACCCCCACTTCCTGACTGCAGCCGGATGTTTTCCGCCTGGCTCCGGACGGCACCAGCTTCCGAGCTGAGCCCCGCTTCTGCCCCACCCCCACATTGACAGGCCTCATGTTCGTGGAGTTTTAGCACGCTGTTGTCAAAGTGGGCTGAGGTTCCATCGCTGGGCGTGGGACTGCTACCGCAGGTGTGGGGGCATCCGCCAGACCCTCCTTGTCCACCTGTGTCAATGGACAGCACGTTGCGAAGGACACACTGTGTCGGGGTCAGGTCAGTTTCGGGGGTGCAGGCGGGGGTGTCTCCATCGAGCCTTCGATAGGGGGGTTCTGAGATGGGGGTGCTAAAGCCTGAGAGGGAGGGGGAGGGGGCACGGGGCTCATGGATACAGGTCCCACTCATCAGGGGCTCCCCCAACACGGCAGGTTAGGGTGGAGGGGTTGTGTCAAGATGAACGGTAAGCCTAAAGGGAGAGATTTATGAAGAGAAATACATTAGAAATATCTATTGTGAGTGTGATAGCGCTGCTGTAGCAGTCTGTTTATGCAAACCTACAGTTAACATATCCTATGTTTAGACGGCTCTTAACACGGACAGCAGTCCATGGGTCTGAGCTGAGATCAGCTGCTGCCTGTGCTTGAACTGTCTATTTTGACCCTGCTACATGTACTACATAGTGTCTTAATCAAAGCCTCACCAACCTTTCCACAAACAGCCAAAAATATCAAATCAGTGCCATGAATTGATCAAATACTCCATTCAGTCTTTTCCGCACATCACAGTTCAGTCTGAATCAGGCTGTCAACCTTATTCCAACATCGATGAATGGAAACAGCAGCCTGTCTACTGGAGCTATCACCTGGAGCAGAGATGAGATTTATGAATGAACTGACCCAGGACCAGGTTATGGCATCCACAACCTGGTCACTAATCAGCCTATGAGGCGTATCATCAGTCGTATGCCTAACAAAATCAAATATGGAAAGTCAACAGTACCCATGTGCCGTTAACCATTCGGTAAGTGAAGAACACTGTGTGCATCTATAGAATATGACGAATTGCATAACCACCCAATGTGCGCCTGTGTATGCAGGTTAGTGTGTGTGTGTGTGTGTGTGTGTGTGTGTGTGTGTGTGTGTGTGTGTGTGTGTGTGTGTGTGTGTGTGTGTGTGTGTGTGTGTGTGTGTGTGTGTGTGTGAGAGAAAGGGGTGGGGGGGTAGAGCACATGTACCCAATTCACATCGCCAGGACCAGCTCCGTATCCCTTATACTGCACCACTGCATGAGGAGAACCACGACGACTGAGCGAATTGAAAGCGTGAAAATGGAGAATAAAACAGACACACACAGACACACACTGGGTCTGTGGGAAGGAGCACTGCACACAAACGCACGAAGATCAATCTTTAAATAACCAAGGATGTGATGATGACACTCGGCAGCATCACAGCCGACGTGCATGAATTGAAGCCCGAACATTAGTATTGGTCCATGCCAAGTCAAACTGCCGCAGCGTCCCTGGATTCAGTAAATCTTGGCATCAACACACACATTTCGTAATGTGGGCTATCTCGTTTCTCAGATATTATTCTTTAACATTAATCGACAAGGATTTTTTTTTTTGCAATAGCCAATTCATTGGTGCAGTGTAAGGCAACACACACCGCATGAAGCAAAGTCATCACACCTGAACGTCATATAATACCTGATCTCTTATTATAAGCGTTATTAAGTGGTAGGATGACATTCCCATACCTTTCTGCCTGGATGATGTCGCGTTGTCAAGTGAGGGGTGGGTTCAGCTTCCTACTGGCGGCGGTAATGAACAACCCGTAGTGGTTTCTCTTGTCCAGCCTGTATTTTTCGTGAAACTCTCAGCCCACGAGTTCACGTTATCAGGACGAATCCCAGCGGGCGAATCGTGTTATCAATAACCGGGGAGCCATGGAAGGCGAGCGGGCTTGGGGGAGGGAGCTGTCTCCTTCCCGAGTGCTGAATTGACGTCACGGAATCGCGCAGTGCCCACAAGGGGGCGCTACTATCGCCCTCCAAAAAATATGAAGGCTGCCAAGTTTTCACGTATTCTTTTAATTACAGCATCCTTCCACCCTCACGAAGAGCTGGTTTGTATTTTCTCTGTTTGCTCGTTAAGCCTTCCTTTAATGTGTGTTTTTTTTTAAATTTAGTACTACATGAAAAAAATTGCCTATACTATAATAGTGTAGGCTAATAATATCAGTAAAATGTATTTGTTTAGTAGAGAACATTTTATTAGTACTGAAATATTAGTTGTATTGTGTTAGTATTAGTATAGTATTAGTAGTGTATTAAATGTAAGAATTTATTAGCGTAATGTTTATTCACATAAAAAATATAATTTTAAGTATGGTTTTCATGATTTATTTGTTTTATATGTTTGTATGATTTATGAGAATATTTTGTTTACCTGCTTCAAACTGGCTACTGCAGATAAAGTTCAACTTGGAAATCGTTGTGAATAATTTGGTCTCTTTTCAATTCTATTCTACTCCATTCTAGTTGTGTAAGCGCATCATACGGTCTTCGATAAGATGAACGGAATTTCATTAAAGGATGATGTCAGTAAGTAAAATGTGATAAAGTTGTAATACGACCATTCCTCGCTCATTCATCCAAACTCCTGCAGACGCCGGTGTGGGAGAATAAAACTGGTTTGCATAACGTCGGTTGCCGTGGACTGTCGCTGTACTTCCTGTAGGGGGCAGCAAACTCAAGCTGCGGCAAGGTAGCGGGTTGGGAAAAAAAATCCCTACGTTGTTTGTCCCTTACTACCACCCGTACTTACACGGCGGGATTCCGGTCTTAAAATCTGATACTACCACTACTTTAGGGGTCCGTTAAGAATCCGGTTTTAAAGTAAGTATCTTAAAACAGATTATCACTCTGTTACCAATCTCTTATGATAAATAGCGAATAAACTGGCACTAACGTGATAAATTAATGAAATTTCAAATAGTGTTTCTGTAGCCTCGCTGTCTAAGCAAGTCCATAAGAGTAATATGACTGCAACATGCTAACCTAGAGCAATTTAGCCAACTAGGTTATAGCTAGCTGAATAGGTGCTCATGTCAACAACACAACGTTGACAGCAGATTTGACGGTATGTCAGCAGCACCTCGGTGTCCACTGCTATCTTTATAGACGTTAATTCGTGACGATGTATTGATGATACTTTCCATTGGTGTGTTAACAACGAAACATTGTCGTAAGTTATGGTGTTTTGTAGGGGTTTTACTGTTGGACCATAAGAAGATGTGCTCTTTGGCACTGTTCCCCCCTCCATTGCCCTCGGGACAGACGATCCTGTACGAGTCAAACAACGAGTTGGTGTCTGGACCCACGACGGACAGCTGTCTGAATCAGGTCTGAAAGAAACACCCATACATTTAATCCAGTAAAGGATTGTTCTACCCCAGCATGCACTGGGTGGAAGACAGGGAGATACCCTGGACAGGTCACCAGTCCATCATAGGGCTCGCACACAGACAGTCAATCACACACCATTCACATCTCTAATTTTGAGACTCCAAAACACCCAACATGCATGTCTTTGGGTGGAAATTGGAGTTCCTAGAGGAAACCAACTCACAAATGGGGAGAACATGCAAACTCCACACAGATGGGCTGGAGTCATAATCCAGGATCAACTTGCTTTATATTGAAAAAGAAATTGTGATATTTTCAGTGAATAAGAGATTTACATTTAAGTGATCTTGACAAGGTTTCTTGGTCCGAATCTATGGTCTATTTGATTTGAGAACTGTCCTGCAAGTCTAGGTAGGTCCGCCTGCTAAGTTGTATGTATTTTGTGCTGAGGACATGTGTTGAATGGCCATATTTCAAAGGTACATTATGGGATTGTGTGTTCTCTGTAGGAGTTTAGTCCTCAAAACCTTTACTTTCCTCGGGAGTCACTAAAGCCTCACAGCCGAACAGAGAGTAGCAGTAAAGCAGCCTTTTTGGTCCACTGTGAGACACTGTGGATGCGGAGTGCAGCTGCCTGGTATGTAACACACACAACACACACACACACATACACACACACACACACACACACACACACTCTCCCACCAATAACTTCTTAACTCTTCTTTCTCTGGCTCTCAGGCGGGATGCAGGTCTCACAGGGCTTCTAAATGAAATTGCCAATTCAAGTACAGAGGGTAAGTTAGACTCCGTTTCTTTTCTTCTTCTTTTTTTTTTGCAATTGTGCTTTAAACATAATGGCTCACTCGATGCCTGATTCTCAATAAGTCTTGTGATTTTTCTAGTGCCCAAATGGCTTTCTTTGAGTTCTGGCTTTGTCTTGGCATTGCTTCAGAGGGTCTCCTCTTTCCATAGCTCCTTGTTTCCACACCTCACAGTAAGTTGATCCAGTGAGTTCAACATATTAGAGTACTTATGATAACAAAGGTATATGTCAGCACTTACTGTGTTTTAATTTTTTCTTTTTGCTATCTCTTTTATAGTTGACTAGTGAGGACATGATTGCTGAGTTTTCCCAGGTGTTAAAATGGTAAGTGCTGACCTTGTGAATCATCTAAAATAAATATTTTAGGGTCATTCCTCCATGGAAAGCCAAATTTGGAATTGAGGACAGATTTTTTTTTTATGCCAGAATTGATTTACAGAATTCTTACTAAAATCACACAGTATTGGATTTTGAAATGTACTTTTATGTCACTGAAGGTTTGTTTGTTTTTGCATTTTATGAAACAATGGAGTGATATGACATTGTATTCCTTTCAAGATTGTATTCCATTTATATTCATAATTGATAGACTGATATTGTGGTCCTAAAATTGCAAACTTAATGCCTTTAACATACTTTTTCCCTGGTCTTCTGCTTTGTCAGGTCTGATTGTTCAGTCCGAGCCTTTGCTTGGCATCCTCATACAGACAAGTTCGCTGTAGCTTTATTGGACGATTCAATTAAGATCTACAACTCTAAGAGGTACCAGAATCCTTCTCATTCTATTGGATTTTGAAGTCCACTTCCCAGAAGGTCAGAACAACCTATCAACAAAAATAAAGAAAAGAAGCTAGAGGGTTATTAATGAAAGCTTAGGAACACAATGGTTGTGCTATTGTAGGTGATAACAGCTGGTAAAAGCCACAGAAAAGAAAGACGTTTGAAGTCAACATTTTTAAAACATGCACTGCTTTGTACCAGTGATTAGTGAAGACAGAATACATCGCAGTTACTCCACAGCAGTGGTGATGTACAGGAAAAGGCTTTGTCACATACAGTGGTTTAGTTTGCCTTAAGGAGACCAGCCTCAGTGGTCTCCTTAAGCCTTTCCTATCACCATAAATCTGTACTCCATGACAGAAATACTCCAAAATCATGCTGTACTAGCGCCTCTTAGAGCAATGTTATTTTACTGCATTGTCCTTGCTGAGTCTCCTTTTGTTCCCTTTCACCAACTCTGAACATGTGGACTCTGTCCTTCAGCGCCACAATTCCCATACTGAAGCACCGTCTACAGAGAAGTGTTGCTGCTGTGCAATGGAAACCACTTTGTGCATCTGCCCTGGCTGTTGCCTGTCAGAATTTTTTGCTGGTCTGGCATGTAGATCCCTGCTCACTGTCAACCAGGTAATATAGTAATAATAAATCAATCTTATATAGTGCTTTTCTAACACTCAAAGTCGCTTTACAATAAAAGGGGTGAAACAAGACAACAGATAAACATAACACAGACATACAGGGGTGGATGGGAAGGGGGGGGGCTATGAGAGAGAGAAGCGGCAACCACACACGACGCTAGCAGTACTCTCCGACTTAAACAGATACAAAAGGGCAAGAAAAACAACAACACTGGATGTTGATTTATGCATGCTGTCTGAGGGTAAGGCCACACACCACTGCATGATGCTGTTTTCTCTCCTCTATGCTATAATTTTTATTTTATTTTTTGTCTTTTTTTTCCCATTCCAACCCTCCAGGCCAGCCTCTGGCTGTGCTCAGGTATTATCTCACCCTGGCCACTCTCCAGTCACCTCTATTGCATGGTCCCCAAGTGGATCTCTGCTTCTGTCAGCCTCGCCCATGGACACAGCCATGATGGTATGGGATAGCACTCTCAACATCTAAAATTAGCCTCTTCATGCTAAAAAGGATATACACAATGCATTCTATGAATCCACCAATGGATGGCTGTGTGGCTGCCTTTACTTCTGTATTCATCTATTTGCCAGATATGGGATGTAGCAGTAGAGCGCTGTGTGCCACTTCAGCGGGTGGGAGGGGGAGGGGTGACCCACCTGTCCTGGTCACCTGATGGCAGCCTCGTACTGGCTTCTACACCTTCTGCCTTATTCAGGTTTGAAAATACATCCAGCAGTATCTCGAAATTGATGGAGTTTTAAAGACAATTTATAGCAGTTTATTGGAATTTAGAATGTTTGGAGTTGTATTTATAGTTGGTTTGTTGCTCTTATTGGGTTTTGAGAAACGAAATTTCATCTCTTTTGTGTATGAAAGTACATGAATGAGATGACAATAAATTTGTTTCTGATTCTTATTCTGATTACTTTCCAGTTACTGCAGCCTAAATCCACTGTCAAAAAATGTTTACGAATTTTCCTTACTTCTGATTTGTTTTTAGGATGTTTAGGTTGGAGTCCTTTTACATTTAGGTCCAATTTCTTTTATACATATGAGCAAATATTCATATCTGTGGTTTTTCCTCTAGCGTTACCTAGGTAAAAAGTGGTTGTTAAGTAAAATATTAAGGGGTTTGTCTGCACATGTAGCACTGATGAGTAACTCAAAGCTCTTATTTCAGAGTTTGGGAGACCAGAATGTGGACGTGTGAGCGGTGGCCATGTTTGAAGGGCCGTTGTCAGGTGATTGCCCACATTTAACAGTCATTGTTCATTCTTGTAACATGTTTGACAGGTGGGGCCATGTGATGAATAATTAATTGTGTGTCTTATTATTTTTTTGGTCAGTCTGGTTGTTGGAGTCCAGATGGGAGGCAACTTCTTTTCGCTGTACAGGGAGAGGCTGTCATCTATGCCCTGTCCTTCAGTGATTCACCAGGTTCACACTATTCACACAATGTCAAACATGTCAAGTGTTTTAGAGAAGCATGCCAACATTGAGGTGGTATGTTCTAATTTTCTGCTAATAGTGTAATATTCAATCAGTTGAGGAATTTTAATTTTAAGATTGTCAAGAAAATAACAATTTTTGTGACAACTGGAAACGGATGATCCGCTGTGGTGTCCCCTAACGGGAGCAGCCGAAAGTAGTAGTAGTAGTAGTAGTCACAAAAATAACAATAGTACTTTATAAAGTACTGAGTAACTTTAGTCTTTTGTGCAAAATAATACGGAATGATCTTAACTATTACATTGAAAATAGTAAATGCCCAAAGACTGCTGGAATAGGCTCCAGTATACCCGTGACCCTGAGTAAGGACAAGCGGTTTGGATAATGAACAAAAGGATAATAATAAATGTGAATGTGACATATTTTACAATTTTTTTTTTGTGAGAAAGTAGCAAGTATTATATAGTAGTTGAAACTTTTTTTTTTCTGATTTAACATTTTAAAACTACATCTTGGTCATCCACTGCTTCTGCACAGGAAGTGATACTAGTGAAGGAAAAAAAAATTACAAAACATTTTTCAAACATCTTCAGAATAGAAGTATATAGATATGATTTTCCAGTTCTTTCCTGTTCTTCCTTTCCATAAGCACCTTCAGGAACATTAAGAGGACCAAAGACTGCAATGGTGGTGGCCGACCTGTCGGAGACAACCTTCAAAACGGCAGACGCAGATATCATGTAAGGATGAAATACATTAATGGAAAAAACTGGGCATTACGCACTTTAAAATTGATTTTCAAAGTTGTTATGTCTTTTGGTTTATTGTAGAGACAAAAACGCTCTGACAAAGGCAGAAAGACGTGAATCATGAACTACAAGAGTTCTAATGCCATGCAACTCCCCATACTCATCAAAACAAATTCTTACACTATAACCCCAAACTAATACAGCAGTAATTTTATTTTTTGTAAATTAATGAAAGAGAAAATGCACAATCAAAAGCAGTATTTGGGGCATCCCAGTGGCTCACCTGGTAGAGCCACCGCACAAGGCTGAGTCCTCACCGTTAGTGTCCTGGGTTCAAATCTGGCCTAGGCCCTTTGTGGCATGTCATCCCCTCTCTCTTTTCTGTCGCTGTCTACTATCACTATCAAATAAAAGCAGAAAATGCCAAAAAATAATCTTTAAAAAAAAGCAGTGTGTAAAAATGTTCCGTTTAATTCAAAAATAATGAACACTATATCAGCAAACTGGTGTGGGATTTGAAAATATCTAAATTCACATAAATTTTCACATTTCCTAGTTGGAGAATATTTTTCTTTCTCTCAATGACTATTCTGTTGTTCACTGAGTTTTGCTTTGCAGACGAGTTCGTACCACTGTGTTAAGACTTTTCCAGATTTTAGTCATGAAAATCAAATGTGTTTGAAACAATGGTGTCAGGGATGAGCAACATGATCCAGAAAGGCTTGGTGTGGGTGCAGGTCTTTGGTCTAACCAAGCAGTTACACACCTGAGTCTACAAATCAAGGTCCTTAGAAAAGACTATTGGTTGACTAATAGAATCAGATATGTAGCTGCTTGGTTGGAACAAAGACCTGCACCCACACCGGCCCTTTCTGGATCATGTTGCCCATCCCTGGAGCTCCTGAGTGGATTTTGGGGGCAAGAGAAATGCTGAGTGTCTACCACGCCCTCCCCATGTTATTGTAGTCTAATTAAATTGAGGCTATAAATCGGCCTTAAAGTTGCATGTCTTTTCTTGGTGTAAGATGAATGGAGTCCATGTTGGCCAGTGCTCTGGTTGTCTGGTCATGACATCATACAGCCTTAACTGTACACAAAGAGAATTCTTTTTAGACTTTCACATCTTGTTTATTTATTTGCCAGGGTTGGTGGAGAGATCCAAGCTCTGGCCTGGGACCCAAGAGGAGAAAGGCTTGCAGTGCTTCTCAAAGGTCTGACACATATTCCCTTGTTGTTGTACTCAATTTAACTCTCCCCTAATTGCGTGCTGCAACTTCCGTTATTTCACTGTAACTCTTCTTTACAGTTTGTCCTCCTATACTTTTAAAATATGGCTCAGTCTCACTTTATCTTTCAGGTGACCCCGAAGCAGCAGACCGCCCTGCTATGATAGCAGTGTTCAAGACTGCAACCACTCCCATGTTAGAGCTCCTGCCATGGTAGGACTGTTTTGCACTTTTCTGCTGGAGTTCAACTTTGTGTGTTGTACTAGCAGTCAACATTATTGTTTCTTAATGTAGACGATCTTGTTTATGGTTGTATATTATATTTGCATCCTGTGTTTCCCCCTAGTGGTTTTATTCAGGGGGAGCCCGGGACAGAGCCAAGACTAATGCAGTTTCACCCTCATTTTGAACATGGAGCCCTGCTCACTGTGGTCAGTCTGTCTATACAAATATCTTGTTGCTTTGTTCTTATTGAGTTCATTCTTATTGAGTTCATTAGTTCAAGTGACAGATGTGTAGATTTCACCCATAAATGATGTTGGATGAGGATTTTAGGGAATAAAGACTACTCACTGACTACTCTGTATTTAACCACCTCTCAGTGACTGAAGTAATGTTTCTCTTTCTGTTCCTAGTGTTGGTCCAATGGAAGAATTACCCACGTGCCTTTCTACTTCCTGAGTGTGGGGGTCCTCCATCTTGGCCTGAATGGCAGCTCCCAACTGCCTCTCCCCCAGGACAGGCCTGCTGACTATGCCAATCAGACCCTTTATACAAAGCTCACCTCTTAAGCTACCCACACTCCTTACATATTTGCACTCTCATTTTGCAACTTTCATTAATACATCTCATCAATAAATATTAATTGTATAATTCTCTTGCTAAATCGAGGCTTGTTGTGCCTTTTTATGATTGGTCAAGCAACTTCATCTAATAGACATGATTGTGGGGTGATCTTAATCTGCATAGCAACTAGTTGAGTCATTACATTACAGTAATTTAGCCGACGCTTTTATCCAAAGCAACTTGCAATAAGTGCATTTAACGTAGGAAATCAGGAGAACTACTAGTCATCAGAGGTCATAAGTGTATCTAAACAAGCATCTAAGAGCAAAACCAGTGCTAAAGTAAAAGCACAAGAAAGGGATTAAAAAAAAAAAAGAGTGAATACAATACGTGCTAAGAACAAGTAACGGTAGTAGTTCTTGAAGAGGTGAGTTTTCAACCTGCGCCGAAAGATGGGCAGCGACTCCGCTGTCCTGACATCAGTGGGGAGTTCATTCCACCACTGTGGGGCCAGGACAGAAAAGAGCCGTGACCGGGTCGATCGGCAGCAGGGGGCTCTGAGCGACGGGGCAACCAGGCGTCCCGAGGCAGCAGAGCAAAGTGGTCTGGCAGGGGTGTAGGGCTTGACCATGGCCTGGAGATAGGAAGGAGCTGTTCCTTTCACTGCCCTGTAGGCTAGCACCAGAGTCTTAAACTGGATGCAAGCAGCTACTGGGAGCCAGTGTAGGGACATGAGAAGGGGAGTTGTGTGGGAGTACTTAGGGTGGTTGAACACCAGACGAGCTGCAGCTTTCTGAACAAGCTCCAGAGGTCTGATGGCCGACGCCGGGGCACCAGCAAGGAGGGAGTTGCCGTAGTCCAGCCGAGAGATGACCGGAGCCTGGAGTCATCCTTGTAATATGCAATTTCCCATGCAGATAATTCTCATCCAGTGAAAATTTCATTATGTTCCCATATTGCTGGGTTATTTTAATATACACATGGATAATGTCAACAATACTCTCACAAGGGATTTTACATCATGCCTGGACAGTTTTGGATTACAGCAATATATACGTTTTCCTACACACTCCAATTGACACATCCTTGATCTGATTTGCTGCTCTGGTGTAACTCCTTGTAATGTAATGCATCTGATTAACATATTCCTGACCACAAGTTAGTTTTTCAATCAGAATCAGAATACTTTACCCCTGAGGGGAAATTGAGTAATTCCGTGTTAACATTATTCAAAACAAATTTGTTAGGTTCCATCTAATTCCATAACATTAACAATATTGATTTATCTGCTCTTTCTAGTAGAATTGATAACCTCCCCAGCAAAGACAATTTATCCACCCCAGACGAACTGGTCTGTCATTACAACGATGGACTTTATAGTCTTTTAAACGGCCCTTCTTTAAAAACCCAGTCTGTTTCCTTTACCCACTCTTCCCCTTGGTTTACACCTTAATTACGCCATTTTAAAGCTAAAGGCTGTCGCCTGGAATCTCATTATGACAAAACTGGCCTTGTTCATAAATACATATGACCACCATTTTCATACATACATACTCTATTATAAGGGGGCAAGGAGGCTCTTTCCACAGCTAAATCGTCCTATTACGCAAATTTAATTGGATCAGACGAAGAGAACACAAGAGCCCTGTTTTCCACGGTAAATAATATTTTATGGCCACTGGACACTCTTGCACCTCACCTGTGTTCAGTTGCTCAATGTAACACCTTCATGACCTTTTTAATGCCAAAATTGAAAATATTCACCAGAAATTTACCTCTTTGAACAATACTACATACAGTTCACCTTATTGACCCTTCTATGTTCCCCCCTTTTCTTCACTATCTAGTTTTAAACTCCCAACTGTTGCTGAAATATTTGGACTCATTTGTAAATCCAAACCATCTACCTGCCAATTAGATCCCCTCCTACTGATTTAGTGAAAGTCTATCTACCTTCTCTGTCCTTTAATAACTGATATCATACATTCATCCCTTACTTTTGGTCTTGTTCCCTCATCTCTCAAAACAGCAATAACTCCAATACTTAAGAAACTTGGTGTAGACCCCAACAATGTCAGTATTTTTCACCCATTTTCAAGTTTACCATTTCTTTCTAAAATACTTGAAGGAAAAGTTATAACTCAGGTGCACACTCACTTGACTGACAACAATCTGTTTAAACAATTTCAGTCTGGTTTTTGCTCCTTTCCCAGTACAGAGACAGCCTTGGTGAAAATCACTAATGTTCTGTTGATGGCAGCTGACTCTAGGGTTCAACCATACTCGTCCTCGATCTAAGTGCAGGCTTTGGTACCATCTCATATAACATCCTCCTAGAGAAATTAGCTTCCATTGGAATCACTGGCACCTCTCTAGCCTGGTTTAGATCATATCTCTTTGGCTGCACTCAGTTTGTCCAACTTAAAAATGTGAGATCACAATCCTTTCCTATTACTACCGGTGTTCCCCAGGGCTCTGTTGTGGGCCCATCCTATTTATTATTTACCTTTTACCTCTTGGCCATATTTTCAGGAAATTCGGCATTCAATTTCACTGCTATGTGGATGACACCCAGCTCAATCTATCCACCAAGCCTACGTCCACTCTTCCGCCCACTTCCCTTTCTGACTGCTTACTAGAAATTAAATCCTGGTTCTCATACAACTTCCTCAAACTTAATATTGATAAAACTGAGGTTCTCTTCATAGGTACTTAATCTACTTTGGCTAAACTTGATTGTTTTTCTCTGACTATTGACAATTCTAGTTCCTGCTTCCCCTCAGGTTGAGTCTGGGTGTCATCTTGGACAGCACGTTATCTTTTGAAGCACACATCAACAATGTTATTCAGTCTGCATTCTTCCATCTACGCGATATTAATCGTCTTTGCCTGTCGCTTACACTTACTTGATTACATCCCGTATTGACGACTGAAATTCTTTGGTCTTCCTCTCAAGTGTCTTTATAAACTTCAGTTGGTCCAGAATTTAGCTGCCTTATCATTACCAAAACTCCTTCCATAGATCATATCATCCCCGGTTCTTCAGCATCTTCATTGGCTTCCGGTTAAATACAGTATAGAGTTCAAGATTCTGCTTCTCACCTTTAAGGCCTAGCTCCTTCGTATCTTTCCAAACTCCTTCATATCCACACACCGTCCCATAATCTCAGATCCTCTTCTGCTATTCAACTCTCTACACCATCTGCCTGCTGGACTACCATTAGGTCTAGAGCCTTCAGTCATTCTGTCCCCTGCCTCTGGAACTCTCTCCCATAAGACATCCGCAATATTGACTCCCTTTCCACCTTCAAACCCCATCTCAAAATGCACCTTTTCAAACTGGCATATTTAGTCTGACCCCGACTTTAATGGTTACACCCACATTGAGTATTGCACAGATGACTTTATACCTATCTGCTGTATTAACTTATTATTGTATACCCCTGCTTTATTTGATTTTATGATGCATGACACAGTGCTGCTTGTTTTTAATTGTGTTTGTAAGGTGACCTTGAGTGCTCTGAAAGGCGCCCATAAATAAAATGCATTATTGTTATTTTGAGCAGTGAATATTTTCAACAAACACATACTTATGTTTAAGTAACCCTTTCTTAAATGGCAACAAGGGGTCAAAAGACAGCAAATGTGATGGCATACATCTTGGAATAAAAATATGCCACTTGTTTATTAAGTCTAGCTTTTATTGTTTAGATGAAAGATAAATAGCCAATTGAAAGAGCACATAGAAAGCAGGCTATTGTACAGACAAATAACGGTGTAACTGTATTATAATGCATCATGGAGTTATAACTGTACAAAATACTGAACAATTCCAGTCACCATATTTTTTTCATTTATTTCTGCCTATCAATTCAAACAAACAGGAGGCAATCATACCCAACCCCACCCTGAAACCGGAGAATACAGTACTTTCATTCCTTTCTGTATTGAGATTCACATATGAAAATATACACTTGCATCACAGTCTCACACACACACACACACACACACACACACAAACACACACTCATATCGTGCACGTCCATTCAGGAGTAAGTGACCTCTCAAAAGGTATAAATATAACAATTTGAAGGTTTCGCGGAAAGAAGAAAATGCATCCCCACGCCATTTCTGTTTTTATTCAAAGGCTCGATCAAAAATCAACTTCATTGTTACTTTGTTTTCTCCTTTTATTTCCAATTTACATCAATTAAAAGTGTAACAAAATAAACCAAACAGAAATTATCATGACCATAATAAAATTAATAATAAAAAAAATATACAAACGCTCACACACACAGAGACAACCCCACCCTGGTTGTTTTGAGGGGCTTTCCTTGGAGTCCCATCTGGTTCAAAATTTGGGGTATGGGCTCCAGAGGAGGCCACTTGGAAGCCCTGGTCCCCCCACCCCCACCCCATCTTTGTTCTACTTCACCTTTCCCTTTGCCCCCAGGGTGGAGAGTGTGTGTGTGGTGTGAGACTAGTGGGAAGTCGGGGGCTTTTGGGGAACAATGGAACAAAGACTGAATCGTAAAACTCATAGCACCTTGTGAAGAGAGCAACCCTAAGCAAAGATGGCCATTCAGCCCCAGATCCACCTGAAAGCCGGTTTTTGGTCAGCTCAGATTCATGGTCGACATTTGCACTTTGTTTTTTTTTTTCAGCGTGAGGTAGCTTTAAACAATCAGGATGACTACAGTAAAAGAAAAGCAAATTTCCCTCAAATTTGTTAAGCGATTTTGGATGGTAACTGGGTAAAAAAAAGAAAAGAAAAAAAAAGCCTTCTTCAAATGGGCAGTCAAGGGGTACAGGACAATGAAACATACATCCCGAATGAAAACCTCATTTTGCAAAAAGTGTTGGTGTGCATATAGACACATGTACACACATAACGTGGAAATATATATATATAAAAACCATCTGGCTGCTTATAAACACAGACTTTTACAACAATAGAACCAAGGATTTATAATACACAGTAAAAGTTTTGCTCCTGCTTATGATGGACAAAATCTGGAGCAACCTGGATTTAATTTTACTTACTGAAAATATTATTTTTGGTCTACATTGATTCAAAATGCCATATTTGTGGGGAGGGAGGTGGAGTAGGACAGGGACAGAGTTTGTGGCTCGTCTGTAGTTTTTTTTTGGGGGGGGGGGGGGCTCGTCTTACTTGCATGGTAAACCCGCCCGATCCTACCTCAACTCTGCCCATTTCAGGTTAGACAATAAATAAGTGACATCGAGTCATGTTTCTGTCCTCCATCACTTGTTCGCTTGGTCCGTCTTCCTCCTGGCTCTGACTCATTCCCGTCAACAGTGGGCCATGGGAAACATGACTGGATCTCAGGACGCGGGTCGACAGGGAATGCTAGTAGGATGATGTACAGATATTGCCGGTGCCCTTCAGTGCTAACTTCCAGGGAGTACAAACTTGGAGAGCACTTCTTTGTGAGAGAAAAAAGTATCAATTTTCTTTATAATTTCCTGTCTTCTTTTATTGTGGAAGTGTGTGTGTGTGCTTTTTCACGGTAGAGTTATTTCATTTCATGGGTAGTTTTGTTTTTTGGGGTTTTTTTGGGTTTTTTTTTTTTTTTGGGTTGTTGTTGATATTCCAATTTACAAGAAGCAGACGGCGCCTACGTCCACTCCAAATTCCTGATCCGCTCCTCCGATGTCCATGGGGGCAATGTCCACAATGGGAAGACGGGAGGTCTTCTGCGTTTTGTACTCAAAGACGGTCTTGCCCCACTGGCCTGTATGTTTCTGTTGGTTGAAAGTTGGAGAGATGCATGAATGGATGACAGTCAAACAAGTAGACATGCATGCATGCTAAAGAACTGTTTGAACTGTAGATTTTTTTGTTTATTTCCAAACTGGATATATGATCTAAGTTTCCCTCTCACCTTGCAGCCATCCTCCAACACGCCATATGTGAAGCGGCTGTTGCCCTCCGCGCGGATCTCCACATCGTTGGAGCCCTGCAGCAGAAGTGCCTTCTTCAGGTTGCCCATGGCCTGGTCCATGTAGGCCACACTGTTCTTGCAGTGGTATGTGATGTTCTGAGACGCCTCCGTGGACAGCAGCCTCAGGAAGGTCAGCTGGATACTGGCAGCGTTACCGGCCGGGCCGTCCTGAGCATAGCTGAACTGTAGAGCCAGACACAAAGTTGGCATGTTAACCCCAACCAATTGTGCTACCATATAACAAAATATTTCTACAAAGCGCAGCAGCACGTAGGGCTGGGCGGTATTTCAAGCTCATTGTTTATTGTCTTTTGATGGTATTGAATCGACATGAAATATGGATATTGTCACATAGTGATACACGATTTTGTTGTCTAAATTAACGAAACCGAGAATCTATCACATTACCAAATATTTAAATATGATCCTCATTTGGATTCATAAACATGGTATTTTCGCACATGTGAGCAGGTATTGTGATATGTATCCATATTGTGTAAAATACCCTATGATTGTTGTGATAATATTTTCCATATCGCCCAGCACTAACAACACGTTGGAGGATTCCCCTCCCCAGTGAACCACATAATGGATGGATTAAGATTTTTAAGACAAAAAGTAGGGATGTCCCAATCAGTGTTTTATTTTGCCCCGGATCTGATCTGAGTCATTCAATATTGAGTATCTGCCGATACAAATTCCCGATTGGATATTCATATTTTCCTGCATAACACAGCTGTTGTAAAACCATTCCAATTTGGACAAAACCAATCCAATTAGGACAAATAGCATTATAGCTGCCCGTTAATAGTTTTCCTTTATTCTTTAAAAAAAAAAGTTAAAAAAAAACTATGGAAATATTATTAATACAATAGCTCTTACAAATATAGAAACACTGACCAAAAAGATAGGACACTCCAAAGAGTAACATGTGAGCTTGTTGTATTCATTCAAATTGCTTATCATATGAGTCATGTTGAAAGTAGCTTAGTTACAACTGTCTCATGAAACACCAGCATTGTAGACAAGTCGCTGTTGGGATGCTTTCATTTTCCAATTGAAAATCGTTTTACACCAGATTTTTTGCTGTTGTTGACTTTTTAAGGTTTATGCCTCACTGCTTCAAGTTGTGGACAATGTCACTTTATAACACCTGTACAACAGCTGGTGTAGATGGAGCACAAGGGGTTGACATAAACAAAAGGTTAGAATTTGATCAGGCTTGATATAGCATATGCCAGTCAATTAAAATAAGCCTTGATCAGCGCCGATACTGCTCACTCTGACCAGATTGGGACATCCCTAAAGAAAAGATAAACATCCTCGTGGTCAGACTTACGCTGAATCCTCCGTTCATGGTCTCTCCAAACCAGACGTGCTTGCGGTCTTTGCTCTTGCTGGACCACCAGTTCTTCTTCGGTACCTTGGAAATGCTTGGGTAGACACAGGTCTCTCCGGTCTCCATATTACAGAAGACCTTGATGGCATCGGCTGTGCTGCCAATGTTGGGATCAACCCAGTAGTCACCTGCAGAGATGATAGCAGTAGGTTACACTCATGCCAATGCCATGAAATAATAATTTCCCCATCGGTTTTCTTTACAAACAAATGGTGTTCTTCTATTTGTAAAGTAACAAAAATACAGACAACTACTTCGAGGACGCCCAGCCCCGACACTACCAGTCACTGGTTCAATTCCTTGAGGGGCCACCCATTTTAAAATGTATGCACTCATGCACCCCTGTAAGGTGATTTGGTTGCTCAGTGTTCAAACAGGTTTAAGGAAATTTTGAAGTAGAATAAAAGCACATGTCTCCAATTAAATGTGAATGATACTTTTTTTGGATTTATCCATCTTTTTCTCCCCAACTGTACCTGGCCAATTACCCCACTCTCTGAGCCATCCCAGTCACTGCTCCACCCCCTCTGCTGATCCGGGGAGGGCTGCAGACTACCACATGCCTCCTCCGATACATGTGGAGTCACTAGCCGCTTCTTTTCACCTGACAGTGAGGAGTTTCACCAGGGGGACGTAGCATGTGGGAGGATCACGCTATTCCCCCCAGTTCCTCCTCCCCCCTGAACAGGCGCCCTGACCGACCAGAGGAGGCGCTAGTGAAGCGACCAGGACACATACCCACATCCGGCTTCCCACCCGCAGACACGGCCAATTATGTCTGTAGGGATGCCTGACCAAGCCAGAGGTAACAGGGGGATTAAAACTGGCAATCCCCGTGTTGGTAGGCAACGGAATAGACCACTATGCTACCCAGACGCCCCAAAACGATACATTTTTGATATTACCCAGTAATACTCTCTGGCATTCTCTCCTTAGATGTCTTCAGTCTCACATATCGCAAAGATTGACTGGTTGTAAATTAACACGCTCTTCAGTTAAAACAGACCAACAAGGCTCATAGTCAAACACCGCTCTCATTATTTATCATTGGTCATGCCTATCGCAATTTATTCTCTAGTCTCTTATTCTGGGTTTTTTTGTTGTTGTTGTTATATTGTTATTTTTTTCAATCACCTATTTATTTCATTTTATGTTATTTTATGTTTCTGCTTTAGTTCTACCCCATACCATCCCATTTAGTCTGTGCCTCTCTACTTATATGTATGTTATGTTGTCCTCGTAAATAGTAGTGGGTCTGTGTATCATTGTGTAAGTGATGGTTTTGTAATTTGTAATATGTTGAATTTCATACATATGGCCATGCTCAGGGCTCCCTTCCCCACTACCTCTGCCAGCAAATGGTGCCTCTAACACATGTGACTTTTATGTTTTAGTTATTATTTTTGGGGCTGCAACTGATGATAGTTTTCATTGGCGACTGGTCTGTCGATTGTTTTCTCGACTGGTCGATTGGTCCTTGAAATGGCACAGCATGGTGAACATGTAGATTCATTTCCTGTCAATCAACTAATCGATTAATCATTGCAGCCCTAATTAAATTATAGCTATTCATTTTTATTTATTTAACCCCCCCCCATTCTTGTTATTATTACTTTTATCATTCTCTCATGTTGTGGGAGGGGGGTTGGGTGGGGAAATTGCTGTTTGTAATGCCATGTAACTCCTGCAAAATTTGAATCAAAATATAACTTAATCTGTTATTCATACGTATTATGTCTTGTCATGTACCAACAGCGGGCAAGAATATAACTGCAAGTGAGATATAAACATGTCCAATTATGCTCGATATCGATTATATCAAAGTGTTGCACCTTTTTACAATTGGTAACCTAAGAGTGGACATTACAAATCTGTCCAAAATCTTACTGTTTGTCCTGCATTTGGACTGTTTTCATCTGGTAACCCTACAAACAAGCCCAGTCATTCTACAGTGAGTCAGCTAAATGCAGAATAAGGTTGAGAATCAGAATGAATCCAAGAAATGGGACTCACACACTAAATAAAATGCATGGTTAACTAAAGAGTACTGATCAGAAAAGAAAAAGTCCAACCAGGAAACTGATAGGTGCACTTGAGTTATGTTTTAGGGACTGAAGCAGGATTTTGCCCCACAAAGGTGTGTCAGAATATTACTAAAAAACTGATGTGTAAAAACTCTACCATAAATGAGCAAATGAATGAGTACACATGGATTCTGATGAAGACCGTTTCAAATCAAAACATGAACTGTGCTGGAATTGACATGTTTTGGAGTTTTTAATCTAGCATGTTTGATTTCTTTGACTTTGTACCTGAGGAAGTTTTCTGAAGTGCATGCGTCTTTAGGACGCTATTGGACAATCAGAATGAATCAGTTCCTGAAACTGGTTTTTCTCTGACCTTACTTCCCCCACTACTCACCGCTCTTCCATTCGGGATGGCACAGTTTCAGGTCTCTGCAGGTGCGGGCTGGGTTCTTCTGAGTGCCATCAGGGCTGCGCATGTTCTCAATCTGGTTGTTGAGGGATTTGAGTGAGGTATCCACCTCGATGTCGTGCTGTCTGAGGGAGCTGGAGGCCTCGTCCGCCCTCATGTACCTGAGTGGATCAGGGGACTTCTCAGGCTGAGACAGCCCGGCGAAGGCGGACATGTCGATGCCAGGGCCAGGAGGGCCAGGAGGACCGGGGGGTCCGGGGTTACCAGGAGGACCCTGACGGGGGCAGTGGATGGGAAAAGGGGCGGGGTGGACATGTTGGATCAGGTCACGTGTCAGGACAAGCATGTAATTAGATGCAGGCTTACTAAGGCCTGGTTCTGACTGCCAGCCTGAATCCGTTTTTTGGCATATCCAGATTCTATCCAGATTTATTTTAGAAAGTCTGCACAGCAAAAAAAACACACATGAAATGTGATTTCTACAAATCACCTCTAAACCATATTTAGAGGTCTTTATGTATGCTCAGTAATCCAGGTAAGAAAATCAAAGAAAGTCTAACCAGTTCATCAGGACATAACGTTTATTGACAGATTTGTTTCATCACTCATCTAAGTGACCTCTTCAGTCTAAACTGACTGCAGGTATCCTCACCCCTTATAAACAAAACAGTGGCATAACGACTGAAACCAATGATCAGTTTCATATGCAAATATAGGTGTGACCATTAACTAGACTTTCAATGGCCATGTGTACTATTCACAGAGGATTGGGGAATGTTTGCAATCACAGCATTGTAAGATGGCGACAGATGTACCCTTAGCCCCCCCCCTCGGGTTCAGGGATGGTTGTTCCTTCTTCACAGAGATGGCCTCTTTGACTCCCATTCAAACCAGGGTTCCTCCCTATCAAGGATGTGCACATCCTCATCCTTGAAAGAGTGGCCACTGGCCTGTAGATGGTGTAGACTGCAGAGTCCTGGCCCGACATGTTAGTTCTCCTGTGTTGTGCCATCCTCTTGGCCAGCGTCTGTTTAGTTTCCCCAATGTACAAGTCACGGCAATCCTCCTGGCACTTAACAGCATACACTATATTGCTCTGTTTGTGCCGGGGGACCTGATTCTTGGGGTGGACCAATTTCTGGCGCAGCGTATTTTGGTGTTTGAAAGTAACTGAGACGCGGTGTTTGGAAAATACGTCTAAACTTTTCTGACACTCCCGCCACATACAGAATCACCACTGGTTTACTCTCAGGCAGCTGTTGTCCTTCTCTCTTCGATCGGCTGGTGACTAGTACACATGGCCATTGTAACTCTAGTTAATGGTCACACCCATATTTGCATATGAAACTGATCATTGGTTTCAGTCGTTATGCAACTGTATTTTTTATAAGGGTGGGGAAACCTGCAGTCTGTTTAGACTGAAGAGGTCACTTAGATGAGTGATGAGACGTATCTGTCAATAAACGTTGTGTCCTGATGAACTGATTCAACTTTCTTTGACACATTTGTAGGTGGTTTGAAATGCAATTCCAATTGGATTTCTACAGATTTGTCTCAGTCTGGATGCTCTGGCCACCCAAATTGGATTTCAAACTGTCTTTTACGTCACTCGCAACACGACACACAACGACGACGTCAAATCCAGAGCGATTGAAGTGGAGCCAACCATGACTGCAGCACAGAAGATCACAATGTCTACCAGCCTCCTCTGTCGCTGGGGTGGTCTGGTGCGACAGAAGAGTTCTGCACTGCAACTTGACAGCGCAATTGTTTGGAGGGCGAGAGGATGGATCTCCATTTGTCATGCTTCCACAGTGGTAAACCGCATCACCAGCATACATAGTTACTCACACTTATGTTACCACAGCAACCCATGCAGATGGGTTGGTGATGTCTGGACACACAAATCCGATCTGATCACTTGCAAATAACAATGCGGACAGTCTGTCTTAAAGATCTGACTTGAGAAACAAAATCTGATATGCCTGCAGTCTGAACAAGGCCTTTATGTACTGTAACTACATGTACATGTAGTCATTAACTGATTCATATCAAGGTTGTTTACAGTGTGATTTTTTTTAATCTTTTCTCCTGCTTTTTTTGATGTTATGTGTTGTTACTTACAGCAGGACCAGTCTCTCCAGAGCGTCCACGAGGTCCAGGAGGACCGATGGGGCCAGCCTGTCCATTAGATCCATCTTTACCAGCAGGTCCGACTGGTCCAGGGGGTCCCTAAAAGAGGGAGAGAGTATTTATCAATTGTTAATCAAATTTTCTTTATGCATGCTCAGTAATCCAGGTAGGAAAATCAAAGAAAGTTGAATCAGTTCATCTGGACACAATGTTTACTGATTTATCTGTCAATAAATGTTGTGTCTAGATGAACTGATTCAACTTTCTTTGATTGTTAATCAAATTGTTAATCGACTGTTAATCAATGTGTTACATGTCATAGTGTGTTGTATGAGACAATTCACCCAAATCTCTATTTGCCTTCTGAAACTATGCTTTTGGTCAAATTGCACAAGATTGCTTTAGTGATTGTGCCACCATATAATTTGGATATGGAAACATCAATTCATCTGATTACGCATTGCAAATGAGCCAGCAGTCCTCTCCTGTTATCCTTATCAGTTCCAGACAGTTTCATCTCATTATACGTAAATCTTATTCACTTGGTGACATTTTCCATCCTTTTAGTTCAATGCACTGTTTGGCTAATCTCAAACTGATTCAACAGTCTACTTTGCATCTCATCAAAGCAGTCTTACAAGTAATGATTTCTTCTGCCTGTCTTCCTTTATCACCACAGCAAGTAATTAAAAAAGTCCTTGGCTGTCCATCTTATCACAGCTGTGGCTAATTTAAAGCGCACAGCCTTTTCTTACCCTCCATGTTTTTGCTACGCGATTGGAGGATTACACAGAGATTTACCTGTGCCCCTCATTAACATCACATATAACTTTGGGTGCTTGAGCCGAACAGCCATCTTATCTGTAGTAAGGATGGTAATAAGTGCCCTGCGCATGTCTCTTAAATTCAACCAGTGCTTCTGAACTTACCTTGGTGCCACTTGGTCCGGAAGGTCCTGCAGCTCCAGAGTCACCAGCGGGACCCTGTACAGACAAACACAACAGCAGATCAGATAGTGGACCTAACAGGGGCCAATAAAGGACAAGGACAAAGTTGGGTGAAGGTTGTTGCCATAGACAATGACAGGTTTGGTTCACTCACAGGAGGTCCGGGCAGACCCTGCAGACCGGTAAATCCACGGTGACCCTTCTGTCCCCTCTCTCCGGCCTCACCAGCCTCTCCCTTGTCTCCACGTGGTCCTTGGGGTCCCTGAAAGTAGCGTTGTTGATGCATCAGTTAATGTACCAAATACTGCGGCTGCATATGAGCAGAATAGGGCTGAACAATATATCATTTCAATATGGACTTTGCAATATATGCATGTGCAACAGTCACATTGCAAAGGATGCAATGTGAGGCAAACTGACAACATCAGTCAAGTTAGGCTAAAACTTATATTGTTTGATAAAAAATGAAATCTAGCAGGGTCTGCTTTTTATGACTACTCTTGAAGAAAAATATTCTAGTGCATCTGACAAATAATATAATTTAGTCTGATTTAATTACTACAAGGACAACTGTCTTATTTCCCCTCTAAAATCAGCCTAACCATTGCTAGGGTGGTAAATTCTTTGTAAATGGAGATTTGAAAGTTTAAAGCTGCATATATCTGGTGACATTTTGTAACTTCTTTTAATTCTTTAGCATTGCACTACATATCGCAAAAACAAAAATATCGCAATGTTGATTTTTTTTCTCCAATATCGTTCAGCCTTTCGCACATACAAAAGTTTACTAAACATAACGAGAGACCAAATACATTGGATTGCAAGTTACATTTGATGATACTTACAGCCATTCCTCTAGCACCGGCAGGTCCGGATGGTCCAGCGGGTCCTTGAGCTCCCTGGAATACAAAGAGTTTGAGTGCATATTTTTATCAATTCCTAAAAAAACCTGAATATCAATTAGTGCACAACTCAAGCAACTCTTCCACTACAATGGGCTCTGTCCCTTCCTTTACTCACAGCCTCTCCTCTGTCTCCTTGCTTGCCGAGGGGACCGACGGGACCTGGGGCACCGGGGGCACCAGGAGCTCCAGGGCCACCAGCAGGACCAGTATTACCACGCTCACCCTATGGGACAACAACAAGTTAAGATTCACAGTAGCATCAAATGTCATGTGATGTGTGCTGTCGAGCCATCAAAACTACTTCTCCCAAGCGCTATAAAAAATGCAACTTGATTGACTGATTGATCCAAGTACTAACTAGGCCCGACCCTGCTTAGCTTCCGAGATTGAACGAGATTGGGCGTTATCAGGATGGTATGGCCCTAAGTCATCAAAAATACTTCTAATCCTATGCTCTCCACCTAGTGAGAGGGCTTATGCAAAACAGTGGATCTAATACACTGTTTGGGACCAGTGGTGACTGGCTGACGTAGGATCAGATCAAGTTTCTGTCTCTCACCTTGACTCCAGTGGCTCCATCCCTACCCGGGGGTCCATCAGCTCCGGGGTTGCCCTGTGACACACAGAAAGTTATTTTTTCAATTAAAGTGATGTGAAGCAATGCCAAGGAAATACACCTAGTTGGCTGTTCTTTGACGTTTATCATTTGTTTAGTTACTTACATTTACATTTACTTATTTGGCAGATACTTTTACCCAAAGCAACTTATGAGAGTCAGTAATTAGCAAATAGATTCAATGTTACCAACTGGCGTCATAGAGCGCTACATAGTAATCCTATCATAGTAATACTATATGAAGTAGTAGCAGGAGTAAGTTTGCTATATAGTAATCTCATCACAGTAGTACGATACAAAGTAGTGATACATTTACTACATACTAATCATATAATAGCAAAGCGTGCACATTTTTTCGAGTGTGTTTCATGTAAGTACACCTCAGATTATCAAGAGGCAGTGAATAAGAGAACCCATGTAAAAAGTAGATTTACATTGCCATATCAGTATAACATGTCAGTATGACATAGTATCATTGACATAAGGGCATAAAATGTCCAGTGCAGATAGAAGAGGGCAAATTAGTGGACACCAATTAGGCTGTTGAAGTAAGTAGGAGCACAATGATAACAGCTGGTGCCAATTCATATTAATTACCAAGTGCTGTCAGAGACCACTTTAAGGATTAAGGTAGTCCTTAAAGAGGAACATTTTTTTCTTGAGGGAAGTAAGTGAAAAAGTCGCTCTGATGGAGAATGGGATTTCGTTCCAACATTTTAGGGCCAAGAGAGTGAAAATGGTTATTTGCCAGCAGGATATTTATTTGGGTAAATCAAAACACTGTTTTGTCGAATATAGCTAAACCACAAAAGCATAAACCATTAAAACTAGTAGGATGAGATGGGCTGTGAAGTGTATGATGCTGAGACGTGGTGGTTAAGGTTAATTTCTGACCTCTCTACCAGCTTCTCCAGCGGGTCCTGTCAGTCCAGGAGGTCCCACAGGTCCTGGAGGTCCACGGTCACCAGAGGAACCAGAAGCTCCCTGCTTACCAGGCTCTCCCTGAAATACACATAGAAACATTACATCAGATTTACCCTCACACAGTAAAAACACTTACAAATCAGAGAGGAAGTGTGCAAGGCCAGTTGTGGTTGTTCCTCTCTCATATTTGATGAATTTGGAGTGTAGCTGATGTTTGTATACAGTTTTTAACTCATTCTGAAGAGTTAAATCTTTGTTTTTTAACATTTTTCGATGGCTGGTGAAATATTCAAGGCACAGCAATGAAATACCAAAATCGCCTTTTGAGTTCTTCTACTAAAAGAGAAACAAAAGCTGAATGTTCACTTACAATGTTGGGATCAATAATTCAATCATTGATCAATGATTCAATCATTGATTCAATCAAGCTAACAATAGAAAATATCACAGCAATCAAATGGAATTTTACATGATATTGATATATATGACAATACCTGCTTACATATGCAAAAATACCATGTTTAAGAACCAAAACTAGCTCAAACAATACTCCCTAAAATATTTCGGACCTCATTTTGTAAGAAATTGTAGGTAAGAAATTCTTTAATTTACACAACAAATAGTGTACTTAGAAAAATTGTGTAGGATGGTATGGTAATTTCCACATTTCATCCAGATAACCATCGAAAGACAATAAATGATAGCAGTAAATTACTGCCCAGCCCTAGTCAAACTTGCATCAACATCAAATTAAGGTTACCATTACATGAGTCTTCATAAGTACAGTGACAGTCATGTCATTTGCATCTTAGAGTGTGATTTTCAAAATATCAGACAAAGAGTTTTACCATGTTCCAGTGCTAGGTTTCATGCTACCAACTAACTGTCTGTCATCACACAAATAGACAAAATAAACTCCCTATGTCAGGATGATGACACTTACAGATGGTCCAGAGAGACCAGGGAAGCCTCTCTCTCCACGCTGACCAGGCAGACCAACAATACCACGAGATCCAGCAAGACCCTGGGGACCTGAAGGCCCATCGGGACCCTAAATGATAAAGAGATAGCAGAATGAATTACGAACGACAAGTTATATACCAGTGTAAAGGTCACTGGTGGTAAACGTCATTGGTGGTAGTCCTGTTGTTTACTGAGACTAAAAACATTGCTGAAGATTAAGGTCCAGTTCAGGAAACGCACTGGCTTGCATGGGTTCTCTATTCGGTCCCCAGATCTCTCTATCCATCGTTTTGACACCATTTTGTACTTTCAGAATATGGTCACACAAATGTATTAAAACAGTCAGAGGTCTTTAAGCTGTTTAATTTTTCTTAATTTTCTCATTTCCTCACAGAAATTTAACCTTCCTTGGTCACACAGATATTTTCAGAGGCATCAGTTTGTTAAGAGGCATTTCTCTCGCCTCCTCTCTTGAGACTTCTTCTGTCTCAGCATGACAGGTTTTTTGGACCTGGAACCAGGAGCTGGTTGCACAAAGACGGACTTTGACTAAGGCTTACATCTAGCACATAGTCAGACTTAAGATAGACATCTACTAACGTCACTTGTTGCACAAACTGTCTAATTCTTGACTATCCTAAGTAGGACAGATTCACTATGCATTATGGGTAAAATAAGACCAAAAAACTACAAAATATGGCTGACAAATTAAGTACCCACTTCAAGCTGCTCAGCTCCATCCACTCCAGCAGATAACGTGTGCCTTCTTAAAGAATACAACAGTTACAAGAACATTTTGATTGAAACAATTTGTGACATAGGTCTTTATGATCTTTTTCAAACCACAAACCATGAGCCATGTTTTCCTTTTGATTTTTGTCAGTTGTTGGCAGGTGTCCCCACAGAAACACAGCTCTTAGTTCTGAGCTAGCACTGCTAACTTTTCAGGCTTAACATTAGTCAGTGTTTATTTTTTTCTAACTCATTTTATGTAGTTTTATAGCAAAACTAAGACTAGTCTAACACCATAGACCAGTCAAACATACTTTTGTGCAACCAGCTCCATATTGCAGGGGCCATATTTTGGTAATTTACAACATGATTAGCAACATTAACAATGTGTCTTTTTATGATATTAAAGCTGTTTAGGATCAGGATCTGAGAACACCGGATCTTCTTCTTTAGGCTTGTTCCCTGTTTTTCAGGGGTTGCCACAGCAGATTTTATAGTGTCCATCAGCACCCTGTGAGGCCACAGCACCAATGGCGGCCTCGACCTATCTGGTATGGTCTTGTGAATCCACATATTGATTTGGCAAAATTTTACGTTGGATGCCCTTCCTGATACAACCACTAACCCCATGGACAGGGGCACAGGTAAAGCACTGGAGGCCATCCCAATATACATGGACTTGTGCCCATGCCTGTCGCCATATCTGGGAACACCGGATGCTGTTTCAGATATGGTGTATGCATCTTCAATTTATGCTAGGGCACGGACTGATAAAGTTTGAAGTTTCACACCACATTCAATACAGTAATACCAGACTTGCAAAAATATTCCCTGGCGCAAGTGCCTCCTATATTAGCTGTGAACCATCTCCTGCCGATGTTGTTGCCGTGCTGAGCTTTAGACCAGTATTTTTAACACATATGGGGAGATCTGTGGTTTGCCTTTTAACCCAACCTTGCTTTAACCCACTGTATCTGGAGTCCTACTGGAAGCCCATCCAGTAGAAATACAAAAGGTTGTCGCATTTATCTCACTTTTAGCAAGGCAACTTGTTTTGATTTTTGATTTTGGTATACTATATTAATCCCTGTGGGGAAATTCCTCTCTGCATTTAACCCATCCTAGCTGTGTAGCTTGGAGCAGTGGGCAGCCACCGTGCAGCATCCGGGGACCAACTCCAGTTCGTCTTGCCATGCCTTGGTCAGACACAGACAGGAGTATGAACCCTAACATGCATGTCTGTTTGATGGTGGGGGAAATCAGAGCACCTGGGCAAAACCTACCGCAGACACGGGGAGAACATGCAAACTCCACACAGAGGACGACCTGGGATGACCCCCAAGGTTGGACAACCCCGGGGTTCAAACCCAGGACCTTCTTGCTGTGAGGCAACAGTGCTACCCACTGGGCCAATATAATTATACTTATAATTTACATATAATAATATAATATCTTATAATAATTATTATTACTATATTCTAATTATTATTAAGTAATTTTATTATGTATAATAATAATTACATATAATTACTTATAATAACTTATAGAATCATACAACATAATTACAATTATACTCAATAAGTGGAAACATGTCTGCCCCCCATACCATAATAGATGGATTAAGGATGTCTCTTACTTTCTTAAACTTGGGCAAATTCGGGTTTTCTTTAAAGGGCTCTCATGTGAAATCATGTGTCATCTGAAAACACCTGGTGACTTTTCCTTGACTATGTAAAGATAGACAGTTTACCTGGATGAAGACTAAACCTGAAATGTACATAGTGTTCATTTCTATTAATGCAAGTATTACTATTGATATTTAAATGTTTGCAACAGTGTGTCTGTGTGTGTGTGTTTGTGTGTGTGTGTGTGTGTTAAATAGTAGTCCGGTGTTTAGTTCTTTCCCCAAGCTGTTGCCCACCTGAACCTGGCTACCCACTGAATTAATGTCTGTGGATATTTTTAAATATTTTGTACTCTTGCTCTTTTTTTTCAACTTATTTTTATCTTGTGGTCTTCATGTGTGTATATCTTATACTGTGTTTGCTGTGTTTGTCTATGTCTGCCTTGCACTGTTTGGTGAAGCCGCAGCCCTTATTTCATTTTTAACGTGTGCCTGCACAGTATTTTCAATGACAATAAATTGAATTGAATTGAACTGAATTTAATTTCTTCTGTGATTTTGACATCTTAGATTTGCAGACTATATATATATATATATATATATATATATATATATATATATATCCTGTCTGTAAGGGCTGGAATGGGCGAGTTGTGCGGGTGGTTGAAGTTTTCAATTTTCATATTTTTAAATCCTGCATATTGTAATAATTTAAAATCCTAAACAAACAGATCTAAGAAGGTATTACTATAACACATTTAAAGTACTTGGATACTTTTAGAGGTCACACAGTTATGATGTGATGCAGGAAGTTCCTGCTTTATGGCTTTTGCCAAACAAAAACTCAAATAAATGCCTAGTACAACCAAATCAGTTTCTTCAGATTTACATTGATTTATATTCTGGAAATAAAATCCAGTTTTCCAACCTAAAACTCTTGTTAACGTATTTTTTTTTTCCTTTTGACTGAACCAGTGATGTCAGACATATTTGTTGCTCTGCACTTGAAGATATTGATAATTTAATATGTACTGAGGCTATGCCTTCACTTTAATAAGCAGAACTCCTGTTGGGATAAATCTGAACAGAAGGTCAAATTGAAAATTGCTCCGTTGGTGAAGCCTCATGTTCTACTCACTAATTGTACTATTCACCGGTCACATTGACCCAGGTGTCCTTTGGATTTCATAACAATACAATTGTAAAATTTAGTGAAAAATACTCAAAATATCTTACTGACATTTCAATTATTAATCATATTAACAATAGCTGTTATTTAAAACGGGTCTTTTTGACCTGAACAGAACATTATAAGGGTTTTCTGTGATGGTAGCTACAGTAATAGAGGGTAATAACAGTAGGATATCACACAGGATGGACACCTCAACTGTGTATTGTAAGATACTCGAGGATGTTTTCTGGGGTTTAAATCTAACAGTCCTAATCAAAAGTGGGAGACTCTGACTTACAGGGGGTCCATCCTCTCCAGGCTCTCCTTTCTCTCCTGAGGGGCCGGCAGGTCCACGAAGCCCAGCATCCCCTGCTCTGCCTGGAGTGCCCTGGTCACCTCGAGTACCTTTAGGACCGTCTTTACCCGCAGGACCGGCTGGGCCGGCAGCACCAGGATTACCCTGCCATAGAAATAGAGAATTCAGTGTGACTACGACAATGGTGGAAGTACTCTGACCTTTGACTTAAATAAAAGTACTAAATACCCTGACACAAAATTAGGTACCACTCAACAATAAGACCACCCTTATAAGGGATTTGTAAATGGTTTATAATTAGGTTTATTAATTATGTTTTAAATACTTTATAAATCATTAATAAACAATTATGAACAAGTTATAACAGTTTTCAAACATGATGCGGGCAAACTATTTGGCAAGATCAAGTTACTTCTGCACTTTTTATCTACCTATCCTGTTAAATCTCAGAGCTTGCTAATTGCTAGCAGATCTTGCTAGTAACTAGCTAAGTAACCAATGTGATCTGAAGCTTAACAGTACAGATAAATGTGGGCTCACTATTTGGCAAGCAACAGGTCGCCGTTGCTCCTTTTTTCTAATGTGTTAGAGCAGCTTATTAATGATTTATAAAGTGTTCGCAACCTAATTAATAAACTAATCACAAACCCTTTATAATGGTAGTCTTATTGTAAAGTGTCACCAAAGTAAGTACTAAAAGTACTTGTCATATTCAGTGCCTATAACAGACAGCATAAGGCTTAACGTACGCCTTACTGTATCACTTTTTCTGCAGATGGCTTTTAACAAATACCCAGATTATAGTTTACGAAGAAATACTACAGGTGGTCTCATAGTTATTTAGAAGGAATTTAGAAGGAATTGGACCCAATGAATAATTGATGAGCAATTCTAATTCAACAAATGTTTGACAAATCCAGTCCCTGATTCTATTTTTGAATTATGTGACCTGGATCTAATACTACAAACCAAATTTCCATCTGTGAACACTGAAGCTACAATAAATCTGAATATGTTTTTCTTGAAGTTGACTTAAACATTGAATTGCAATTAGGCAAAATAAAATATTGATAACAAACCTTGAAAACAATGATTAAATTGAGGATTTGATCTAAGTAATCAAACTATTAGAACATTGTAATGAACTGTATGATTGCTTCAGTGGACTGGTTCTTCTTGATTTTGATATACATATATAATATATATCCTGATTTGTTTTTTTAACTAACGTAATGTCACTGTATAAGAAATGTAGTGAGGTAAAAAGTATAGATATTTTATTTTAAATGTACCGGAGTAAAAGTTGAAAGTCTGCAAAATGTAAGTACAGATATTTGAAAGATGCACTTATGTACAGTAACAAAGTACTTGTTGCTTAGCACCACATACTGAATAGAGTAGTAGAAATACATGTAGAATATATACAATATAAACTGTGCTTACATAGGCTATTTCATATGAATTGAAGGAAATTTGTTTGAGATTTGTTTTCATGGTTAGATACTCACATTGGGGCCAGGAGGTCCAACTCTTCCAGCAGCACCAGGGAAACCAGTAGCACCCTACAGAAGACAATTAATGTTCAGCAAACAAAAACTTAACTGGCCAATTTGACACATCTACCTTTTTCTCCCTATTGTGTGATAGGATGCCATCAAATCACTGATTTGGACAGGATATATAAGGGCCAGTCGTGTTTTAGTTGATACTTTCCTCTCCAAGGTGAATAAACACGATTCAATGAAATTACCTGTGCGTTTTAGAAAGTACAGATTCAGTGTGCAGTACATATTCCCCACTAAGTTAGGAGCCTCACACTTAAGGATGCAAGCTATTGGAAAATTGTGCAGCATAATGCTGAACATAAATTCAGACTGTTTTTCTCTGATGCTCCTGTTTGAAATACATACTGCAGAATCTGTATCTCCATCATCCCCTGTCCAATCTATATCTGCATTTCATAATTCATCATTACTTACAGGAGCTCCTTGAGCACCACGGGCTCCTTTAGGTCCGGAAACACCAGTGGGTCCCTTGAAAATAGAAAAACGACACTCATATATTAATCCTGTTTATGCAGAACCGAACATTATAAATAGGAGAGAACAGATTGGGCTGGCATGTTTTAACCTGTTTTTCTGATATCACTGTATCTGGGGACCAAGGCATTGTAATGAATGGACTTACGTGTTTGAAAAGTAAAAATAGAGTCGCTCACTTCAAGGACCGGGAGAAATCACTAATAGCCTCCCAAACTGAGTTTATCTGAATTTGAATGAAATCTGAATTTAAATCTGGGATTAAATACTAACTGCATTTCCATCCAAGTGTTTTAATGTGAATTTTATTGTTTTGAATTAAAAAAGGCTTGATGGAAATGGTAAGTAATAAATAAAATCCTCCAAAATTGGTATAAAAAATTGTATGCCCACCTCAAGTGGGCATACAATTTTATTGGATAAAAGAAATGGGATAAATTGCGACGGAAACATATTTGCCGAATTAAAAATGAAATGTGAATAGAATTTAATCACATGATCAGCTGTTTCTTCATCTTAGCTGGTCCATCTTTCTCGAGGGTGTGGATGTATGGACATATGATGTAGGAACGGTGCGCCTTGGTTTGGAGTTTTAATCACTTAAAAAGATCTGATGGAAATTGACATGAATTCAATTCTTTTTTTCATAACATTTAATTATTCATTTGAAAAATATTCAAAAGTTGGATGGAAACAGCAGAAACACATTTGCCAAATCTAAAATGAAATGCAGACAGAATGTAATCACATGATCAGTGGTTTCTTCATCTTAACTTCTCCATTTTTATCATGGATGTGGACGTATGGACACATGATGTAGGACATGTAGGTCTACATTTAGAGTTTTATTCACTTAAACAGATCTTACTACAAGACAAATTAAATCGCATCTCTTTTTTTCAAAATTTTATTATTCGCTTGAAACTTAATCTAAAGTTGTATGGAAATATATCTACGACTGTATGTTTGGACTAGTCTGATTCTACTGTTACATGAGTAGAAGTGCAGACTGTCGCATAAAACTGTTTACTGGATGTACTTAATATATAGTTTGGGTACTCACTACAGGTCCAGGGGCCCCAGATGGTCCCTGTGGGCCAGGAGCACCAGCATCTCCTTTCTGTCCAGACTCACCAAGCTCTCCTTTGGCACCAGGCTGACCATCTGCACCCTATATATATATATATGTAGAGAGAGAGAGAGAGAGAGAGAGAGAGAGAGAGAGAGAGAGAGAGAGAGAGAGAGAGAGAGAGAGAGAGAGAGAGAGAGAGAGAGAGAGAGAGAGAGAGAGAGAGAGAGAGAGAGAGAGAGAGAGAGAGAGAGAGAGAGAGAGAGAGAGAGAGAGAGAGAGAGAGAGAGAGAGAGAGAGAGTAGAATATGGGTGAATTAGACGACACATTGGATTTTTCATATTTTCTTAGCCAGAATAAAAGGCGTTGTGGAAATAGTACTTACAGGAGGCCCAGCAAAGCCAGCTGGCCCAGGAGGCCCAAGCTCACCACGGTCACCCTACAGGAGGACAGATAACAGGGACCGGGTCAATATAACACATTGGTTAAGCCTTAAAAATATTCCATTCACGCTCTGTGTGTAATTATAATAATCTGATTCCTGAGCCATGGCTGGTGAGTGGAGAGAAAGGAGGTCTATCATCCTCTGTAATTGCAGCCTGCCTCAAGCCTGGTGAGAGCTGCTTGAATTCTGAAGGACTTCAATAATAAGTCTGCCACAAAAATGTACTAACTTGGAGGAAAGATGTTTAATCCCAGGTGACTTTGGTAGGATTCATATGAGGAAGCAAATCAAAAATTTGGTTTCTTTTATATTTAGAGAGATGTAAATACAGATTTTTTTGGAGCATTTAATTTGGTGTGCAAGTGCTATACCTTTGAATCCATTTTGACTTGTCTGACTCTGCGACTGAAGAAGTTTTTTGGACTGTGTGCTGTTTGGTTCTTTTACATCTAATTAAAAACCTCAGACATGTCTGTGCTAAGTTACCTACTGAGAAACCTCACTCTTTACAGCAAATCAATTACTAAGACAAAGCTTTAAAAAAAATGATAGATGGACATTGAGATTGACTTACAGGAGCACCACGAGCACCAGCAGCACCAGTAGGACCAGTAGGTCCGGTCTCACCCTGGAAGAGAAGGAAACATTTAGTTAAACTAATAAAACTCCATAAAATATACACATGTATAGTCATTTTAGGCAAAACAGTTCCTAACGGTGCAACTTGCTAATCAACCATACAATGAATATTATCACAACCCTCCTGTGAACCTCAAAAAATAAACTCAAAACATCATTCTGACCTTGGCGCCATTTGGACCAGATGGGCCAGGAGGACCAATGGGACCAGTCAAACCCTGGGATAGAAAAGAAAATAGGCAGTGAAAATAGGCAAAGGGGAAGAGAGAGGCAGAGATTGATCCAATGCTTCTTATCTTGCACAAGGACAGTGAATGGTGCGTGTCAATCAAAGACAATGGCAGAACTGGAAAACAAAGACCTGAGCATTGAACTCACTCTAGAACCGTCCTTTCCTGGAGCTCCCTCAGGTCCCTTCTCTCCATTATCACCCTGAAAGACAGATATGATGTAAGCAGGTGTATCATGAACAAAGTGACCCAATACAGCGGCCTGATTAGTTCTACGTTACTATTCCTACTTGCCCCCCCAGTAGTAAAGCAGGCTCTAAGAGTCAATCAACAACTTACGCTAAGACATCCATTTTGCTCCAGGAAATTCAACATGTGATGTACAAAACCCTAAAATATCGCTGGTGAAATAGCTCATAATGACCAAATGAAAACCATATATTACAACTGTGGAGGTATTATCTGTCACTCACTCTGTCTCCTTTGGGTCCAGAGATGCCACCAGCTCCTCTCTCTCCGGGCATTCCCTGCAGGCCGGGAGGTCCCTGGGCTCCAGAAGCACCTGCTGGTCCAATGGCTCCCTAGAAGAAGAGAAGACAGAGAGAGGTTGCGTTATGGAAGGAGATGGCACAGGAAGGCTTTGGCAAGAGATGACCTGCTTCTTTAGAATATACCACAAGTGTAGTAAATTTAAGTCTCTATACAATTTATGAAACACAACATCCGCAAGGTATGGAGGGAAAAGAAAAGGAAAAATGTAAAAGGGCAGGTTCTTTTATATTAGTGACGTTTAATGATGACGTGAGGGTTAAACAGAAAGTAACTCTTATATGTATCATAAGATATGATACATATGAGTTACTTCCTGTTTGACTCAATCTTAAAAAAATGGTACAGAATACAAAAGACAAGGTACTAAGTACTAAATACTTAAGTGTTTAGTATTAGTACTTAGGACTGAATACTTGCCACACCCTAATCAACGTCTGTTTGCTTGTCCATCTAATTCCAGGTCTCTGATACCAAATGTCAGGTTTTCGAGACTGGAAAAAATAGCTTATGGTATATGTATGAAAAAATAGTCTTCGTTAGCCAGGTCATTAGACTTCCTGTGCCATTCTTTTTCTCATTTGACCATCAAATCAATGTTGTTTTTATACCAGTGCATGCATCCAGTCTGTCATCTCATGGCTTTTTTTAGGGAGTTGTTCCTTATCTGATGCGAGGGTCTAAGGACAGGATGTTGTATTGCTATAAAGCCCACTTAGGCAAATTTGCAATTTGTGATAACGGACTTATACAAATAAAACTGACTTGACTTAACTGTCAACACTAGTCTGGTCACATGTCAATCAACCTTGTCAAGTTGCGCACTCAAAAATGGACAATGACAAAGATATGGAGCCAGTGACAGCAGCAACACCCAGACAAAAAATAAGTATAAAGTCCATCTTGTGAATGAACAGTAATATTTAATCTAACACATAACCTCTGAACAAGCTGCATTTTCATATCATATTACTGGTCATATTCTTTTAAGTAGTCAGGACTTGGCGGGTAGAGGGAGGACTTCGAGGTTTGGGTTGATAAAAATATAGCAACCCTATGTGTAGGTTGGAGTCCTGTGTATTGCCTAACGTACACCATTTTAAATGAAATATGTTAGTACTAAGTACCTTATCTTTTTTTGTACCATTTTTGAATAAGAATTAATTTCTATCTGAGCCTTACTTCATCATTAAATTTCACTTAATATATTTCAAATCCACCCCCCCTTTTCCATTTTGCAATACAATTTCTGAAAAACTGTAACATAGATACAGAGAATCTTTTCAATGCCTATGGAATAGATGGTGTCAGACAGCCATATATATAAAGGACAGTTACTGGCCCATAAAAAAAGGGTTGCTTCATAAATCACATGGAGGGAGAGTCTGTTGGCGGGATGTGTCCACTGACCTTGGGTCCGTCAGTTCCAGGGGTTCCTGGGAGTCCACGAGGTCCCTGAAGACCCTGTGGTCCAGCACCACCCCTTTCTCCAGGGAAACCACGCTCACCCTACCCGTTAACAAACAGACAGGAAGTGAATGGGAGAAATACAGAGTCATAGTAATTTCTTTTTGCTGTGTGATCAAGAAAAGAAAGCGTTTTCTGTTACACCTGATGCAGAGTTGATTAACTTCTGAAGAAAACATAAGGCATAATATCTTATATATGTGGTGTTGATGTATTACATAAATGGTAGTACAGGACTGACAGAGTTGACAGTCATTTGTGTTTGAAAATAATTGCACGGCTTTATGAGGAGCAGAAATCTTAAAGATGGAGACTCACTCTGGGTCCAACAACACCAGGAGCTCCACCCTCTCCAGGGACTCCCTAAAGAGAGAGAAAAGTCACAGTGAGCAGCCACAAATACAAAGAGCAACAGTCAGTTTTATTGGCCAAGCATGACTGCATATACGGAAATTGACTGGGTGTGTTTCTCTCAGCTATGCATATGTATATGTATGCAAAAAGATAAGCGAAGAAATTAAGAAAGTTAGGTGTGAGGTTAGGATATCAAAACTAAACACAATAACTGAAAAGAATATGCGTGCAAATCCAGGTATGAGCAATATTATACTAGATGATATTAATAATAGAGCGATAACATACTAGAGTTGAGGACACTGTTAAAAATACAGGGCTGTTTGAATATAATGTTTACTTACTTACAAATGTAAAATGTTTACAAACTCAATAGAAGTCAAACTTTTGTCTAGCTGTTGCATACTGTCAGTCCTCGTATCTGTAACTCAGTCAATAGATTTCAGAGTGAAGAATCTTAAAATCCATTAAAACAGTGTAATGGTGTAATGAATCCATCAGTTGGCTGACAGCATTTTATGTTGAGACACATAGCAGTTACAGAGAGGGGTGTTTATCTGAACAGCGAAATTAGAAATGAGTTTCACGAGTGTGATTCTTGACAAAGCACATTATTTTTTTCTTATACGAAATCTGAAAAACGCTGCATTTCTGCTGTGACAATCCACCTCAGATTGTTTGTTAGTTTCAAATAAAGAAGATAACCCATAGATTCACAATTACACAACTATTAGACCGGATGAAATGTAAAAGTCGACGAGTAGACAGACCTGGTCACCGGGCTTTCCTGCCTCTCCTGGGGGGCCAGATGGTCCGGGAAGACCCTGCACAACATCAAAAAATAAATGGACTACATTTCAACAAATGACCCACCATTTTAATTTCACATCAATAAAGACGACCTGTCTTTTCTTCATTTTCAAATTGATTGTCATATTGTGGAAGCAAACAGGTCAACAGACTTATCAGCTCTCCACCATGCCCAAGCCTACTTCTTAAATATTGTTTGTTTCTTTCTGTCCTGTTTCCTTTATGCAAAAAAGATAGGTCCCTTGAGGTTAGATTGAGGATGATACTATTAAGTCCTCTTGTTATTATAATTCTGTGGTGAATCAAGTACCTGTAATGTGAAATTTGGGGTGTTATAAGCCTATATTTGTTTTTATCTCTATCTTTTAGTCTGGAGGGGACTTTGCGTTAGGTCACGTGTGTCTGTGTGTGTGTATCTGTCCACAGCTAATCTTGCAAACTACTAGACCTGATCAGACTAAAAATTTTTGTGCAGTTATGACTATATGAAAAAAAACCTTCGAAAACGTTTGTTCTTGCTATCACCACTCCCTCTCTTCATTCACTTTCTAGCTCGCTCAACCAACGCTGCTCTCTGTCGGGGCCCTATCTGACTCAACCGTGCACATGCATGACTCACATCTACGGTAGAGTCAGATCAGGCAGCGTCAGTGTCAAAATGAAAACATTATGTATGCGGTTATGAATCTTGAACGTAAACGAGAAGTCAATCATATTTCATAAGTCAGCAAATCATTCACTACTGATCTCAGCACAGAAGAACTACAGGAACACTGGATGAACCAAAAATAATTCGCCTTATTCACCTCGCCGCCACACAGAAGTGCCATAGTCTCCAGTGTTAAAAGGATTACTCAGTCACAGCTGGAAATAATCTCAGCAGCTACAATAAAACATTTCCCATGGCTGAGCTATGTTTTCTTACAATTGTTTCATGAATTAAAATCAGCAGAGCAGCCATTTGCCCTCATTCATTGTCTATCATGAAAACATTGACAGTTAAACACATTTGAAGTCTTTTAATAAGGGCTTTGAAATAATGATATCCTGATCGTTTGTCATTTCATGTCAGACTTGGTTGCTTTCGTGCGAGGGTCCGCCTAGGAGGCTGTGCATCCACAGACTGACAGGCAAAATGTATTTTTTTAGGTAGATTTATTAGCTTGAGCATTATATATTAAAATGTTTTTCCATATTTCTTGTTCAAATGACTAATTCTTATAGTGGCCGGAGAAACACTGGTTTTTCCGTCTGTGTGTGCATGTATTTCCCTTCTCCTGGTAGGTGAAATAAAGGGTGGTTTGTTGCCAAGTTCAAACACTGGAGAAGGGAAAATACGTATAACTGGTGGAGATCCGCACTCTACTGAGTGCACTCCATTTTTTTTTTCTCTAGGACTACATTGTAAGGTAATCTCACCTGGAAACCAGAAGGTCCGGGTAGTCCTTGCTCTCCTCTCTCTCCAGCAGGTCCCTAAAATGGACAAAGCATATCATCAGGTTATCATAAGACAAACTAGAGCTCTGCAAATGCTCAGATGAACTTCAGCAACCAAGTTGTAATTAGCGAGTATAAGCTGCAATGGCAATAATGATCAGAAACTCTACTATGTCAAAGGGAGCTGTGCAAGAAGGGTTAAATGAAGTCAAACTTGCCCTGGGATGGCTGGTACTATAAGAATAGCTTCCACAGTGCAAACAAAAGACTCTTGACTCGTGAATAAAATACTTACAGCAGGACCAGGAGGTCCAGCAGCACCAGTCTCACCATCTTTTCCAGATAGACCCTGTTCAGAGGAGAATTTAAGGGATTTTATTGTGAAATGCCCCTTCAGTTAAAGATAATTCTGAATTTATTTGTCAGGTTAACAGGACATCATATCTACATATCAAATGTACTTACTCTCAGACCAGGACGACCCACAAGACCCTTCTCTCCTGCCTTACCAGGCTCCCCCTGTTGAAGAAAATCCCTATTAGTTAACCTGAGAAAAAATAGGGCAGCAATCATCTGAACTGGAAACTAATACACTGCATCGTACTCTATGATAAAGACATGAAAGGCTTATATTTCCACTGCGCATAAGCGGAATCTACATTATGTTTACTAACTTCTTTGTGCAATGGCCTTCACACACCTTAAGTTCCTCTGTTAAGTGTTAGGTTAAACTAGGGAGAGACTTACATTGGCTCCCTTTGGTCCGGGGAATCCCATCACTCCTGGCTGTCCACGGGCTCCCTGTGGACCAGGGGGGCCAGGGCGACCGTCCTCACCAGGGGCACCCTATCACAAAAAACAAGACAAAACCCCAAATCAAACAGATGCCCATGGATAATAAGTCCCCCAGGTTTGGAGAGAAAGCCAGGTCTCTGCTCACAATAATGATTATATGGAAAGGTGAATATTGTAGCGTGCATCAAAAACAAAGTGTGTTGTTGCACTTCCCTGTTTCACAAAAGTTCCAGTGTGAATGGGATGTGAATACCCCTAGCCTTGCTCTGTAGCTTTCTTTAGTTTAGGTTATCATTAATTGTTAAATAATAGCTAAGGTTGCCAAAGACATTAAGTGTTTTCTGTTATACTGTGCAATTTTATCAGAGTGGATTAGTGTCCTAAACCACTGGTCTGTTTGCAATGTAAAACAGCTACTGTCTTGGATTGTATTGATGTTGACACTTCATACTTGTTTGTGAGCATGTAAGGAGGAGATAGGAAAGGGTAAGAGAGGTACTTACAGAAGGTCCAACTTTGCCTTGGGGACCAGCATCTCCAGGTCGACCAGTGAGACCCTAGAAGAGCCACACAGATCCAAAGACCATCAACATCATTCAAGGAGAATAACTGTTAAGGATTAATAATACATATATATTGTTCTGATAATATTTTTTCCCTTTTATTCTATGCTAAGATAAAAGGAGCTGTTTTCTTCCTTCATCCTTCTCTACTTTTATCTGTGCACTTTAGCTGAATGTAATGCGCATAGCATTGCATTCTAAATATGCAAAATGTGCTACATAAATAAAGCTCGACTGATTGATTGACTGATTGATTGATTGATTCTCAAATCAATACAAAATCCTGCTTCCTCATTAATTTCTTGGGAATTGTGGAGGTGATGAGGAGGGGGCTACTACTCACTCTGGCTCCAGGGAGGCCGGCTTCGCCTGTACGGCCGGGATCGCCAGTGGCTCCTTTAGGCCCAGCAGCACCAGGAACACCACGATCACCAGGAGCTCCCTAAAGAACATAAGAATAAAAATGTTATTAATTAAATATGATTTATCAAGTCATGGCATGTCTTGTTTGTATATACCTAAACAACAGTTCCAGAAAAGCCCCAGAAAGCAGCTCAGGAAGAGGAAGGATGGACAGGCATATAATAATTACACCATTTTCACTGCACCATTCGACCTTTTAAAGAGTGACATAAATTTCATGCTCAAATGAGTGTTTCTGGATCTGGCGCTGTTTCAGTCCATTGTAAAAATGCATATGGTGGTAAAATAATTGCCCTTAACTCTGTCCAACACTAATATGAACTCTTACCTCTTTTGAGGATTGCTCTCTTATCCATTTCTAGATTAGTAGAGCTGGATTTTGACCAGTACTGAGGCTGCACTAAGAAATTGCTAGCAACTGCTAGCTTAACATAAGTTGTACTTTCCCCTGTATTTGCATTTTTTAGATCAGTGACGTAACATCCGCACCACGGTTGTCAGCAAAAACAATTCTTAAAAATTGACTAACATGTTAAAATAAACTATCTTACTCAATATATTTGAAAAGAATAAGGGTGGCAAACAAGATCCAAAAACCCTATTCATTTTGGCCATAGGATAAAAATAAATGGATCTGGATGTAGTCTGAGAGCACAGAAATGAGGACAACACTTGAGAGGATCACAGTAAATGGTCTTCATAGTTTGTAGATGTAGAATAAGGATCAATTGTGAGCAAAGCACTTTTCTCTTGCTATAATGTTTGTATTATAGACATAGTCATTATGTTGTTGATGTCTGTCATCACATTAATTGAGCTATCATCTTTGAATCTTCTTCTTTCCGCTTTTTTCCCTGTTTTTCAGGCATCATCACAGCGGATTTTACAGTTTCCATCAGGACCCTGTGAGGGCACAGCACCAATGCTGGCCATGGTTAATGTGGGCCTTGACCAATCCAGTATGGTCTTGTCAATCCACATACTGATTTGGCAAAATTTTACATTGGATGCCGAGCTATCATGTTCAAATAAATCATAATTTTGAGCAGGACTCACCTTAGCACCAGCCAGACCATCTTGACCAGGGAAACCACGATTACCAGGAGCACCCTGAAAAATCAGAGAAAGAAAGTTATTCACAAATAGACTGTACATACAACAGGATTAACCTATTTATAATATTATCTTTACAATAATGTGAATTTCTTGACATCACTTACTCTCTCTCCAGGAGGTCCGAGTGGTCCAGCAGCACCAGGCTCTCCTCTGGCTCCTCTTTTGCCCTCCTCACCTGCGGGACCGGGGGCACCTAGGGGACCAGCAGGGCCCTAGGCCAAACAAAAACATACAATTATGAGTTACCTGCAGCCTTCATCCATTATAAAAAGATATCTTAGAGTGGGTACAATGTGTTTTTCATACTTTGAATAGTTAAAGGTAGAGCGAGTAGGATTTTCCTAAAAATCAATGTATAGACTCATACAAAAATAATCACTGTCAATCATCACTTATTAGCCACTAGACATGTATCTGTCCTCTGTATTTTCCTATTTTTCTTATTTTGATGTGTATGGGACTTTTCTGGGTGGTAACCTTTGGAAAGTGGGACTCTAAAAATGCACCAACCAGGACGTCTGGGTGGCATGGCGGTCTATTCTGTTGCCTACCAATACGGGGCTCGCCGGTTCGAATCCTCGTGTTACCTACAGCTTAGTCGGCTGTCTCTACAGACACAATTGGCCGTGTCTGTGGGTGGGAAGCCGGATGTGGTTATGTGTCCTAGTGCCGCACTAGCGCCTCCTCTGGTCAGTCGGGGCGCATGTTTGAGGGGGGAGGAAGAACTGGGGGGAATAGCGTGATCCTACTACATGCTATGTCCCCCTGGCGAAACTCCTCACTGTCAGGTGAAAAGAAGTGGTTGGCGACTCCACGTGTATTGAAAGAGGCATGTGGTAGTCTGCAGCCCTCCCCAGATAGGCAGAGGGGGTGGAGCAACCAGGTGCCAGATCAAGATTGTAGGCACGCATCCAAGAGGAAGCTACAACCATGGCGGACACAGCGCACAAAAGATGCAAATATAGCTCAGGCGAAATGCCTAGCGGACAAAGCTCATTCCAAAACGAGAGTGAATCTGGGGTTGTCTTTCATCCGCTTGCGAGCACTGAAGGGGAGGATGGGAATGAAGAGTGACGTGGAGTTGGCCTGTGTTCTGGTAACTGCGTTCAGGGGGGTGTGCACATCTAGTGTTGTCGAGCCAGGGAGGAGGGGCCAACTTTGAATATTGTGTTTACAAACCGCAACAGACAAATCCTACTCATTTTACCTTTAAGAATAAGTTGCAACTCAACAACTCACAAGCTCTCCCTTGGGTCCAGCTTCACCTTTGAATCCAGGAATACCAGGGTCTCCCTAAACAATGCAAAAGCAAATGGTGATGATCAGTATAATAAACAACCATGACTTGTAGTTCATTATAGTTGAAACATGGCACTACAACTGTCGTGAGTTCCTCTCCAACTGGGGCTACCCATGATAAAAACTTAAGAACTTGTGGTATCATAAGATGCTAATAGCATCCACCAAATACCAAATTTCATTGCATTATTATGTATTTTATACTACTCTGGTCACATCTACTCCTTCATAACACTACACCAGAGTCAGGGGAAATTTATGTAGAATGAAAGAAGTATAGACGTTTCTGAGATTATTTTGTGATTACAGGGTGACTTACAGACTGTCCTTTGGGCCCGAGAGGTCCTGTCGCTCCCTGAGGTCCAGGTGGGCCACGGGGTCCTGGGAATCCAGGGGCACCGGCAATACCAGGACCTCCCTGAAAGAGAGAGAGAAATAACAAGCGATGAGATTCAACTGAACACACACACACCAGGTATATGTATATGATATAGCAAGACATGATGTTACTTGGATCAAACAGAATCATGAGGCTACTCACAGCTGATCCTTTAGCTCCTGGGATGCCATCAGTACCAGGGTTTCCCTATTGGATCAACGGAGGGGAAAAATACATTCAATAAGACAGTACACACCATGAACAGAATAAAGACCAATGAAAGCTCAGAATGAAATCATAGCTGAGTGACATCACATACAGAGGCTCCAGCGGGTCCAGGAGATCCTGGGGTACCAGCCTCTCCGCGGGGTCCTTGTGCGCCCTCGGATCCTCGGGCACCAGTTGGGCCAGCTTCACCCTGATAGGACACACATTATTTAATGATCAACAAACAGAGAATGTGTGTGTGTTCAATCAATAATCAACATGTATTCAATCTAATTAGGATGCTGAACCAACAGCTCTTGAATGGCCAGGGTTAAGTGTAATAAATATAACTCTTACTAGGTACAATTTGGTATTACTCTAGAGAGCTTATGGCAAAACAAGATATCAGTGGGAACGTGCAAATAAGCATGATGGTTTCCTGTGAGATAATCAATGTCTTTGGAAACTGATTGTTTTGTCATGCTTTGTACATTAAAATGACGTTGTTTGAGATGCAAAACAAATTTATATAATTTCAAGAAAGTAATAATGTAGTCTCACATGAATCCCTGTTACCATATTTCCCGGACTACAAGTTACACTGGAGTATAAATCCCACTCAGCAAAAAATTTATTGTTGTGAGGAGAAAAACATACATAAGTCGCTTCGGTGTCTAAATCGCATTTATATGGTGGTATAGTATAGAGCCCTGCATGGGACTGTTTTCTTATTATCACTCCCACTAGATTTCTGACCATTACCGCCTGCTCCTGCAATGTGTGTTACACTCCCGCCCGCCCCGGCAATGTGTGTGTTACACTCCCACCCGCTCCTGCAATGTGTGTGTTACACTCCCCCGACACCCGCAAACATTCGGACCATTCATACCCGCACAATAGATTTCCATTGATTTTGTGTCTTCTCCCGTCCCGTAGGGAAAACACGTTATTTTACTGTGTAGCATTAATAAAGAGAGGCATACCTGTTGGTAATAACGTAGCAAAATTATGTGCATAATTGCATAATTAGTGCATAACTGCATTCATGCTAGTGCAATAATTACAGTTATTCTAGTGCAATAAGTATTATTTGCCTATTCTAGGGCAAAATTACATTACATTTATTTATCTTATTATTTTAGAACATGTGTTGTTGGCTGTGGTTATTTGTTTTGCTGCGGTTGTTTTATTTTGTTTCGTCTCCCTGTCTTTTAACATACTTATGAGCCTTGTACTCTGTACAATGACAATAAAGCCTTTCCATTCTATTCCGTGTCAACAAAGCCTTTCCTGGCGACAAAGTCATATGGCCAAATGTCATTACAGCAAAGTGCGACACATTTCTCAGTATTATCTTCTTTAATATGTGCAGGAAGAAGTGCTTTATCTTTGAAGCGGAGCTTACTTTGCCGAGAAGCACAGCGTGAGTATCTTGCCTCAACCCAGAGGTGCCAGATTTGTGCCCATTGTAGATCAATACTTTTGCACATTTGTCGCAACTAACAAAGTCCAGTTTGTCTCCATCGTTGTTAGTAACAACTGAGAATATTTTCAAAATGTCAGACTTGCCTTGTTTTTCTTTTGTGTTGTAATGACCTGCTTTGATCTTCTTTTCAACTTCATTTGTTGACGCCATCCTTTTAGTTAGCGCTAGCTAAATCTCAGGACCTGCAGTTTGTTTTTCGACTGCCTGCTCCCACCCACAGCAAAGTTAAAACCACCCGCTCCTGCGAGATTTGCGGCAGAACCCCAATCCCAATGCAGTCCTCCAGTACAGCATTTTCAATTGAGTCACAAGATTGAAGAGTGCAATCTAGTGGCCTTAGTTGAAATGCTGTGTATTCATCCGACAAAATTACCTTGTATAAATTGCGCAGGACACAGCCAGATGAGTAAAAAACAGTGACTTATAGTCCGGGAAATACGGTAATCTTTATTAACCTTAATCAAGGTAATTATAAAGTTGTTTGAATAAATTAGTTGTTTAAATTAAGTAACTTAATGAATGAGGTTGAAATGGGTTGACTGAAATCATGTAATGAACTCAATAAGCTTCTTTGATCTTTTGTAATAAACTGACAACTCCTGGTATATAGAAAGCCTCACAAATATGAAAACAAAGAATATGTCTGAGTTGATCTTACCTTGGCTCCTGGAGATCCAGGGAAACCGGGTGCTCCGGCTGGGCCAACGGGTCCCTGAAAAAGAGGAAAAAAAATCCCGAGTTAGCATTCACAACTCATCAAGATTTGTCTCTATTAATTTACAAGGGACAATATTGTTCAAAACAAAGATGCAATGCGTCATCTAGAACAGCTTATTGGCGGTGAATGTGGGAGGAATGGTACGTACAGGGGGACCAGCAGGACCAGGCAGGCCATCATTTCCACGGGCTCCCTACAGAAAACAGACAGTGTTAAATGGATGACTCTTGAATTTCTTTACAACACAGGAGAGTTCATTCACAGGTCAAGTTCACCTCTTACAGTAGAGAAGTCTACTAAAATTTTAACTACTCTCCATACTTAAAGATAGAAATGCACACAGTGACATCTAAACCACCAAGAAAAATTGGAAGGATGGTTCAGCTGATTGAAACAGACTAAAAGCTGTCACTCACAGCCGCTCCAGCTGCTCCAGGACGTCCTCTCTCACCAGGCAGACCACGTGGGCCCTGGAAATGAGGGTAAAATTCAAATCAGTCCCTTATAGAGTAGATAACATTATTCATTAGTCCTACTAGTTCTCATATAACTGGGTCGCATTGTAATACTACATCACCACACAACCTTCGAAGTAAGGGGGACTGGGGGGTATAAATTACAGTAAACTATTATAATCAGGATCCTCGTTGGACATTTTACACAATATCTATATCTATCTATCTATCTATCTATCTATATATATATATATATATATCAAGATAACTTTGTTAAAAGAAACACTCAATGGTAGGGAAAGTGTTCAACAAATAAGGAGCAAAATAATCCAGTTAGTCAAGTAAGTTCTTTATGAGACTGTCTCAAAGAATTTACTTGGCTCACTGGATTATACAGCATGATATCTGCTTACAAATGTAAGGATATCACAGTTAAGAATCCCGTTGAGGTTCATCTTATTGAACTGTTGGCAATATGATATGACAACATCCAAATTTCATCCTGACACAATACCATTGAAAGATGATGATTATGGCCCAGCCCTGGTTGTATGTGACAAAATGTAGAATAATGTAAACAGGTGCACACGTTTGGTTTGGTTGAAAACAAACAGGGCAGCAAACCTACCATAGGTCCAGGGGCACCATTCTCTCCAGGAGCACCAGCCTCACCCTAAAGAGCAGGGAGCAGAGACATCTTAGTCTCGGCTCAAAACGGTAAAAATGTAAACCTTAAACCTGAATAGATGGATGGTGAAGGATAAAGCCTGGCAGGTTTATGTGTCAGTCTTACTTTGGCTCCTGCGGTGCCAGTCTCTCCCTTGGCTCCATCTAGACCAGGGTGACCCTAAAGAGAGACAGAAAAACATTAACACTCAATAGGATGCATGCAACTCTCACACATAAGGTATGCTGCAATCCACAGGCAAAGAAATAGTCTTTTCGAGGGGTGTGTAGCGTGTCAACATTCATGTTTTAATGGTATCATGGTAAAAGGTGAAGTACTCACTCGGTGTCCTTTGATTCCAGGAAGACCAGGAGTTCCAGGGAATCCACGAGCTCCCTAAATATAAAATAAACTCAATGAATAATTCATGCATCAGTTATCTCCTCTCTCAAGTCACTACAAGAGGCATCCTAGAAAGAACAAAGGCTAAAGAGATTCCTGAAGTAATATGAATATGCAGACCTGTATAATGTGATAATAACACTGAATATACTGATAGGTGATAGTTGAGGCTACTTACCTGTGGCCCTGCAGGTCCACGCTCACCAGACTTCCCTGGTTTGCCCGCCTCACCCTGGAAATAAAACACAGAAAAGCGGGATTAGTTGTTTAGATGGATGTTTGGGTGATCAACTGAATGATGGACGTTTAACTGTTTTTAGCTGTAATGTGTTGACTGGGCTGTGATTTTATGTAATGAAGTCTGTCTGACGTTTCTTTAATGCTGTTGGAAAATAGACAGTGTCCCCTAGTGGCATAATTACTGTATAGTTATAGTTACAGTTTACAATCTTCAATAAATGGACAGCGAATGACTCATAGGAGAGCTTTTATGTTCTTTAGGTTTTAACATTGCTCTATACTGGTCCTTATGATCTTTTGACCTTGATCACTGCGTAATCACTGTTACGCAGGTGATTTCATTGCAAAGTGGGATATATGTTTGTGGTGTGATTCACTTGGTTTGTGTTTCTTACACATATGCTTAGTGTATCTCCAAACTATAAAGTGTTTAGACTTGTAAGTAAATCAGGGATACTTACATCACTTCCAGGTTTTCCAGATGGTCCAGGAGGGCCACGGGGTCCCATGGGTCCCTGTAAAACAACAAAGGTACATGAATCGTTTAAGTCTGAGGTCGCTCCATGTATATGAAATCAAAAGGGCCTCTTTGCAGTGCACACGGTTGTAAGCTTTAGCCTGTTTAACCATGACTTTAAGAACCATTTGAAATAGGAATACCCTAATTATATAGTGTTTCCTGATAAATCCAAGTATGGATGTGAGAGTTTCATCCATGAAGTGAAAAGAAATCAAAAAGGGTTGGACTGTGACATATTTATAACAATGAGAGTTTTGGAGAGCATTTAAGATCAAATGGATCTAGATATAGGAATGTAAAATTATTTTGTTCTCACTTTCTCACGCTAGCATCTAAATGTCATGTTTTCAGTCCAAATGACCATCGATATAACACCGGTTGTAACAGCAATTTGCAGCACATTCTGAGATACTATCTATTGATACTTACAGATGAACCAGGCTCTCCAGTCTCTCCAGGGTTACCTTGGAAACCTTGTGGGCCCTTGGATAGAGATGAAATAGTTCACAATAATTTGAATTTAGTCATATATACAAACAAGTTACTGCAGATTTCCATGAACAATAAGCTATAATCCTCAGCCACATAGCAGTGTAGAGCTGGAGGGTGATCAAAAAGCATCATACATATGCTGACATATACTTTTGATTCAAACTTTACATGAGGACAGTTTGCTAGGCACCAAGCACATACATGTAATGCAAAACGCCTTGCCTAAGGTCAAAAGACGTGTTTGAGTAAATAACTTAAAAACAGTTTCTCCTTAGAGAAATTTAATTTACAATATGGTCAAACTCAGATTATTTATTATGAGTTGTTCATACTCACAGGGGCTCCAGTGGGGCCAGGGGGACCACGGGGACCCATAGGGCCCTGTAGGGCAAAACAGATGAGTTGCAAAAAATTAAAACAAACACTGTTCATTCTTTACAAAAAAAAGGTGAATTTAAACAATAAGATGCTTAAATAAAGAGTTCATTACTAATTCAAAGTCTGCAATAACAAACTTAACATAATCAATTCAACCTTACACATCTGTTCTGATTGAGCAGATTTAAATGACAATGTCATGGAGTAAAACTATTTGGCCGCTAGGTGGAAGCGTTACAATCTCATCAACCGTTACCCATTGTACACTAAGCATTTATTTATCAATTTATTTTAAGTACTCACTCTTATATAAGCTTCTTTGCTCATTTAAAATTTATATTTAGTCATGCAAACAGATGCACCTTCTAATAGTGTATCTCCATGTCAAAAATATATCCTGTGCTCCTACAGTACAAAGCCTACCATAGGTCCTTGCATCACTCCCATCTGAGCGCCTCCAGCTTTCTCATCAAATCCACCAGCCATCTGAGCAGCAAAGTTCTGTAAAAACAACACGAAAACAAAGGAACATCTTTGATTAAATCTATTCATGGTTTTAAAGTCTTATAGTGGGCTCAAGGTTGCACAATGAAGCATTATATACCATTGAGAGGAATATTAACTGCATTTGTTGCTTTCACGGTAACTGCGTTCCTCCCCCACCATAATAAGATCATACAAGTATCCATCCAACGTAATCATTACTTTACCAATAAAAGAAAGCAGACAGAATCCCCACATACCATAACCATGAGATATTTTACACATTTTTACCTTTTACCTAGAACATAGAGAAGAAAACTTTCCTATGTAATCTCCATTCTCCAACAATGTACATCATTGTTCACTTTACAGTATGTGTCGTACACTTGGCACTTATTCTATTTTTTATCTATTACAGAATGTGATGTAATTGTAAAGGCCTCTGGGAATGAGCTGTGATTTAGGGCATTACAAATAAAATTTGACTTGACTTGATTTGTTTGTTATTTTGATAGCATGTTTAAATACGATTTTCTGGACTCATTTTTAAGTGAATCCATAAGTGGATAGATTCTCACTTCCATATCGATGCAAACGGAGCAAAAAAAAGTTTTTAAATAACGCAAAAGGTTTAAACACTGATCTGGAAAACGGATTCATCACAACCTTATCCATTTGTATTGCTTAGTTTTAAGCAGTCTGGATCACCCCAAGTGGGGGTGTTAAAATTTTTACATGACCAGTTCAATGGAGCTGAAAGTTATTTCTGAGATGGCATTAGAAAATTTGACAAATCAGGGCTTGTGCCTGCCTTTGTCCCCAACTTACCCCTCCAAGCCCTGGGGGTCCATTAGGTCCGGGTGGGCCGGGTGGACCTGGATTCCCTGGGGTGCCAGGCTCACCATCTCTGCCTCGGGGGCCAGGATTTCCCTAGCAAAACAAAGGGACCAACATTCATCCATGAAAGAGAAAATCTTAACATTAAGTTACTCAACTCTCACCGGAAGGAATACAGACAATCCGAGTTCATGCCTGACTTGGACCTCACATGGAGCTGAGAGCTTAGTGAGAATTCAGGTAAGATTAAAATTTGGTGGAACACAGCTTCAATTACACCTGCTCTTAATACATGTTTAGTATGTTTAACATCAATTATGATTTATGCTCATTATGAAACTGTCAATGCTTAAATCATCTTCGGTCATTAACACACATTATTTTAGTTTAATGTATTTAGTACGTTATTTTAGTCTAGTGAGGGAAAAACGATAGGGGTGGTATTGTTTGATGACGATAATAAATGACGAGGAGCCATTTCTTTTTTTAGGTGTGCCATATCTGGTAGAGTCTAACAGAGAAAGCGGATGCCTTTTAGGATGCCATGCAATTAGACACCTCTTCGCAATCTTCCATAGAGAAAGCCATGACAGGCAGAACTGACAGATATGGCAACATATGCTCAGTAGTTTTGGGGGAGCAACAACTGCATAGGATATAAGTTTATTACTCACAATCATTAGGACTAGTGTATAAAAATAACCTTAACCCTGATTCCGTACAATGCTGTCTCATGCAGACATGAATCAGTACCACTTAAATCCCATAAGGACCGAGTGCTGGAGTAATTTCACAGGCAGAACGCATTGTTTCTTACCTTATCACCTTTAGCGCCAGCCTCTCCGCGTGATCCCTGCTCACCTGGGGGGCCCTTAAAAGAGAGAGAGAGAAAAAAAACAGCTTTACAAAACTTTCAGCTTAAATAAGCATAAAACAGATAATGAACTTGAGACCATCTATATCTGATGTATTCCCATAATGACTCCTTCAAAAAGGCATAAATGATGGACGATTTTAATATTTACCATAGGGCCCGGTGGTCCTCTTGGTCCTACAACCTGCATAAGGGAGAAAACATTGTGTTCTGTAAATTTTCTGTGTGTTGATGCTAAAATACATATCACAGGTTACATCTTTTATGCTAGTTTTGCTCCAGTTTTGTGAACAGCCAGTCTGGGAAAGTAACACATCAAGACACTGATGGCGGTGGACACTAAGCCAAAAACACAACATGATGGGGATGTCATTTGACAGGACAAGTTTGGCGAAAAACATCACCCCCCTCTTAACCTCTACTTGGCAGACTTTGTTCATTTGCCATGTGGACTTGCAAGAAAGTTGCTGAGAAGATCTAAGAGGATTTGTTTGGGTTGATTATGTTCAAGGAATGCAAGTGTTCCTTCCTCTCCGTCAGTGAAAAGTTCAGCAAAAAAGCATTCTAGCTAATCGCTTGTCAGCAAGAGACCTTGCCATTATAGAGATCATATGATTCTTCAAGGGAATTTTTTTTCCTCCAATGGGGTAGTCCATAATAATAGTGCAGGATGTCAGAGATGTTTTATTTGTTTTTTTGGAATGAAAATTGCTTTAAAATTAGCTTAATTATGTTACTGATTATCATAGGCACCAACAACACACCAAAAATGGTGCACTATTTTGCATGAACACAATAGTTCAATTCTTCACAATGAAACAATACATGCACAAGATGTAATAATTCTACAATGGAAATAATTCATCATTCTCAGCATTAAACTGAGTTTTGATACATTTGTTAGTTAAAACCGCCAATAGTTTGAGCATTAATTCACTATGGGGCAGCACCATTGACACACACTTACATCTGCAATCTCTCCTGGTTCACCTTTCTGGCCCTGATTGACAAAACAGAAGAACAGCATGAGCTGTCAGTCACATCACCTTCAGAAATGAACTAACATTAAGCTTTAGATTTGGAGAAGAAAAAAAACCAAAACAAAACAAAGTATGACAGCTTCTGATTTAATTATAACAGGTTCATTATTATTTTGTTGTGTGTGTCAGTGGAAATCAGCATTTTCCCACAACCCATTGCCTCACCTTAGCACCGACTGACTCTGATGTTGCAGTTGGATGAATGAAGGGAAAGAAAGAACAACATTAAAAGTGGTAAATTTCAGACAGTGGACTTATTTGAAGTGTAGCCCCTTGTAGTTATACAGACTGAGACCAGAGGTCACATCTAATGACGCCAAGGACTTGTCACCAAACCCAAAGGCATGATAAACCCATCCAGATCAGACTTAATTTTGAGTTGTGTTTTTTAAAAAGGGTCGAAGCAGGAGCAAGCAAAGACACCGAGATGAAAGAGAGAAGAAACAGTTACGTTATATTAATGAGAGGTTGAACAAATCAGGGAGCATTCGGATCAAATCTCTGTATTGAAAAATGAAGAAATAACAGTAAATTCTGGCAGCCAGATTGGTCGGTAGTGTCAAATAAGCATTACAATGCTAAGCTCTTTTTAAAAATAGCTGAATAATACTACATATCTTAAGGAAATTAACATAACTTGGTTTTGACAGATATAGATTCGTTATCAATTGTTATGACAGATTCAAGGGAATAAATCAGATTTAAATTAGCTTAAACATGTAAAGTCAGTGAATGAATGAAACTTTGACTTCAGATAAATCAGCTTCGGTCTACTTGTGCTGTCTGATGAGATTACTCGTGTTAATAGATAAAACCAACATTTAACCATCTACCTGCCTTTTATCTCTGGATTTTTGCTGTAAAATAATTGTCAAACTACAACTACAATGTACTTTCTACTATGTACTGTGCCATGTCAAATGAGGACCAGGTGCATTTGAAAGCACCACAGGAATACGGTGATCCTCTAAAAGGGCCAAACATGTTTGTTTTACTACAGGTGATATGAGGCCTCAAAGTAAAAGGCTTCTCCTCACTGGGTACCTTCGTTAGAGGAAAGACCTTCAAGATGGATGAAGTCAGTTTGGGAATGAGAACTCAATAAAATCCAGAAAAGAAACAAGTCACATGATTCATGTCAGCCGCTGGCCAAAATTAGCTGAAGCTAATTCTAGGTGTTTAAGGTGAGAACCAGACAGCACAACTCAGGATCCATCTTGACCCCGTAGGAAATAAACTTCCATAGGGAGGAAGAAGGTCCTTTTGATGTTGCCCTTCTTTTCTCCATAAGAAATAAGGCAGAGACGGGGGTGACTTTGGAATAGGGAACATCACACATCTAATAAACAATTTATAATCAGTCCTATAATAATTTTTATATGACTCAGCCAAAAGTACATTGCAGAAGCTAAATCACTAAATCATTGCCACTAAAGTCAATGACACCAAAATACACTGTGCCCAGCTCAGGCAAAATATCATGAGCTGTAGACCTGAGGTGGTTCCCTATTTCAAAGTATGAGTCAGGGTGAGATGCACTGTAAGGTAAAGAGTAATTTATTTATGGGTATGTGAATAAATAAATTACAACCAATGGGGGCACTGGCATCAGCAGGGCAGATGGGGCAGCACTCTCCAGATGGGATGACGGGGTTGGTGCACTCTTTGATCTCCTCGCAGATTATCTCATCGCACAGAACCGCGCCGCTGTCACACACACAGATGCGGCACGGCTCCGGCTTCCACACATCCTTATCATTATATTGCTGGCCATCTTGGATGCAGCCACCTGTCTCCTCTGTGGTGACCACCAGGGGGACGCGTTGTGGTTAAGACAGCAAGGGGCAGAGGATTAGGAGCAGTCAGGATAGTCGGAAAAAGTTGGTACAATGAAAGGATTAGAGGTGTGCAGGTGTTGGGTTGCATAACGCAGGGTGTTGTGGGATGGCACGGCAGGTGTGTAAGGTGTAAGGCAAAGGTTGAGTTATTTTAAGGGAGGTTGTTTGGTGGGAGTGAGGAGAGGATGAGGGGGAGAAAGAGCAAGGTGAAGAAGAGGTGGTGCGGGGGGGTCGTAACAAGATGGACGGGAGGTGGTTGTGGGGTAGGGAAGGATTAGAGATGATTTAAGGAGAGGAGAATGGATAAAGAAGAAGAAAGATAAAGGTTATCTTCCGTCGGATGAAACCTTTCTGAAGACACACAGTAACAGCACAAAGCATATACAAAGTATTTCAAATTCAAAAACCATTATAGCATAGCAGCACAACATTATGAACAATGCCTGAGCCATATCACGTTTTCAAGGGTGAAATATCATTTTGGCATTCATATTCAACTCTCATGAGGATTCAAAATTATAGACACGTTTTCATCATGTATTATAATGAATGTTGGGCTGGGTGTCATAACCTAAATCTGAATATGGATGAAGAGTCCTTGTTCATTTGAGTCACAAATGATGCGGACTCAAAGCTTAAACTGGGTAAACTGAAAACGTCAATGTAGTTATTTCAGGTACAACAATATTTATTCAGCTTTGAGTTGCATTCTGTGAGGTTTGTGTTTTTACTGTAACTGAAGAAGCAATCAATATGAACGTTTTCAATTTACTTCATGCAGTTTTACAGTGGATTGGAATTTAATATCAGTAAACGTTCAACAGTGAGCTCTCAATCCCCAGCCAAGGGTATTTTATGTTGTTGGGTGGGTATATTTAACCTGCGGGCCTGCTGTGCTCTCCAGTGGCCTGGGGAATCCATATGAATGAGCCTCTCTCACGGAGAGACTGTGCCCAATTGACAAGCTGCTGCCTTAAGTAAACACGGGCTCCCGCAAAATTTCTCCATCTGGATCTCATAGCTGTGTCAAGTGCCAGTTCAAACACATTGGAGAGTTTAGAATGGATGGCTTGTTTGGTGTGTACCACTTAATTTCGAGCCCACTACATGCTGCTATTTGGGGTTGTTGGTTTTTGGTTGTTTTTTTTTTTTTTTTTTTAGGATTTACGCAAAAGTGAATCTCAGCACGTACTCTTACAGAAATTATGCAGAATTAGTTTTCTCTTATCGAGGTGGGTTTGGTTACTTGAAATTGATTCGCTTGAATTCAGTTTCGCCACTGACTTTCATCAAGGACTCAATGCATTACGAAAAGCATAAGAGGACTGAAAATGTCATAAAAGCTTTGCTTCATAACAGGTTATGTGAAGCGGTGCACTTTAAGTATACTAAACTCCATTCGCCTATACACAGAAATACATCTCCATGACCCCCTATTTCTTTGCTGTGCATGAGCCCCAAAGTGAAGTTACCAAGTTCCACTCTCTTCCTGCTCCCCTTTGAGCCTGCTAGTCTGGGGTCAAACACTGTGCGACCCTGTCACTTCACATCATGAAAACCCGAGTCTATCCTGGCAATACATTGTAGCTTAGATTAATCCTAGATGTGACTCATTTACAATAAAACTCAAGCTTGAAACCGTCCTAACAAGTGTTCAGTGTCTTGTTCTGTAAACCTGCATGATCAAGTTGTCTTCAGTGAATTAACAAAAAACAAATTGAAGACCGTTGTGCTGCAGATTTGCTGCTGTGAACAGAACTTGGTTATAAGAGGTGATGCAGTGGGAGGAGAACAAGCAGATGCTTGTTGACCTGATCCTCCATCTCACACAGGTGTGCCTTATTGACAGCCTCACCTATTCTCCTGAGGGAACTGCACTGGCTTACAGTAAAGACCAGTGATCCTTTATTATAGGGGAGAGCAATTACAATGGTACCTCACATTTTACCTTTGGCCTTACTTTACTAAAGCTATTAATAGAAAAAAAGTGGTGTAGTGGAGGACATTTCTACGCCCGACCAACATACCTAAATGCAGTTTACCCACATTTTGATTTGCAGACTATAGTTTGCCACCTTTTTATAGCTAAAATAAATCTTCATCACATAAATTACACCAATGTCAATAGTATCAAACTGATGTAAATTATAGTGAATGATGGTGTATTTCACTGGGAACTTACAAAAATTCCTTCTTTTCTGAATATATTGTCCATATTGATAGTTGGCCGCCTAATGATGCTGATAACAGTTTACCCACCTATTTATTTACCAATACATCACTGATCACACATCTGATTTTTCCACATAAGTTTCATTAATCTGTCTGCCACAAAATATATGGGTAAACAACTCTACAGCATACATAGTTCCTATTTGGTACAACTATTTGTTACGTCATCTCCCTTATCCATTTTATGCACCCTATCATCAATAACAGCCATATTTATAAATAACCAAATCAATGGTTGTTCACACTTGTTGGCAACAGATAGCCTTATTTAAGGTGACATCTTTGATAAAGGAATAAAAAAGGAAAAGAAAAAGCAAATCCATTCTCTTCTCATCTGACTCCAAACAAGTGTCGTTTGACTGTGATTGTCCGCTATTCCTCAGGAACAAACAGGTGAGACAGCCCAAGTTAAAGGGCAGCAGAAAAGTAGATCAGCGGAACAAAATCCAAAATTTGTGCAAGTTAAAACATTCAACAACAAAAACCAAGTGTTAACTTACGGTCGTCCTCTTCTTGACATCTGACAACGGATAGTAAAACAACCTGGGACGCTACGAGTAGCAGGACAGTCCTTGAATCCACAAAGCTGAACATGTCTAAATGTTAGACATGCAGGACCTTGGGTGAGAAATAAGGAAAGGAGTTCAAATTTGTGCTTTTCTGTTGTTGGTGTTTTGTTTGTTGTTGTTCCCACGGACTTTATGGCACCATGCAGTCAAATAACCTCCAGAAACAAAGTGGAATCCAACGTGGGGCCCCAGCCGGCACTCTGCACCCACCGCGTCAGGGCAAGCGCCGCGGTTTTATGTCCACGCTGCTCTCTATGGATCTTCGTATATTCTAAAATACCAGTCCTTCCCCCAGACCCCCAGCGAGGCTGAAACCCGAACTTTACCTCCATCCCGCCCTCCTTCCCTCCTCCCTGCAGCATCTCCCCCTTCGGCTTTTGCTCACAGGACCTCCTTCCTCTCAAGGCCTTGCCAGCAGATGCACCCTGCTGAAACCTTCAACGTTTCAGCTTCAGTTCACGCGGGGTGCAGCAGTAAAATGGCGTCCCATATATGAAAAAAAGCAATACTTTTCTTTCTTTTTTTAAAAGTATACTTGAGTTTTAAAGTAGCTACGGTAATGTTGGGGAACTAAAATGTACTTTCAACGGGATGGGAAATAATTAAGTATTAAATTAATCGTCTTTCATATTAAAATCGTCAAGCTTAAGGCCTTCGCACACCTAGTGAATTTTTCGTCGGATAATTTCCCGCGTAAAAAAATTCGACCTCAAGACTCGGAAAAAGTAGTCAGTCATAAAATATTCACAACAGTTTCGATTTACTACTTTTTTGCGTTCTATAGAAGATTTTTGTGAGCTTGTTACGACGACGGATTTGAAAAATACGCGTACAAAATGTTCACGCTTCATGTGTTAAAGTATCGCGATGTTGCAGTGACTCAAGACCCCCCCCACCCCCATATACTAGCATAAGTAGTGCTGGGCAATATGGAGAATATCACCGTGATAATCACTGAGAAATTTATACATTATCAATATATATATCACGACATCTGCTTACATGTGCAAAAATATTATGTTTAAGAATCCAACTGAGGTTTATCACATTAAACTGATTGGTAATGTAAAGTAGTGTAACGTATACGAATAAGTAGACACGTTAGCCTTTGGCTAACGGGTCGGACCCTTTAGTCGACTGGTTAACGTTGTCGCCCGCGGTGCAGAACATACAGGTTCGCGTCCCGGCTGTGGCGGTTTCTGGACTGCCCCCCATAATTCGCTGCATTGGTGTCAGAAGTGGGATGGTGAGACCGTGAGGTCATTGGAAGCGCGTGCGCCCAAAGGCGTGAGGGAGCTGAAACGCGTGGACGCGCTTCCCGAAGGAGGGGGGCTAGTGTAACGTACACCGCTACGGGTCGTGTCCGAGGACCCTTTAGTCGGCTGGTTAACGTTGTCATCCGTGATATGGGAGACCCGGATTCGCTTCCCGGGTGAGGCTGTTCCTGGGCTGCCCCCGCTAATTCGCAACAGTATAATATCAAACCGAAACTAGGTTTCACATATTTCAGACCTCATTTTGTGAGAAAATTTAGGTAATAAAAGTCTGTTATCATTCATTCAGACAACAAAATTGTGTATATTGTGAGTTCAAGTTCAAGTTACCCCTGAATCACAATGTTGACGCACAATGAACATGATTGTAATTGGTAATAATTTCTACATCTTTGAATGTCTGAATTTAAATTGTTTTAATTTTTACTCATCTATTGTAATATATGGGTCTTCAGATGAATGCATTTTGTTGTACCTTTTCTTTAAGAAAAAAGGAGATGGAGCCTTAAAAAAAAGCATAATATCCATCCATCCATCCATCCATTACCCAAACCGCTTATCCTGCTCTCAGGGTCGCGGGATGCTGGAGCCTATCCAGCAGACATCGGGCAGCAGGCGGGAAGACACTCTGGGCAGGCCGCCAGGCCATCACAGGGCGATATCGAATCGCAATATTATAATGCTGCAATATTTGAAAAATTTCAATATTTATTGAATTATCACCAAAATATTGTATTATCGAATCAGGAGACACCTGCTGAGTTCCAGCCCTAATATTATGTTACGCTTTAGTTCTTAATTGGCCCACTTTTACTTCATAAAATTTTACTTGTAAGTGTACTTAAATTTGACTAAAAAGAAAACATGTACTAAAGACTGTGAAACTTATACTTTTAGCTGAGATTTATACTCTAAAAAACTGCAAGTACAGCTTTTTTTCCGTAAGGGTGGTCATTATCAAGTTCTCAGGCTTGATTTCAGATTCAATATGATGGAAAAAAGCAACTTAAATATTGGTTTTCAGCTCATACAAACAGCATCATGTGAAAGATGAACAGTTAACGTGTGTTACAAATTTCAACCAGAAGAAAGCTACGCAAACTGTCTTGTCTACCGAGTTGCCGGTTAAATGTCAGATCTGGTAATTAACTGAGCAATGCCCCTATAACCCATCTCAAATGTGCTACAGTTGAACAATCAGTTGCATTTCAGTCGATGAGGGGCATCTCAAACCTTTCCGCAAACACATTAGGGGAGATTAACAAGGAAAACAACCAGCAACTTTCACTTTAATTTAGCCTGTATTAGAGTCATTACATAGGGACACTGTGTTGGCAGAGATTAAAGTTGAGATATTGTTATAACTTCATAGATTATGAGCAAATGGCGGCCCAGTGGTTAGCACTGTTGCCTCACAGCAAGAAGATCCTGGGTTCGAACCCCACGCCATCCCAGGTCCTTTCTGTGTGGAGTTTGCATGTTCTCCCCGTGTCTGCGTGGGTTTCCTCTGGGTGCTCCGGTTTCCTCCTACCATCAAAAAGACATGCATGTTAGGGTTAATACTCCTGTCTGTGCCCCTGAGCAAGGCAATTGAAAGAACTGGAGTTGGTCCCCGGACACTGCAGCTGCCCACTGCTCCTAATGTGTGTATAAAGGAGGGGTTAAATGCAAAGAATGAATTTCATTCTATGTATGTACAGTGGCAATTAAAGTATCTTCCTCTTCTCTTCTCAAACCTTAAGACAACCTTTAAATTTTGATTGACCAATTAACAGCTGACTAATCCACTGCAACAGTTATGTCACGATCACATTGCAGTCAATGTGCTTAAGAGGAGGCCTGTCTATTTGGACGGGGACCAGTTGACACAAGGCTGTGAGAACCAGTTATGGGCCAAATCCTGCTAATGCTGCTTTGTTACAGCTGCAACAGGGGCTGCTTACTAGTCAAATACAAGCTTTCCCTCGAGTTAAATGTCAAAAATGGGCAATATGCCCATTTACGTGATCAGATGTGGTTGAAAAAATAATGAATGGCTGCAGCCATGCATGGATTCATTCACATCTCCAGCAACTGTCCTATCTGAGATAAAAGAGCACAGAAATGTCAGTACCTTCCACTGTGTCTGTTTCAGAGGAGATGAAGTATACATTATCTTTATCACATACCTCCATGGAAGATAGGACCAGGGGAGTGGGCTTTTAAAAGGGGTCTTTGTCACATGTGGAGGCACAGTAATTTCAGGGTCGTGACCCTCCAGAGAGCACCCTCATTCCACATACAGGACAGAAAGATCTGAACCCTCCATCGCAACTCTGAAATGCCCAGCTTCAGAGCTGTTTAATAGATGGCAGAGATTTTTCAAACATCACATTTTCATTTCAGCAGTTATGCTCATAGAATATCTTCTTAGTGTAGAAAGTGATTATTGGGTCAGCACAGTGGCTCTCAGAGAAAGCAAATCTTGGTTTGAGAATATGCAAGCTACATACTTCTTGGCAGCAAGTACACTTGAGCTGAAACCGTTGGATGCTAATGAGTCAGTTGACAAAAGCACTTTAGGAATTTCATCTGCCAGTTAAATCAATAATATGTGACCTTTGGACAATAGAGGATCACACAATGTCTCTCTGTGTTACACTCTGTAGTTTGCCCCGTCAGGTCAGGTCAGCGTTGCTTTGTAAAGTGAGTAAATATGGAGGAACTGCCCAGGCGACAGCAGGTTGATTTGGAGATGCTGCAAGGCATACTATAAAATTGTAGTATGCACGAATATCAGTTTCTCTTGAGAAAGGAGAGTTTGTTCAATTGCTGCAATCAAGTTAAAATTTGATTAACTATCATTGGAAAAATGATTGTTTTGCAGATTTATGCAACAGCAGAGTTTAGTTCACTGCAGCCAAGATGTAAGCACCTGTTATTCAGCGATACAGAAAACCCATTAAAGAGTGATATATATACAGTAGGATTTGCTGTCTCACAAAATTTCATCTCATGCACCCCGAAGTCATAAATACATGCACAAACAGAAGGATGGAGGAAGACCACAGTGATTGTAACTTAGCCGACCATGGCATATCTCCAAAAGTAACAGTACTGGGGAGGGAAACAGAAAATTCCATTCTTTATCCGGAGAAAATGAGGGATGAACAATTCGCAGGAAACAACACAGAGGATAAACTGCTGCACTATGGTTTGGAGAAGGAATTTTTTCAATCGACACCCAAATTATTGTTCCTGTTTTCTGGCTGCTTTACCACCACTTCATTGTAATGTCACTGAATCCGGAGCAGTGACAATAAAGGATACACCAGAACCAATTCTGGTATCACATATCGGGTTGATGCAAAGCTGAAATTGAGTATATGTACCAGAGCATTTACCCGAGGCTGAAGTCCAATACCAAAAGCCATTTGTAAAGTGTCATAAATAAAAGCAATATGGATGGATTAACCAAATTTTTGGCACATGGAAACCTGTATGTATTTCATTAATAGTGGGGGGGAGGGACTCTGATTCAATCTAAATTATTTTTGCCCATTGATCCCAAACTAATGGTCTAAGTTTGTACTGTTCAGTAAAATGAATGCATCGGATTGATACTCAGTATCTGCCAATACTTAAAGATTCGTCACTATAATCGGTATCGGCAGTGAAGAAGTGATATTGGTGCATCCCTAGTGGCAATATAACATGCAAATGCAGCACTGAAGACAGAACTGCATGCCATGGGATGCAATGCAAGAATAATGTCCCCAGTGCTGTCTACGCATTCTGTTTCTCTGGTACTCTGACTGTATACTCTCCTTCTCCCCTCTCCCAGCACACACACACACACACACACACACACACACACACACACACACACACACACACACACACACACACACACACACACACACACACACACACACACACACACACACAATAGGCCTCTGTGTGCAGGGCCCAAGGAATGCTGTGAGATGGCAGGGCAGTGGGGATAGCTGCATGGTGAGGATGGGGGGTAAGGGGGGGGGGTTACTGACGAAGGGTGTGGAAGGTAGTAGGATGAATGGGGTGGGTGGGTAAGGAAAGGGAAGGGGAAGAGAGATGGAGGGGTAACGGAAGGTGGGAGGGGTGGGGTGGGGGTTTGCTGATCTTTCATGACTGTATGAGTGCACAGAGGCTCCAGGGGTCTAGAAGGTGTCTAGGTTTCGGCGCTGTGGACGGGATGGTTTTGGTCTCCTGTGTACAGCGACTGGTGACGGCGAGTTGTCTGCACCCACCTGAAGGAGAGGAGGGGGACGGACAGGTCATGACACCGTCTCACTGCAAAACTTTTGTCCCTCATCAAAAACTAGTTTAAACCTGTTAATGACCTTGTAGTCCTGTTTTTTTGTTTCAGGGATGAGAATATATTGACTAAATGTGGCTTATTAGACAACGTAAGAAAGCATAGGTAAATGAATAAGTACATGGGTCAGTAGCACATGGTGCTGAAATGTAAAATGAAGTGACCAGGTGCGGCCTTGGAGAAAATTATAAGGAAATGTTATTTTGGTTTGCTATGCTGATTTGAAGAGATGACGCCAAACATTAGTGAATACAGTTTTTGAGATTATTTCAGTACTTGGTGGTAATTTCCAATGCAAACTGTGCATCGGTGAAAAACTCCCTCCAGTGGATGACTGGAAGAACTGGTAGTTATGAGGGCTGATCAAACGATGGGATTTACAGGACTAGTTATGCATCATTATATCTGAGGAAAGCTCTTAGCTAATTATATCCGTGGATGTTTGATATGAACAGTTAATGTATTTAGAGTCAACATAGTATTGGTATCGATGCTCTCTCTCTCTCTCTCTCTCTCTCTCTCTCTCTCTCTCTCTCTCTCTCTCTCTCTCTCTCTCTCTCTCTCTCTCTCTCTCTCTCTCTCTCTCTCTCTCTCTCTCTCTCTCTCTCTCTCTCTCTCTCTCCTTGTATACACTGATAGGCCTGTATGTCTGTGTCACTATGAGGAGGAATGTAGGTAAGACTCAGTTTGGGAAGAGAAGGAATTCCACTCGCCCTGTGTGGCACCTGGGTAATGGCCCATATAGTTTAATTTGAGAGACGCATCAAATGATGCATTCAATGTGCACAGTAGCACGCAACCATCTGTAATAAAGAGCCTCCTTTCACCGAACATGGTTCTTATTGCAAAGTCTCTCCTTGATATCAAATTGTTGTCACGCAGGTACTATAATGAACTTTGGTAAAGCAGTAGAGTAGGCTGCAAGGCCCGACTCAAGACAGAAGTTGAGCTGCGTTAGATTTAGTTTGTTTTTGTTTTTTAGGAACAATATTTCTGTGATGAAGGGGGGAAAAATCCAGTGTTCTTTGCTGTGAAACATCCTATTTCGAGCGAGCATTTTAGGTCCATGAGAGCAAGTCAAGGAAACAAAACACAGCATCACACCTCAGAAAATGTGCTGCTGCTGTGTCGAGTATTGCAACAGATCCTCAGGTTGTTCAGGATACAGCTAGCGAATACTAAATCAGAACCACAGCGTGGAGATTTATTTGATAATCTGCATGGATCTAAAGCCATTTCTTTTGAATTTAACATGTGCGGACACAGTTTAATCTCTTGGATTTGTCTCATAATACCGGATCAATTTTTAACGCAGCTAATCACTGCTCTGAGTGCAGCAATTCTAAGACACCTTTTCTCTCTTTACGTCTCTACAGCTGTCCAAAGTGGCCTCTGGACCAGGACTGTGTCCAGACCTGCAGATTACCGAGGTTGAATCAAAGCACCAGACCCTGTGTGTTTCCTTTCCTGTGTGAGACGGAGTGGGGTCGGGGGTGTGTGGGGGGGGTAAATTTGTGCAAGCTCGGTGAGTGCAGCGAGGGGGGCTTTCTCACACAAGATGGAGGCTGAGGGGACAAAGCTGGCATTCATTGGCCAAGGAATGGAAAACATTTTCTCCTGAAAACAGAGAAGCTGCAACCGGCGGAGGTAGCGCAGGAGAGGCCACGGGCATGTGCCCCTTGGAGACGAGGGACCACTGAAAAACTAATGAGGACTCACATTATTTGCTAATTAAGACAATATTATGACACCTCAGACTCCGCTTGGGGAGTTGACATTACTATAGAAAGAATGAGGCGTGCAGATGTTAAAAAAAGGAAACGTCTGTATGTTCTGAAACGTGAGCATGGATACTGGTATGGTGGGCAACAACATGGATCCTTGACTTGTCTGTATCTGAACAGTGTCTTCTTGGAAGAATTTAAATTGCCCCGACTGGTATGCCCTTTGACACTCCAGCAGTACAAAAGGGGGCTGCAGCAATAGAATGAACAATGATTCGGATCACAGACACATGGTTCAGGTTGAGGTTACAAAATGTCAGGTCTCTTTCCAAGTTTGCATCCTAACCGAGAGGTAGCAAAGCGACACAGACATAATCCGGCAGCGACTGAAACGCAACAGAACAAGACTGGCCTCTTCATTTGCAAAATCCAGTTTCATGTGCAAGGGCCGGACCTTCCTCAGCAGCAATACTGGGTCTTTTTTCTGTTGTAGTATCAAAGGTGTGTCTTCTGGACCAACAGTAGAGACCCAGAGATGCAGACAGGGCCTTGTGGTACTGGAGTGAGTATGCCCCCTGCTGGCAGAGAGGACGGAGGCGTCGTTTGTGTGGCGAAGCTACCACTAGGTGTCGTTAGAGGACCGTTATAGCCTGCACAAACACTATAAACTTGACAGTGACTTCCAGACCTGTCCCCCAATTGTCACTCTCAGATTTATCATTTGGCCACTTCACAGTTATTCTCAGCGGTGTCTAAAATAAGAAAACGCCATAACAGATCCACCGACTGATGAGTATTGCACAACACTTGTTCATAACATTGTAAATTATGAATCTCATAATGACTTAAGGCACTGGTAAGCCTTCAGATTGCATTTAAATTCAACGTTGGATGTAAATTTTAGAACAATTTCTCCAAGTAGTTTATCTTGTTTTTTAAGTTTCGTAATGCTTATTTCAAGATACTGCTGGGGAAATTTACATGATCACACTGGCAGATAGCATTGCTTGTTTACTTGTCTCACGATAACAGGACTCAGTTCAAGGCACTTACTCTAAAAAAAAAAGATAGAAAGAAAGAAAAACGAAAAAGAAGATTACCTCAAAACAAGTTTTTTGTTTTCAGATTTCCTTTTCCCTTCAGTGAAAATTCCTTATAACAAATGCCATAATCATGAAACAAGTAAGCAATAATATCTGCCAGAACATTTGACAAGTAATATCTTAAAATAAGCAATATGAGACTTAAAACAAGGTAAAATACCTTGTTAAGCTTGTGGTGACCCACCCATTGGACTGCAACAGTACTGTGCATAATGTTGATTATCAACATTGTTGTCTATTGTAGAGAATAAACAACAAACACGACAAACATGAGATTTCTGAAAAAGCTCAGACCTCACCTTGTGCAAAAAAACAGGCCAACTTTCATGACCAATCACAACACCATCACTCCTACCTCATTAAATGGAAAGTATATCAATTTGCACCAAGTTTGGACAGAGCTGACATCAGTCATTGACCCCATTCGTCCATCTACTCACGAGCATGTTTATGTCACAGCACCGCCCCCGAGCAACAGTCCACACATGAGCGCGGGTGCAGGACAGCTTGCATTACAGAAAGCCTATGAGGCACACAGGGGCCAGTCACAAAGATTTCTCAAGACAATATACAATCGGTTGCGTTAAAAGGAAAAGTGATAGTCACGTATCATAATGCACTGTCTGAAGACTCTACGGACGGCAAACTCGGGAATTTTACAGTTAGTTAAATGTGCTGCAAAAAACAATGCCGGGCTGTGCAGGACACAGCAACCTGTTCATCTCCTCTACTGGAGAGCAGCATCAGACCTCCGGCGGCTGTTTCATCAACAGGCGGGCCCCGACGATGACCAGGAACGCAGCAAGTAAGTTACTCTGGTCAGCCTGTTCATGGATGTTACGGTTAGCTTGTAAGTTTATGAGTTATGAATTTACAAGAAAAAAAAACTCTGCAGTAACTGAGCTTCAAAACTACTGGTTGCACAAAGTTGACCTTTGGCTTTCCAATGAAAAATCGTGCATACTACTCAAAAAATGTCTGTCTGTCTATCTATCTATCTATCTATCTATCTATCTATCTATCTATCTATCTATCTATCTATCTATCTATCTATCTATCTATCTATCTATCTATCTATCTATCTATCTATCTATCTATCTATCTATCTATCTATCTATCTATCTATCTATCTATCTATCTATCTATCTATCTATCTATCTATCTATCTATCTATCTATCTATCTACCTACCTACCTACCTACCTACCTGAATAGTGACTAGTCATACAAAACATGTATGGGTTTGCAGACTCAACAGGAGTAAAGAATCCCAAAAGCTGTTAACCCAGCCAGAAATGGGCCCTTTATATGTTTGACAGTACAGATTGGACACATGAACATGTACAACACACACACACACGCGCACGCACAGAGTTAATATAAAATCCCTGGTTATCAACTGATTACCCCTGGATGGTTGACAGAGTTTCCATAACATTCACCACATGTTGACCCAAAAAAAAAAAAAAACGTCAGCCGTTGTATAAATATTGACATATGCTGAGCCCACACAGGCCTGGCAATCAACACAAGCCAATGTCTGTTTGTTTTGGCAGAAACAGGCTGATATCACGACTCGAGGACCTGCTTTTCTACAGCATCACCGATGGCAAGGAGACGATCCCTCTTTCCCAGTTCATCTCTGTAAGTGAGCAATACTGTATGTTTTTACCTCCGTGTCATTGACAATGACTTTCCCTGGGACAAACACGTAAACACGCAGCATTGCGCAATACCACATCCAATCTGACAGAAGGCCACTTGACTTGAGCTAAATCAACTCCATGGGGTGAAAGATGAGCCGAAGCAGGAATCCATCACTTTGTGCCTTTGGTTCAACACGTAGGAACGTTTAGGAAACAGTTACACAATAGGACTAACGTGGGCATAACAACTTCATACTCCCTACCAACACATACGTGCCAAACTGTGGAGCATTCGACATATCAAAGGTACTATAGGCAGACAGGATGAGGACGTCCTGGATTATGTTAGATTAAAAACTGAGTGAAATTGAAACATTAATACTTTCTAACATCACGTTACACATGACGTTAATCGTCAGAAAAGTACAGATGACTCATTACAGTTTCTTTCGACTAAAACAAAAATCAATGGAAAAGGTCAAATTTGATATTCCATTTTTCTCTAAACGCTCACCTTAGTTCAAATTGTCTCCATTGTTTATTTTCTGACAGTCAGGATGTCGTCAGACATGCTCATTTACATACAGCCAATGAGATAAGAGCAGCAAATTATGAAACCCCGCCCACCCTAACAGCCAACCTTTGCTTGTACTTGTCACTCAAAGATCTGCTTTTTAATATTAATGAGGACTTGCTCACGCCCCCTCACAGTATCAAAACACATGAGAACAGTTATGTGTAAAGATATAAAGAAAAACCTAAATGTTTAGCGCTGAACACTTTACTATGCCGTTTTCAAGAGTTTTGGGCGAGAAAAGTTAAATCTGATGATTGATTTTGGCCCACTAATTCTATTTTTGTTTGTGCAGCAGAAATTAAATCTCCCCCAAGGCAGCTCTAGAGGAGTTTAGAGCATTTCTCCTGCACGGGTCCATGTGAACACCTCAGTATTTAAAAGGTGCAAATGGGTTGAGCTCTACAGTACACCCCGCTGCAATAATTCACTGTAATGTCAGGGGCCCTCGATGTGCATACCCAAACGAACGGACCAAAGCTCTATTAATAGCAGAGGGTGGCGTTTGTGTATGTTATGACACCCATCAAACGTTCCCTTAAACGTGCAACATCACGTTCTGACTGCCTGTCCACATCCACATGTCACATTACTGCTGAAAGTCCCATCGAAAAGCCAAGTGTGGGTGTTGTGTAACCCTGGTATCTGCAGCAACTCAGTTATTTTGATTGGAGAACATATCCAGGGGAGCGGGTTTGTGTCAACACAGGGGGCTTGCCACACCACATATGACTGGACGTGTTTGTGGAAGACATTAGGGCAGAACAGAGACTATTAGAGCATTAATAAATAGCAAGGAGAAGTATGCGTTGCTTTAGTAAGATGTCAACTCACTCAATATTTTGTGGAAAATATTTAGTGACAGCTTCATGATGAGATGATGAGATGAGATGAAATGAGTTTCATAATAGTGTTTTTTAATGATTAACTTATAATTACAAACGGTGGCCCCTGTCAGTTTTGAAGATAAGGTCTCAGCCAGAATAACTTTAACCGATTGTTAGAAATATTTTTTCTTGTCTCTACTTTGTGTGATAAATACTGGATGAGGCGTGACCTTTAATTACTTTTTAAATAATATCAAACATATGAATGTCCATTTTAAAATAGTGCATTTAACTTTAACATTATGGTATACACATTATGATATACATATATTGGCTTCATCAGAACATGACCTCCAGCGCACACTGGGGCGGTTTGCAGCTGAGTGTGAAATGGCTGGGATGAGAGTCAGCACCTCCAAGTCTGAGGCCATGGTTCTCTACTGGAAAATTGTGGATTGTTCCCTCCGGGCTGGCGATAAGTTGTTGCCCCAAGTGAAGGAGTTCAAGTATCTCGAGGTCTTGTTCATGAGTGAGGGTAGGACGGAGTGGGAGATTTGACAGGCGGATTGGGGCAGCATCAGCCGTAATGCGAACATTGTACCGGACCATTGTGGTGAAGAGGGAGCTGAACCGGGAGGCAAAGCTCTCAATTTACCAGTCAATCTTTGTTCCAATCCTCACCTATGGTCATGAGCTTGGGGTAGTGACTGAAATGAGTTTTCTCCGTAGGGTGTCTGGACTCAGCCTTAGAGATAGGGTGAGGAGCTCGGACATCCGGAGGGAGCACAGGGTAGAGCCGCTGCTCCTTTGCATCGAAAGAAGCCGGTTGAGATGGTTCAGGCATCTGATTAGGATGCCTCCTGGGTGCCTTCTTTTGGAGGTTTTCCGGGCATGTCCAACTGGGGGGGGGGGGCGTCCGGGGTGGACCCAGAACTCGCTGGAGGGACTACGTGTCCAATCTGGCATGGGAACGCCTTAGGATCCCCCAGGAGGAGCTGGAGGACGTTGCTGGGGAGAAGGACGTCTGGAGTGCCCTACTTAGCTTGCTGCCACCACAACTCGACCCCGGAGAAGCGGCTGATGATGAGATGAGATTATGCTATCCACTGATCAGCCAAAACATTAAAACCACCTGAGGCCACTGCCATCAGGGAATACCGCTGCCATGAAGGGGCGTACTTGGTCTGCAACGATGTTTAGGTAGGTGGTGCGTGTCAAAGTAACAGCCACATCAATGCCAGGACCCAAGGTTTCACAACACAACATTGCCCAGAGCATCACACTGCCTCCGCCGGCTTGCCTTCTTCCCATAGTGCATCCTGGTGCCATCTCTTCCCCAGGTAAATGACACACGCACCCGGCCGTCCAGATAATGTAAAAGAAAATGTGATTCATCAGACCAGGCCATCTTCTTCTACTGCTCCAGGGTCCAGGTCTGAGGTTCACGTGCCCATTATAGGTGCTTTCGATGGTGGACAGGGGTCATCATGGGCACTCTGACCGGTCTGTAGCTACAATGCCCCATACGCAGCAAGCTGTGATGCGCTGTGTTCTGAAACCTGTCTATCATAGCCAGAGTCAACTTCTCAGCAATTTGAGCTACAATAGCTCTTCTGTGGGATCAGACCAGATGGGCTAGCCTTCTCTCCCCACATGCATCAATGAGCCTTGAGCGCCCATGACCCTGACACTGGTTCACTGGTTGTCCTTCCTTGGACCACTTTTGGTAGGTACTGACCACTACATACCAGGAATACCCCCACAAGACCTGCCATTTTGGAGATGCTCTGACCCAGTCGTCTAGCCATCAAATTTTGGCCCTTGTCAAAGACGCTCAGATCCGTACGCGTGCCCATTTTTCCTGCATCCAACACATCAACTTCAAGAATTGACTGTTCACTTGCTGCCTAATATACCCCACCCCTTGACAGGTGCCATTGTAACGAGATAATCAATGCTATTCACTTAGCTGTCAGTGGGTTTAATGTTTTGGCTGATCGGTGTATGTGACTATTACCAAATAGCCTTAAAAAGTATGCTCTACTTTGCACTTCTTGTTGATGGGGCCTATCCTTATTTACACTTCTATGTTTCTAATCAGCATGTGACAAAATGATTACTCGAAATATTTAACTGCAATTCGCGATTTGCACCATTCTTTTGTTGAAGATCAACAAAATGAATCTGATACCAGCATCGATGCTCCCTCATAATTTAGTTTTAACTATCCTGGAGGATGAGTCACTGACCAACGTGTCCCACTGACATACAGTGACAGAAAATAAGTTTCTAGTGACACATGGTGGGATCTCATTGAATCAGTCACCGGTGTGATGCGTTTTAAAATAGCCAGGAGCCTCTTCTGAAGCAAGTCTGGAGACCCGTGCACATGACGCTCCTCAAAATAGACACGCACGTTTCAAACTTTTGCTTTCAGCGACGGTTTGTGGTTGGTTTAGAAGAGTGCTACCACTGATCCGACCCAAGGCCGCATTTCCTCAAGGCTCGCTTGCCTTTGAAGTTGAGGAGCTAACGTGATAGTTTAGCTTCATGTCATTGTACCCCGCTAACTGACACCACCGGTACTTTGCTTTGCCTCTGACCCGGAAAGCCAGTACTGCTTGGTTGAACTCATTTACGACGCCATCTACCTTTATCTTCCTTCTCCTCAATGTATTGTTTTTTCCAATAGGTGTGAAAATACCCCCCCCCCCCCCCCCGTGTTCATATTCTCAAGAAATACCCTTGTTTCCACCTTCTGTAGGCGTTGAAAAAAACAGGTTTGTTGATGTCTGACCCCCGGCTGCGTGACTGCGTCCACCAGATACGTCAGTCCACACGTGACTCCACTGGGCCGGTGACGATGGACCGGAAACTCTTCAGAAAGTGAGAAAAGCTTTGTTTTTGCTTTTGCTTTTTCTAACGCATGCAAGTCTTCATGCGGGATTAATGCCCAGCGTCTCCATGATGAACGCATGCTATGTGTACACTAAGCATTGTGGGTTTTCTGCACCGCTGCAAGTCCACGATGTTGCAAGCTAAAGTGTTATCCTAATCTTGCTTTTGCAAGATAGACTTCCGCCTATTTGAGGGTTGCACGTACCAATGCAATTTGTAGTAAAAAAAAAAAATGCAGTTCAAATTCAAGCTCCAAAAACTGAGAGTGGGCCACAGGATCTTGGAAATGAGCGCGACTGGTGCAAATATGGTCGGGTTAGGTCACGGGCCTTTTGCTCTTGATTTGGGCTTAGTTTAGGCGGTTTGGGCTCTATTGTATAAATCATTTGGGTCTGAGAGATTGACACAGACAGGAGTTTTACGACCGACAGCTGCCACAACCCAAGTTCATGAGCATGCATGGAGAGACATGAGGAGAAGGGGTTGGAGAGAGACGTGACGGGTCTCATGGGGAGCCAGCTAAGGGGGTGATCTTTAAAGAGTGCCAAATTAAAACAGAAAACCTCGGCTCATCAGCGAGATCTGGATGGTCAGCGCTACTGTCCAAACACCAGGGATAACTTACTGAAGGCAGTTTTAATCCGTCCACTGATCTGTAACGGTAGCAGGCGACACAGTCCGGTGAGTGTGTTGGAACTCAGTTTGTCAAATTTAATTTCGCTAGCTTTTTTGGGGGGGGGGGCGATTCTTAGAGGTGGTGTTGTTGTATCCCTTCCCAAATAGCATGCAAAAGTTCACTATAAACAGGCTACTGGAAGTACAGTGATACCGCTCCCCCACCCCCTTTTTTTTTTTAGAAAGCATCCTGTATGAATAATGCAGTGTCTCTCCACTCTTCTCCCTGGTGACCCAAAACCTCGTGTTGGCATTGCCTTGGATCAGCCAGGGCGGTGGGCTGGATATGTCAGCTCAGCCCAGCTATGATAGAATGTGCATTCCTCTTCCTTGAGCTCACATTCCTCTTTCCAAATATAACTCCTCCAACCCATGAACAATTGCACGTGCTTCTGTGCTGTAGCTTGGTGTGTTAAGCCAATCATAATAACTGTGTGTTAATTGGGGAAAGACAACATGATTTGATCGGATAAGCATTTCAGATGACAATATCAGTGTTCCTGTGATGATGATAAAAGCCTTTTCGTGGGTATTATTTTTGTCGAGGACCTCTGTTTTTGTGTCTAGTGTTGGTTTAATGGCAACACAAGTATTTACATAAACATCTGAATGTATTGCCTCCTCTGTCTTTAACGTGACTGGATTTGATATACTCATCATGATGTCAACGTTGTGTGTCGTCTTACAGGTGCGTGGGCAACAACATCTTTTTGCTGACCCAGGCCTTCAAAAAAAAGTTCATCATCCCAGACTTTGTGGAGTTTACCAAGCAGATCAATGAGCTCTATGAGAGTGCACAAAGACAGGAAGGAGGACAAGTGGGTAGAGGGGGACCCAAACACACACACACACACACACACACACACACACACACACACGCGCGCGCACACTCGTTTCACTATCCTGTGTGGACCCCTCATTGACTACATTCATTTCCTAGCCCTTAACCCTAACCTTAACCATGCAAACTACACACCTAACCCTAAGCCTTACCCTAACCTTAACCTAATCCTAATTCTAACCGTAACCCTAAAACCAAGTCCTAACCCTAAAATAGACCCTTTTCCTTGTGAGGACCTCTGAAATGTCCACACAAGGTAGGTGCTGTCAGGTTTTGCTATCCTAATGAGGACATTTGGTCCACATAAGGATAGCTAAACATGTACACACACACGCACGCACGCACGCACGCACGCACGCACGCACACACACACACACACACACACACACACACACACATACATAGATAGCTTTGTCTTCCTTATAGTGTCTTTGTGGGGACCCCTCATTGACTAGATTCATTCTCTAGCCCCCAACACTAACTTCAACCATCAGAACCACATAGATAACCTTAACTCTTACCCTAACTTTAGCCTAATCCTAATTCTAAAGTTAACCTTAAACCCATGCCCTAACCCTAAAATCCCAACACTGAAGTTGTGGGACCAGCAAAATGTGCCCACGTAGCACATACTAAGTCCTCACTTTACAAAGTAAATACAAAGTATGCACACAACACAGTATATGCCTACTCATACTGTACACAATCGTCATTCATACATTCTTCAATTGTGTGTTTATGCACAGGTGGCAGATTATATTCCCCAGCTGGCCAAATTCAGCCCCGATCTTTGGGGTGTTTCACTGTGCACTGTGGATGGGCAGAGGTAAAAGTTTGTCATTAATCTGTTTGTCACACAATTCATTAAACCCTCCATTGCTCACACCCCATCGCCCTAACACTCCTCTCATTACCCCCCCCCCCATGTGGTTTGTGTGATGCAGACATTCAGAGGGTGACACCAAGGTTCCATTCTGTCTGCAGTCATGTGTGAAGCCGCTGGAGTACGCCATCGCCGTGCACGAGCTCGGCACAGAGCAAGTGCACCAATTTGTGGGCAAAGAACCCAGTGGACTGAAGTTCAACAAACTGTCGCTCAATGAGGACGGTAAGAGTTTAAAGGTTTCATTTCCCTTCCCCAGTACTGGTAGTATCTGCATTCAGAGGCATTGTTTTGTAGATTAGAGATTCAGCTGCGGTAGACTTCTTCATATAATGTGAAATCACACAAATACACATATATATGTGTTAAACTTTATCTTGCCTCTTGCAGACAAACCACACAACCCAATGGTGAATGCCGGAGCCATAGTCATCAGTTCTTTAATAAAGGTAAAGTCGGGGTCTTAAGCCTTCACTTTGGAAAGATAAAAACAATATAGATATTCAAAATGCTCAAATACTGCAGGTTTATGCATGCTTATATTTTCCTTAATGAGCAGACAGAGAGGCTTTCCTACATGAGGGATGTTGTCTATCATGGTATAAAACACAGCAAGACAACTTTGGAGCTGACAGAAAGGTAGTTCCCCAATTAGGGCACACTTTCACATAGTTTAATGTTAATTTACTAAAATTAAATTACTTAATTTACTTTAAATACGGTATAATTAAAATCTAATTATAATCTAACTAGTATATATCTGGCATATATATCCGGTATATTTCAAATGCCTTAACTATGGTCAATGGTGTCTGATTGACCGGCAGCCTCCATCAGGTTCCATCGATGGCTGTACGAATTCACGTTTGCAGCGGCCTCACCCAGTACCATGTGGGAAGATGGCGGCGCGAACTTACGTTTAGGGCGGCCTCACCCAGTACTGTCCATGCAGTGTCTTTGTCCACGTCTAAGTTTGTGTTTTCGTTTGATGGCTGGAAGAGCTTGGTCTGCTGCATCCTGTGGGCCCAGGGACCATGGCCCTGCCTGGAGCTGTGCCCAAGGAGGAAACACTGAGGGCGGTCTGACAGGATGCAGAAGTGAGGCAGGCTAAGCTAACTGCTAACCCATGCAGACCGGCAGTTCCAACAGTCATCCTGGCATTCGCTCTCTTGGACAGTGAAATTTTTTTTTAATATGTTGGATATATATTTATATATATATATATATATATATATATAATATATATATATATATATTCTTGTAGTTTGGATGTGTTTTTGTCTTTGTGTGGCACTGCTGTGGGCTGGGGGGAAATGATATTTCATTTCATGTGCACAGGTGCATGGAATGAAATGACAAATAAATGTTCCTGATTCCTGTCTATCAGGGTATATCACAGTAAGACATCTTTGGAGCTGATAGACAGGTAGTTCTTTAATTAAGGCACACTTTCATACAGTCTAATATTCCAACCATCCATTATCTGAACCGCTTATCCTGGTCTCAGGGTCGCGGGGATGCTGGAGCCTATTCCAGCAAAGTCTAATGTTAATTTGCTAAAATGAAATTGCTTAATTTACTTTAAATGTGATATAATTATAATCTAATTATGATCTAACTAGTATACTATATCTGGCATAACTGGTATATTTCAATTGCCTTAACTATGGTCAATGGTATCTGATTGACCGGCAGCCTCCATCAGTCTCTTATCAGCTCTGCCCTTATCTTAATGCTTATGGGGAAGGGGCTGGGGCGGGGGGGGGGGGGGTAGGGGTCTGTATGTTAATGTATATGTCTTTTCTGCTGACTTTTCCCTCTTACTGGCTACCTGTCCCCGCATTCTGACCAGCTGACCCAGAGATAGGCCTCTTATCACATGTGGGTCAGGTTTAGTGATGGTGGGAGGGTCTCAGGGCTGAGATTGACAGCAGGGGGTGTGTGTGTCAGTCTGGCCAATGACAGCCATGGAAACAGAAGGTGTGTCACCAGTGCTTGTGTGTGCTTGTACATGTTTGAGCGTGGATAGGCGTGCATGTGGTGCATTTACGTCAGTATGTCTTTTACAGTTAAAGGGCCTTGAAAAACAGAAACCCTTGAGGGTTTTAGTAGGCACGGGAACGGAGAAAGGGATGAATTCAAAAAGTTGATTTTTTTTCCAACAGTGACGTTCACTGATGCTGATTGTTTTAAATCCAAAGTGTGAATGTCAACACTTGACGAGTTTCCTTGAAAGCATAAAGTTTTCTCAAAGGTGTACCATGGAGCGCAATGGAGGGAAACTAGTTTTAATGCAAATTAAAGAGCCCCTATTGCGAGTCATTATGAACATGTTATTGACAAGGATCTTTGATCATGAAACTTAATGGAATTTCCTTGACAGTTGAAAATAATATTTGATATCAACATTAACCTTTGAGTTTAAGGTCATTTTAAAGCAATATGAGGAGTACCTTCCCTAATTAGCTGCTTTATAGCTTGGCAATGGTCTTTTGGTCTGCCTTGAAATTCAAGCAGAGCTATAACCTGTCCCCAGGCTCCAAGCCCATGCAATATTCTTCACCTTGCCAAATGGACTTGCAGATAGAAAGACACACTCTCAAGACCAACACCAACGCCCTAATGTCAAAATACTCAAACACCGCCATCTATTGGGTCCAATAATTCTTAGTGTTCCTTGGAATTTCATCCTAAACTAAATGTGTTCCTTCCTTTTTTTCACAGCCTGTCTCAAATAAAGCTGAGAGATTTGACCATGTAAGTGACAAAATCTCCTGACTGTCAAACTTTTACAGCACGTGCCACGGTTATTTCACTAATTTATGTAGTTCCTCAGCTGAAACCACACGTTACTGTGTTATCATTGCAGGTAATGGAGTTTTTGATAAGTATGGCCGGCAGAGAATATGTGGGCTTCAGCAATGCAACGTGAGCACCATGCAATAGATGTTCAGTAATTGTCAGTCCATCACATGAAACGCAGCCTCTGACACCACTTTATTCTCACAGTTTCCAGTCAGAGAAGGAGACAGGAGATCGCAATTACGCAATTGGCTATTATCTCAAGGAGAAAAAGGTGAGCCTTAAAGAGATTTGAGTTGAACTCACCAACCCCTGGCATCACTGCGGGCATGTTCAGGTTTTCAAATGTTGATACATTAGCAGAGACATTTTACAACTGCAGTATGCACTGACTCTGACATGGAACTGGCTCCTTGCAGTGCTTCCCTGATAATGCGGACATGATGGCTGCCCTTGACTTCTACTTTCAGGTGAGGCGTTGTAGCTTTAGTTTTCTACACAGCTGAAACCTAAAAACTGTACTGTGTGTCTTTCCCGGTTCAACAGACTCCTAATTATTTCATTCTTTATTTCATGGGTGGCACGGTGGCCCAGTGGTTAGCACTGTTGCCTCACAGCAAGAAGGTCCTGGGTTTGAACCCCAGGTCCTTTCTGTGTGGAGTTTGCATGTTCTCCCTGTGTCTGCGTGTGTTTCCTCTGAGCACTCCGGTTTCCTCCCACCATCAAAAAAGACATGCATGTTAGGGTTAATACTCTTGTCTGTGCCCCTGACCAAGGCAATAGGAAGAAATAATTGGAGTTGGTACCCGGGTGCTGCACGGCGGCTGCCCACTGCTCCTAGCTACACAGCTAGGATGGGTTAAATTCAGAGAGTAAATTTCATTTGTATGTATATACAAAATGACTAATAAAGAGTATTTTATTCTATTCTATTTTCCATTTTAGCTGTGCTCTATCGAGGTCACCTGTGAGTCAGGCAGCGTCATGGCCGCCACCTTGGCCAATGGGGGTATATGTCCCATCACACTAGATCGGGTGTTGAGTGCTGAGGCAGTGCGAAATACCCTGAGTCTCATGCACTCGTGTGGAATGTATGACTTCTCTGGACAGTTTGCCTTCCATGTGAGTAGACTGGAAAACTGACGACCTATAAGAAGTAAATAAGTAAAATAACAAGAGTGCAAGTAACTCAGGAACGGTTACTCATCACGCATCAATTGCAAATAGAAGAGTCCCACTCAGCAAAAGCACATAATACTACAAGCAATAACATATGACTTTCAACAACTTTACATTTTGTCTTCTTTTTCTTTTTCTTTTTAGGTCGGCTTGCCTGCTAAATCTGGTGTTTCAGGTGCTGTGCTGTTGGTGGTCCCCAATGTAATGGGAATAATGTGCTGGTCGCCCCCATTGGACCGTCTCGGAAACAGTGTTCGTGGAATTCACTTCTGTCAGGTATGCTGTCACATACACTTCTTATCCTGTCTCATTATCATATAACAAAATATCATATGCCGTACATATTTTCACATTTGACAGATTTTATTAGACAGTAATGATTTCTGAGTTGGAATATTCAACCTTTACAGTATTTAATGTTTGATTGTTTAGGAGCTGGTGTCCCACGTCAACTTTCACAATTATGACAACCTGAGACACTTCGCTAAGAAGCATGACCCCAGAAGAAGATCAGATGATGACGACCCAGTAAGAACTAGCTACAGTAGTGTATCCATGTATGCATGTGTATGTATGTATGTATGTATGTATGTATGTATGTATGTATGTATGTATGTGTGTGTGTGTGTGTGTGTGTGTGTGTGTGTGTGTGTGTGTATGTATGTATGTGAAGTTAAGTATGTATGTATGTGTGTGTATGTATGTATGTATGTATGTATGTATGTATGTATGTATGTATGTATGTATGTATGTATGTATGTATGTGAAGTTAAGTATGTATGTATGTATGTATATATATATATGTATGTATGTATGTATGTATGTATGTATGTATGTATGTATGTATGTATGTATGTATGTATGTATGTATGTATGTATGTATGTATATGCTATAAGAAGTGCCATTCAGGGCAGGCTGGCAAGGACAATAGCTTCACTTTGGGGCAAGTCCTTGTTTCTAAGTCTCCTGCTTTTCAGTAAAAAGGATAGCCACATGTACTGGTAAAACACTGTCCTGTCTTTAACTGCCTTTGGAAACAGTCCATTTCTTTTTATAATACACAATTCACTTCATCTAGTCTCTTAAGAAAGCAAGATTATTATAGTTTTCCCTTTTTCCCCTTTAGAACAAGTCAGTGGTAAACCTGATGTTTGCAGCCTTCAGAGGAGACATCTCTGCTTTGAGGAGGTGAGTAAGGATACAATCTTTGCCCGTCTCTTTTCAACACAAAGCTCTGATATAGTCCACCTCATTGGTTGATTGCATTCTATTAGGAAGGTCTCCCTACATATCCATGTAATGGGATTTGGTTGTCTTCCTGAAAGATTTATGGCCATTTAGCAAGATTCATCTCTTACCAGATGGCCATCTATCCATTGAGTTAACCTTTTCATTCATATTCTTTCTCTGGATTCACCGTCTGAACTCTGTGGCCATCTCTTCAGGTTTGCCCTTTCAGCTTTGAACATGGAGCAACGAGACTACGACTCGCGCACAGCCCTCCACATTGCTGCAGCTGAAGGTGAAGCTTCATCATTAGTTAATTCATGCTTCAGTTACACCTGCAAGATATTAAAATGAGAGCAAATAAGAAACGACATTTACATCATCGCTCTTCCTCTGGTTTGAAAATATGGTGTCGCTGAATGGCTTTCCAGATTTCTCTTGTGATGAGTTTGTTGACTGTTTTTACTTTAGGTCATGTGGAAGCGGTGGTCTTCCTAACAGAAGTGTGTAAAGTGAATCCTCACGTGAAAGACAGGTAAGGTTCCGACGTTATCTAACCATTTGTCATGCTATGAATGTAACAGTTTTGAAAGTTTTTTGACGTTTGAATGTGACCGATTTATAATCATTCTTTCATCTCCGTTTTGTGTTTTCTTCTTCATTAGATGGGGCAACACTCCTCTGGATGATGCGATGCAGTTTAGCCATGATGCCGTGGTGTCAGTCCTGCAACAGTATCAGAGAGTGTACTCTGACAGTTATTCTCAGCCCGACACGGAAGAGCAGAAAGCCGCATTGGAAACGGTAAAAGTTGTGGTTTGAGTGTGCCATGTAGGAAAAATGTGACTTCCACGGTTGTACAAGAAGTCCGCCGTTGTATTCTAGTAAATACACGAGACCTTTTGCACCAGATGCGTCTGCAAGGGTATTGAGTGATTGAGCAGATGGGTGAGTGACTTGTTGATAAGATAAGGCAGGCTGTATTATACTGATGTTTGGGTCTTCCTTAGACTGTTACTAACTGAAATATTGTGCAGTGAAACAATTGAATGCATTTCTATTGCATTCATCTATATTGTACAGGCAGTTCAAGAATGTAAAATATCACCATGATACTGTATCTAGCAATGATAATCAACCTGACAATAACCAAAAAGCAACAATTCTGCTAATTAAAAAATATAGTTGATTTTGTTCTCAGTCCTTTTTTGGAGGCCAATGTGATGTAAATATTTATATATATATATATATATATATATATATATATATACATACATATATATATATATGTGTGTGCTTCATGTTTATATTTATTCCTAAATTATTGTTTTTTTTTGTTTTGTTTTTTTTGATTTACCAGTAACTTTATCATTACTTTGTTAATTCATATTTGCTCTTGTGCAATGACAGCAACATAATTCCATAAATTTAACTTTGGCACACAAAAAAAAGACATCAGTGAAATATTTTCTACCTCATCGGGAAGAAATGGAGTTATTTGTTGGTATTGCCTTTAAATCTATCAAAAAGTTGGAAATGTTTTCATGTTTTCATGGGATATAGTAATTGGTGATTTTGTTTCAGATAATGCTGATGTCTCTGTGGTATGAATACTTCTGTTTTGTCTGTCTCTACATCAAGAAAACTACAGTACTTGCCATTTTGTTAAGCTGCACACTTTGGCGAGATAAGTCCTGCCCACTATTCTTGAGTTATTAACTGCACTGTACTAAATGCTCAACCAAGTTGTGATATAAAGTTTCTACACAGATTTTAAATATCCAATGAATGCTTCCTTTTCATAGTTTTGATGTGTAATTTGAATAACTTGTCCTCTAATGAAGTGCTTGCTTTCTGATATGAAATTTTCCAGGGTAATCAAGCTTTAGTCCATCATTGTAAATTTCTGTCCTGCTACTGTAAATAAATGGGAAACATTGGAACATTTTAAGCTTTTTATTAAACAATTTACAGTATGAACACGAAGGTCAAAGAAGGCCGTTTCCATTTAAAACATGAAGACCATATGCATTTTGCCAAAACTTAAAGCAAAGGCAAAAACTTGCCAGTTTATCGTCTCCTTTTAAAGACTATAAACATGTTTGTCACATTAGTTTAATAATACAAGAAGTACATACAAAAAAGAGCTTTGTGATACATTGCCTGAGGTTGTGTGACATACATATTGAATGAACTTGCATTGATAAGCGTCGTAGTGATGGACCAGCTGGACCATGGATAATAGACCCATACCTTGCACACCAGTAAATAGACATTAGTTCAATTTTCAAAGAACATTGCTTTCTTATCCTCATCGATTTGAAAGATACTGTTAAGTACTGTCAATGTGCCCTGTTTAATGCATACCCAAGCTCATGGCCGCTTTCAGCAATCAATATCTATCATCATCATCAACATCTCTTTTGCTCCCACATGCCTTACTGAAAACTCTCAGGCTCCTCCAAGCCAGAGTGTGTGAGCAGCTCCCCATCCCAAAGCCCAAATGCTGGGCAGAGAGGTCCCCTGAACTGGGTCTTGATGGTGTGTATGATCTTGGATTTCTGTATGTCCACCAATCCTAGCAGGCCAGCCTCGTAGTCCAGCAGGATACCTACACGGTCTGGCTTGCCAACCAGTGCCACTGGAACCATCTTGTTGCTGGTCATGGCGAACCATCTGCGCTGGGCATAGCCAAACACCCAGGAGGAGTTGTTGGTGCCAACACAGTCGTCTCGCGACATCAGTGCCTCAGCCACCCCCAGACGAAACTCTTGAGACTTTTTGACAGTCACTTCCCAGTAATGGCGTCCATCAGTGATCTTCTCGCTGCCAAACACGACTGCCCAGTCCCGGAAACGTTCCGGGTTGTCTTGAACGTGACTGGGGTCCAGGCCCAGCATCCGGTAGATGACACCAGTGTCTTTCTTGAAGAGATCCAGACTGCTGTGTGCTGTTCTCTCATCAAGCCTGAACTGCAACTCTGTGTACAAAAGGAAAGGGAATATTATTTTTCATTTTGTACTGAGGCAGTGGCATTGACAAACAATGTATTTTACACTGTTAGCCTTGAGAACTTTGATTTTAGTATGGGGTCTCAATTGATATTACAGTGTGCTCTGATAACAATCCAAAAATAATGTTTAGCGCTTTTTGATAAGACATTTCAATGTAAACAATTTGTCTTTTCAAAATCCAAAAAGTCATAATGTTTGCCATTCACTTTATTCACCTCGCTGCCATGTTTGGTTAACTGAGATGAGGGGGATTAGACGCGGAAGTGCAATAGATTCCAATGTTAAAACTTCGCTATAATAATACAATTTCAAGAGCAGGATTAATCAGTCACAGCTGGAAATCATCTCAGTAGCTATAATAAAAAAAATTCCCATGGCTATGTTTTCCATCCATCCATTATCCAAACCGCTTATCCTGCTCTCAGGGTCGCGGGGATGCTGGAGCCTATCCCAGCAGTCACTGGGTGTTTTCTTACCGTTATTTTGTTGCTTTAGAATGAATGCCATGCCAATCAGCAGACCAACCATTCGCCTTCATTCATTTTAAATCGTAAAAACGGCGACGGTTAAACACATTTGAAGTCTTTTGATAAGGGCTTTGAAATTATGATAGCCTGATCTCTGTTATTTTATTCAATACTGCTCTTGAAAATAGTATTTTTATAGCGGAGTTTTAACATCGGAGTCTATGGCACTTCCGCGTCTACCCCCCCCCCATGACGTCAGACAACCAAAACTGGCCCCGACGTGAAAACATCGAATAGACAGCACTGGTCAGGTCAGAGACCCTGCTAAGTGTGTATTTACATAAACTCGGTCATTGTTTACTCAAAACAGCGACCTTGGCTTAATCGCTAACTAGCCCACTAGCATCGCAGCTATGAAAGCCATCGGTTGATTTCAACCTTACGTCCCGTTCGTTACAAGTTGTTTGCACAACAACCAAAGTATCTAAATGTATGTGTAAACACAGTAGCGGATGGGCAAGATAAGGGGGGGGGGGAAACCCTACCCAGTGTGGCTGACCTCTACTTTGCTTAGGCTGAAAGTACAGTGAAAACACAACACACGTGTCTTTGTAAAACAGTGCACTTACGAACTCCTGTCGACCGAGATATATACCATCTTCTCGCTGGTAAAATAATCTCCCGCGTTTGTTTTGATAACGGAGAACTTGCAGCTCGTCCTGCCAGTAGACAGAAGCGTGCTACGCTAGCGGGCGTCGCCATGTTTATTACACAAATTTGTAGTTCCTTCTCTTCTTCCTCCTCACCCGTGGCTTTTAAATGCAGCTTGTGTTCTAGAGTTTTGCGTTACCGCCATCTGCCGGGCATCTCTCTTCTTCTTTGTGCTCTTCACCTACCGCGCCAGATTGAACGGAAGATCAGCTAGATTTCAGCGAATGCCTCTGTTTCCGCAGAGAAGCTGTACAAAACCTTTGTGAGTGCGGCATTCTGATTGCCTAACTCGCTATAAGTTTGTGTAGAATCTTTCCCTTAGTTCCGCCACGTTTGTAATAGCCGCCGCTCTGTTGACATTTTGTCACAGCGCTCTGGCGTCATCTATCGGCTTGGCGGCGACAACAACGACCAGCCAAAACTCACCGAATCAGTACCACGGACAGCGTCTGCCAATTCTGGTTTATCAATACCGTTCCGGATTTTGTCAATCATTCATCTCCGTCACCCCTTTACATCCGTTGTTAGCTGGTTATATCAGAAATTACGAAGCTTTGGGATGTGTTACTTAGTCGTCTTAAAACGAAACTCTTGAACGCCTGTTAAATTTATACATTTATATTTACGTCTTTTAGAGACGATAATAAATGTCCATGTGTGCAGTGGCAAGTGTCCCGTCTTCATCTCATAGGACTTTTCTTTTTCATGCTGATACAGATGAGGTGGACAATGCATCTTTTATGACATATGATAAATATTTTGTTTTAATAATAAAGCCTGAGTGAGCCAAAACGGATTTATTTACATGTTATGTATTCCATTTAAAGCCACTTTTAGTGGTTTATGCATATTGTCACAGTCATACATTGTGCCTAACTGCTTCTTTTTGCAAACTGATGGCTGCAATATTGGATTAGCTGTTAAGTAATAATGTCTCACGAAAAAAAAGGCGAGATTGTGGAGATCCATGATATTTGGTCAATATTAAACGAAGGTAACTCTCTCTCTCTCTCTCTCTCTCTCTCTCTCTCTCTCTCTCTCTCTCTCTCTCTCTCTCTCTCTCTCTCTCTCTCTCTCTCTCTCTCTCTCTCTCTCTCGCCTTCCAGCTCGTTCAGCTGCCCGTATTCCCTGATATTAAGAATTTACATTTTATGCAACCGTGCATTTGGGATTGTTTTGGCGCGTGTGCGCGCGTGCATGCAGGTAAAAGTAAACAGCTGTCTCAGATGTCGCCCGCACTTGCCGAGAGTATTGTGGGCGATGGGGGTGAAGATGTGAAACTACTTAATTTGCGAAGAGTCAACTTGTCCATTTCGCTGCACGGTTTTCTCTCCGGACTCTGCACGGACACGAACGAGGTGAAGGCTTACGATTAAACCCCCGAGCACGACCGTTATAGTGGTTACTGTAAATACATTGCCGCTTGTCTACGCTGCCCATTCGGCGCCTATTGCAGGTCCATCCATCCTGGAAGAGGGCTCTCTCCTCTGATGCTCTCTCGGAGGTTTCTCCCATTTTTCTTCCCTGATAAGCTTCTTTTTTAAAATTATTATTATTTTTGGGGAGTTTTTCCTCATCCGAATCGAGGGTCTAAGGATAAGGGGTTGTCGCGCATTGACACTTATTTGTATCTGTTGGGGGAAACATAGCGTGATCGCAGAGCCCTGTGTGACTACACTGTGATTTAGGACTATGCCAATAGAATTTGGCTTGACTTGCCACCGTGACCAAGACCAGTGCTTTAAGGCTCCGGAGTAGGGCTGCTTCTCTTGGAAATTCCTGCGTCTTCTGGATGGAAAGGTGCACCGGAGAGAAGGGAGCGGCGCAGAGACGAGAGATAAACTAGCTCAAGTGTCACCGAGGATTTGTATTTTATTTGCTCTGCGGGGACTTCGCGTGCAGGGGTGATGATGCATGTGCTTGCAGCCGAGCACCTATAAACAGAAGAACTGCTTCACGTTCTCCTCAGCTTCTTTGCCTCGGTGCAAACTACTCATTAAGACCACTGACATCATGTCCTAAGTGATTTACGTTTCAAGACGCCCCCCCCCCCTCACACGACAGAAGTCATCATTGCTATTTGGCGTGTTTTCCGACTCGTCTGGCTTTGAGAAGGAGACCAATCCTGGATATGGTTTTTCAGCGAGTAAAGGCAACCAAACCACAGTAAGTCAGGGGTGGTTTAAGGTGCTGGTACACCATATAATGACTGTAGGTGTGTGGGATGTGCCACAGGTGTATCGGGTCGGATTTTGAAGACAGATTTTAACCCAGGATACTTACGTATACATCGAATATGGTAGCGCACACGTTTTCAGCGCGCGGGAGATGGGACGTTTTACCATGCAGTTAAAAGACTGTTTACTCTCAACCCAACTGCAAGTGACTTGAATCTTGTTCAGACTTGTTTTTCCTCTTTTTTTGCGTTCATATCGAGCCTGCTGCAGGGTGACAATGGACCTAAAGGTAGAAGCGGAGGAGTCGGACAGAAACCGACCCCCTCCCATTGAGGTTTTTGCGCACAATTCGACCCTGCACGGGATTGCGCACATCTTCACCTACGAGCGGGTGTGCGTAAAGCGCTGTCTGTGGGTCGTGTTCTTCCTGGGCTCTCTGACCTTTTTGCTGTACGTGTGTGTGGATCGAATCCACTTCTATCTGGAGTATCCGCACGTCACCAAACTGGATGAGATCATGACTCCGAGTATGGTGTTCCCCGCTGTCACGTTTTGCAACCTGAACTCGTTCCGCTTCAGCCGAGTGACGCGCAATGACCTGTACCACGCAGGGGAGCTGCTGGCTCTGCTCAACCAGAGGTGTGTATATGGCACTGTGTGTATGTTCAACCACATCCGGCTCATGCTGCAGAGTCTGAGCATGCTGACACCTTTCAGTTCGGTCGAAAAGTTACTGTGTGAAATTATTGGGTCGTTTTCGTTCCTGCAACAATTGGTTGTGTTGAGCTCTTGGGCAGTGATACTCATCTATGTATGTCTCTCACACAAGCCTCATCCAGAGCTTGTGTGCCCACTTGCAAGCTTCATCCAATGTGTGCACACATGCACAAAAACTGAGTCAGACGGCAAAGGTAGAAAGATATAAAAACTGTTTCCGGCAAAAAGATAGGCTGACTCTAAGAGAGTCTTCCACCCCATGCCATGGCGAGCCGGGTGTATCGTGTATGTACATTTTCACCCCAACCCAGTACCACACCATCTGGGTTCATAGATAACCACACATTCAGTGAGACAGCATGGGGGCTAATGCTGGGCTGGAAGGGAAACCCACACATGGCCCTCCATGGCATGTGATTGAAGACCTCTTGATCAGCTCATCTCTGTGCAGGGTAAACCTGCAGGAATCTACAGGAACCTGGAAACAAGTTTTTTATTCACATTGATGTTGATTCTCACACCCATTCACAAAGGTCGTTTTGTGTTTGTTTTGTTTTTTTCAATAGTTTCAAAGTTGTGGTTGGGGCCCTCGCTGCGTGGAGGATGGAGGAGGATGCAGATTGCAAGGCGTGAAATAGTCAAAGCTTTATGATCACAGGCGCCTCAATAGTCTTCATGGCCTAGCTGTGTGGACATTGGGGCTTAGCGGAGCACTTGTGCACAGGTGGAGAGCTCTACACAGTCTGTTGGGTTTTTATCACACAAGTTAATAAAGTGACCACTATTGGTTTAGTAAAGCTGTCGTATCCCAAGAAATGTCACTAAATCAGTAAAATAAAACCCATTCCTATCCATGAACCACCGTTAATCCAGGGTAGAGTCAAAGAATATAAAACAAAATCAACATTGTTACATTGTTTTTCCTTAATATGTATTGCAATATTAAAGAATAAAAATGTGTCATATGATCTCACCAGATATATGAAGCTCTCAACTTTCAAAACCTGCATTAGCAAAGAATTTACCGCTCCAGCAATGATTCAGGCTATTTAACAGGTGGAAATGAGGCAGTTGTCCAAGAAGCCATTAGATCAGACTAAATTATGTCATTAGTCAGATGGACCAGGATATTTTTCTTCAAGATCAGTCAAAAAAAGCAGAACTCGCTAGATTTCATTTTCCACCAGCCAATAACAGTTTTATACAAACATGATTGATGGGCCCAATTACCCTTACGTTGCATCCTTTGCAAGGAGCAGGATAAGCGGTTCGGAAAATGGATGGATGGATGGATGGATGGATGGATGGATGGATGGATGGATGGGCATTTCACATGTTGTCAATTCATAAATGATAAAATTTTCAGCCCTGATCCAGAGCCATTAAACTATTTTACTGCCTGGAAATTACAATAATGATAATGAACCACTTTGGAACAAGACACACTAGAGAGGATGTGACGTGTGTGTGTGTGTGTGTGTGTGTGTGTGTGTGTGTGTGTGTGTGTGTGTGTGTGTGTGTGTGTGTGTGTGTGTGTGTGTGTGTGTGTGTGTGTGTCAGGTTTTTCTATCCTAATGGGGACCAAATGTCACCATAAGGATATAAAAACCTGAAACCACCTACCTTGTGGGGACATTTTATGGGTCTCCATGAGGAAAAGGTAGAGGGTTAGGAGTTGGTTTTGGGGTTAAAGTTAGAATTGGGATTAGGTTAAGGTTTGAGTAAGGGTTAAGGTTAAGGTTAGGCATGTAGTTATGATGGTTAAGGTTATAGTTAAAGGCTAGGGAATGAATGTAGCCAATGAGGGGTCCCCACGAGTATACAGTGACATGGTGTGTGGGGGTGGGGTGGGGTGGGGTGGTGTAAATACTGGTGTTTGTGCGGATGCATGCAGGATGTGCAAGTTTAAACTCTTGTGAAAACATACTTCAGATACCACAGGGATAAGAAAATGTGCAGGTATACAACATGAGAGTCAGGATCAGAATCATCTTTATTCGGCCATGTATGTTTGCACATATACATGGAATATGACCCCGGTTTAGTGGCTGTCAATGTACTTACATAGATGAACAGCACAGCAATCTTCAGGCATATATACAAGGAATAACTATATACAGGTGAATCAGAAAGGCAATGGTGCAATGGTGCAGAGTGCAAAGATGCTGGAATAAATATGTCTGCAGGTTACTTATATACATGAAGTAGGTGGACATGGCAGAATATGCATGTACAGGTAAAATATACAGTTTACGCAGTGTGCTTAGATTTACTATTACACTGTTAAGTGTTCATCAGAGTGACAGTATGTTGCTGAGCATATTGCTTATCCCTACAGTGGTGTAAGAAGCCGTCTTAATTATCTTGCCAGGTAGCAAGAAGCAGTTCCGCAAGGGCAAAAAAGGCAGGATCTACTCATATAATTGAAAAATGAAATAAAGAAGAAGGTGCACAATGAAAACAGAAATGTCAAACTAAACTGGAATACAAATAGTCGATTGATCTGTGACTGGATGTCACAGTTAATGGAAGAATAAATAGGGTTTGTCGGACAGCTTTACTTTTATGTAGAATTCATTTTCATAAAAACATTCTCAAATCCCATATTGCAAGGGAGCTGGATGCTAGAAAGATGCTCAGAGTTGGAGACAGACATGCTTATTTTCACTCTGAAGCTGTTGTTTGTTTTGTTTTTTTCATTCATACACATGAATAACTGGATTGTTTCTGTGAACTAGGCTTGCAGCTCATTATTTTGCCTCCCTAGGCAAGGTACAGGAGCCGTGCAGCGGGAGCCTCGTTTTCTACGAGCCTTGTCCCAAAGTGGAAATGCTTGTGGCATGAAACCAAGCTTTCTCCTCCTTCTCCTCCTCCTCCTCCTCCTCCTCCTCCTTCTTCTGGTGTTTGGCGTCACCGGGCTGGAGGAAGGTCTCGTTGCGTGATACTGAAGCCCTGCACTAGAACGACCAAGGCCGTCATTTTGACGGTTTTGGATTTTCAAAGTTTAATAACTTGGGTGGGAAAAAAAGATACAGACCTGCCGCTCCGTGAATGCTCCTAAAATTGCATATATTTGCACTAAAATTAGTTTTAGATCAATTGCAAAAAAGAAAAAGTTATGATAAGATCTACCTAAAACGACCATGAGTCGCCAGCCGCTTCTTTTCACCTGACAGTGAGAAGTTTCGCCAGGGGGACGTAGCGCATGGGAGGATCACGATATTCCCCCCCAGTTCCCCCTCCCCCCCGAACAGGCGCCCCGACCAACCAGAGGAGGCGCTAGTGCTGCGACCAGGACACATACCCACATCCGACTTCCCAGCCGCAGACACGGCCAATTTTGTGTCTGTAGGGACGCCCGACCAAGCCGGAGGTAACAATTCAAACAGGAATTGGGATTCAAACAGGCGATCCCTGTGTCGGTAGGCAACGGAATAGACCGCTTCGCTACCCAGACGTCCCTGATTGTGGGATTTTATCTTATAAGTGCCTTCTTGGCAGGTTTTGCCACAATAAAAACTGTGCGGAGTAGAAGCCTCATCTCAATTAAGACAAAGAGTTTGTCTGCAGGGCAAAGGGAGCCCATTACTCCAATTTCATACCAGAGCATCCTACTGCCCCTGTAACCTGATAGATTAATGGACGGATGCTGAGCCTTTATATGGGTTCTCACGTTTGATTTAATGTTTGACCAGTTTCACGAGTCTCCACTTTTAACAGAGATGCAACATTCAGGTGTAGCTGTCGAATCGCTCTCACAAATAAGTAAAACTACATAGATAAGGACATACTGCACCTGGGTAGCATAGTGTGAATTCTGGTATCCACGAAGATAACCTTTAACAAAAAAAGAAAAAAGAGAAGAAGAGGAACCACTTTAATGACCAATTTAAATATTGTGACACATACGGTGCACAAAGTAATTGGACATTTTCAGCGTTTGCATATCTCTCTCTCTCTCTCTCTCTCTCTCTCTCTCTCTCTCTCTCTCTCTCTCTCTCTCTCTCTCTCTCTCTCTCTCACACACACACACACACACACACACACACACACACACACACACACACACACACACACCATGTCTCCCTATACTTGTGGGGACCTCTCATTGACTACATTCATTCTCAGCCCTTAACTCTAACCTTAGCCATCATAATTAGATGCCTAACCTTAACCCTTACCCCAACCTTAACCATAAACCCAAGTCTTAACCCTAAAATATCCCCTATTCCTCATGGGAACCGATAAAATGTCCCCACAGATAGGTGGTCACACACACACACACACACACACACACACACACACACACACACACACACACACACACACACACACACATCATACTTACTAGCGCACATGTTCTCACACACTCACACCCCTCTCTCTCTCTCTTTCAGGAAGGTCAGAGTGCAGGGTTTGCTATATTGTAGCGCCCCTGGTGCAGTTTTAGGATCCGGTGTTTTGTTCAAGGGCACTTCGGCAGCGATTGTGAAGCCCATAGATGAAGATGTCAAACCCAGAGATCTAGATGTTGTCAAACCACCTCATAGGGTTAGTGTATATATTCATATGGGCTTAGAAGTCCTGCACAGTCTGTCATTGAAACCGTAAACTATTGTGTACGGGAAGTCAGTTAGTTCTTGACTCAAGTGAAGCAGGGTGAATCGGCTGCAGTAAGGCAACAGTATTTAGGGCTGTGCGATATGACGATATATATCGTGTGACGATAAAAGACGTCTATCGTTTCATATGAAGCGCTATCGTTTATTTCGTTGTGTCGCAAATCACACTCTTTACGGCAGTGTTTTTCGTCATTTGGGCGACCCTTTCCGCTCTTTGCACAGCACGGACGCAGGCAGGATATTTGCATGAAGGCAATATAAACAAACATGGAGGACGGTGAACGAGGCGCTTGTATCTAAAAGAGGGGCTACTTCTATCGTATGGACGTGGTTTGGGTATGAAAAGGCTGACACGGACCAGAAAACCGTACTTTGCAAAATATTCCGCGCACCGGTCCCCACAACAGACTCAAACGCTACTAGCCTCTTTTACCACCTACGCAAGAATCATGTCAGTTTGCGCAAAGGTTCTAAATAAAAGGAAAAATATAATCAAATATGAGTAATTACCTTCTATTAATGTAATAAATGTAATAAGAAATAGGCCTTTCCATGTGGTCATAAACTATGTTACGTCTGAACACATCGACAGCGCTGCATTTGATTTGGCGCTGTTCTATTGTGCTGGGATCATTTGGTGATGCCTGCGGGCTGTGGGTTGGTTTATCGGGTCTGCCTGTGACGTCGTGTCAGTCGCAATAAACAACGCAACGGAGAGGTTGTGTCGAGCGACAGCGCTGTGTCCTGACGTGATTTCTAAACACAATTAACTATTCATTGAATTTACAGAAAATGTTCTATATCGTGATATCAGTGACCTATATCGTGATATGAGATTTTGGTTATATCGCACAGCCCTGTATACAATATATTAAAACATCTGAAACATCAGTGAAAGTTGCAGTTTATAAGAATCTGCTAAGAAAATGGTCACATTTCCACCAAACCCCCCTGGTCTGAATCTGTCGTCCAAAAAAAAAAAAAATAGAAAAAAAGAAAAGAAAAAACAAATGCATGGTTTTGAGTGAATCTCTTAAAAGCGAGATATTTTTAATAATAGCGCGGCGTAGATCGTCGAGAGGTTGAAGAGCGTGTGCAGTCCCCACTTTTCTGCGCTCTTCAAACAGGGCAGGGGGTCATCAGAGTCGGTGAGCTCCACTAAATGAAAGGAAACATCACACTGGCCATTTATAATGTGTGCTCTGTGGGCCGCCGGCCTCCCACTCAGCCCAGTGCCCACAGGAGCACACGTTACTCACTGGTATTCAATCTCCCAGTATGTGAAATCAGGACACAATGAATCAAAACACATGAACCTTTGGGGATGCAGGCACATCATTTTTATGCTTTTGTGTTGGATTTTGATTAAATAAATGAAAGCGTACCGGGCTTCAAGGACACCCGGTTTTCTTGATGGGAAAGAAGTGGCAGGTTGAATTCACTTGGCTTGAAAAAAGGTGTTGCTGGAGCTCACAATCTGTTTATTCAATTTACAATGAAGCCCCCCCCCACCCCCACTGTGCTGCAAAACTACTCACCAATTACCTTTTTATTTTCAGCCTCATCATTTATGATTGTTAACAATCCTTCTTAAGGAGACCAGAATACTGAGACTCTGGTCATGGCTTTATAGATGCATGCAATGTTTGATTGAAGTGTTATATTGCAGCAACCTTTATATTACAGTAAGACAAAAAATACAGAAAAGGCACTTTAGCCTACAGAATGACACTTCTGCTATACTAAAGTGATTGATCACATATAAAAACCACTTGAAAACACCGAGTGAGCCTTTTTCCAAGCTTTACTTTATGGTTATCCAAAGGAGTTGACTCAAGTGCAACTGGACTTGGTATATATCCGTGAAGACGTTTCGCCTCTCATCCAAGAGGCTTCCTCAGTTCGTGCCTTTCTGACCAGACCAAGCTAGTCTGACTGGCTGGTGATGAGACTCAGAATTTATCCTCTAGGAGTCGTTGTCAGAGCTATAGATGTCCATGGCTTTTTGTGTCCCGATGTTTAGATGTTTACCAACGCCCTTCGCTAACAGAGCCATAGATATGAGTGGCTCTCCTGTGCTCCGATGTCCAGCCACGCCCATCGCCATCGGAGCTGTTGATTTGCATTTGTTTAGCAGCGACGGTCGTTGGGGGTGTTAGTTTCGACTTCATTATTCAGTGGTCATGAGAGTCGTTGGAGCCGTTAGTGACCGACTGTTGTTCTTGGAGGCTAGGCTTCTTGAGTCTCCTGGGTAGAGATGAAAGGACGGCATTGTAAGTGGGAGATAGGTGGTGTCGCAGACCTCCTCCTCTGTTGAGGGATGGTTTTTCCCGTTTCACATAGATGGCTTCCTTCACCCCTCTTTCAAACCATCTATCTTCTCTGTCCAAAATGTGTACGTTGCTGTCCTCGAAGGAGTGTGTCTTCTCCTTTAGGTGTAGATACTAGACTGCTGAGTCTTGTCCTGAGGAGTTTGGTCTTCTGTGTTGGGCCATCCGTTTGTGTAGTGGTTGTTTGGTTTCTCCTATGTATAGGTCAGTGCAATCCTCATTGCATTGTACAGCATACACCAGATTGCTTTTTTGGGTGTGTGGTACACGGTCTTTGAGATGAACCAGTCTTTGTCGGAGTGTGTTGCTGGGTTTGAAGTATACCGGGATGCGGTGTTTGTTGAAAATTCTCCTGAGTTTCTCGGAGACTCCAGAAACATACGGGATGACTGTGTTATTCCTTCTGTTCCTTTTCTCCTCGTCGCTCACCTGGTTGGTCTTTTTGGAACGTGTTGCAGTTTTCACAAAGGTCCAACTGGGGTAGCCGCAGGTTTTAAAAGCTCCCCTCAGTTGTTTGTGTTCTTCTCGTTGGGCCTGAGTGCTGCTGGGCACATTGTCAGCTCTGTGTTGCAGAGTTCTGATGACGTCCAGTTTGTGTTCCAGAGGGTGGTGTGAGTCGAAAAGTAGATATTGGTCTGTGTGTGTAGGTTTCCTGTAAACCCCAATGTGGACGTCACAGTCCAAGAAGGGCAAACTGTTGTTCTTTACGTCTTCCCTTGTGAACTTAATGTTCTTGTCCACTGAGTTGATGTGTTTGGTAAACGCTTGCACCTCTTGTGTTTGGATTTTGACCCATGTGTCGTCCACATATCTGAACCAGTGGCTCGGAGGTGTTCCTCTGAAAGAGTTCAGGGCCCTGTGTTTTACCTCTTCCATATATAAGTTGGCCACAATGGGTGATACTGTGGAGCCCATTGCACAGCCGTGTTTCTGTCTGTAGAACTGGCCCCTGAATTGGAAATATGTAGTGTTCAGGCAAAGGTCCAGCAGTTGACAAATCTGGTCTGGACTGAGGTTGGTCCTATTGTGGAGTGTCGTCCTGTAGCAAACGTTGCCTCACAGTTTCCAAAGCCTCCATGCTTGGGATGCAGGTGAATAACGAGGTCACATCGTAGGATACCATGGTTTCATCCGGTTCCAGTTTTACACCTTGGACCTTGTCCACGAAGTCAATGGAGTTTTGGATATGGTGAGGTGTTTCGCCCACTAAAGGGGTCAAGATGTTGGCTATATGTTTGGCAATGTTGTACGTGACCGAGTTTATGCTGCTGACGATGGGCCTGAGGGGGGTTCCATCTTTATGGATCTTAGGGAGTCCATATATGCATGGAATGTTATCTTGTGGGTAGAGACGGTGGTATTGTATCCGATCAATGGTTCCTCCTTTCTGTAGTTTCTGTAGGTACTCTATTATTCTCCTCTTGTAACCACTAGTAGGATAGCGTCTCAGAGGTTCATAGGTGTCGGTGTCGCTGAGTAATGACGTGATGTTGGACATCTTACTTTATGGTTAGGCAAAGATTGTTAAGTCTGAACAAGGACAGTAAGTCAATCTATCCCGACCAGGGGACACATTCCCACATCTGGCTTCTCACCCGCAGACACAGCCAATTGTCAAGTCAAGTCAAGTCAAGTCAATTTTATTTGTATAGCTCAATATCCAAATTACAAAATTGCCTCAAGGGGCTTTACAGCAACACAACATCCTGTCCTTAGTTTTGTCTGTAATTGTGTCTGTAAGGACAACCGACCAAGCTGGAGGTGACACGGGGATGCGAACTGGTGATCCCTGTGTTGGTAGGGAATGGAATAGACTGCTACGCTACCCAGACACCGCGGTGTTTAAAAAAAAAACCTAGCTTTCTCTCCCCATATCTCTGCAGGTATGAGATCAGAGATCGGCACCTTGTGGAGGAAAGTGTGCTGGAGGCCCTGAAGGTCAAAGCAGACTTCCACAACTTCAAGCCACGTCCTTTCAACATGTGGGAGTTCTACGATCGGACTGGTCACGACATCAACGACATGCTGCTCTCCTGCCATTTCCGCGGCTCAGAGTGCAGAGCGGAGGACTTCAAAGTTGTAAGTCAACGCCCAAGATCATAGTCAGAATGCAGGGAGTAGAATTAAAATGACTTTAAAAAAAAAAAAAAACAGACCAATGCAATCCAATATATTATATTACACCCACCCCATTTAATACAAGTCAGGCTCATGAAGGGCTGGATGCATTCATCTCTGGATAAAACATCTCTGGATGAAGATGCAAAAAAAAACAACTCACATTGTCCGACTGACAGTTATTGCACATGTTTATTTACTACTAATGACAGAGTAATACAGTAATTCAATAATCTAGCAGATGGGCCCACCCTTTAGTAGGCATAATAGGCAGTTAAAGGATGAAGTGGGGTGACATGCACTGTGGTCGTGCTGTCCGGCTAATGATGTCGGTGAGCTTGGCATTTGTCAGGGGTTGAGGCTATATAGCTGCTAAACATATGTACGGTCGAGTGTGTCATTACCCCGGGAATTTGAAAAGCCTCTGTCCCGGCACCGAGCTGCACCTGGCTGCTTTGGAAGGGCATGCTGCTGACCGAACCCTGCAGAGAGCCGCACATGTGCTCCCTGAATCAAAGTCTGATGGCTGAGCAAGTCTGCGACTATGAGGAATGTGTCTTACCTAGGATACATCCTCTTAAACCAAAAGTATGAGGTAGTAAATTCAAGGTGCAATTTGTAAAAAAATGTTTTTTTAAAATGCTATACCACATGAAGACTGCAGTAATTGGAGGCTAAGTATAAAGAAAGTGCTATATGGAGTATAAGAGGTGGTGTAGAAATGATTAGTGCATTATCTTTACACAATTCTAGTAAAATAAAGATGTTACAGAAATCTAGAAAATCCTGCAGATGTAGTTCTGTTGTATAGAAAAGGTTATGGATATGAGAGGTAGTTCATATAATTATAAGCAATCAATAAAATACTGTGAATTCCAGCTGTAGAGATGAAATGGTGGGATTAAGACATAAAATATAACGATTGGTTCTGAGGGAGTTTCAACTTGGTCTGAGCAGATGTGATGAAACTTGACTTGAGGATAGTGTTCATTTTGTCTCACATTTTGTTTTTATCTTTATTTTAGTTTACTTTATGTCATTTATGTTTTTCAGTAATTGCAGGTCTGGAGGGTTGGGGCGGTGACTGTTTTGTAATAACTGTTCACTGATGATTACTGTGCATGGTGAATCAAAATGTTTAACTGATTTAACAGTACTTAACATGCTTTTAGCACGCACGCACGCACATATACACATACACATTTTTGGATTTCTGTCTTTGTGAGGACCCTTCATTGACTACATTCATTCCCTAGTCCTTAACCCTAACCTTAGCCATCAGAACTACATGCCTAACCTCAACCATTACCCTAACCTTAACCTTAACCTCAACCCAATCCTAATTCTAACCTTAACTCTAAACCTAAAATAGACCCTTAAAGAAGTGAGGACTGGACAAAATGTCCTAACTTTGCAGAAATGTCCTCAATCTGATGGTTAAAAAGTCAAATTGGCTCTCACAAAGGTAGAAGTTCAAGAACACCCCACCACACACACACACACACACACACACACACACACACATTCACGCAATGTGTGCTGTGTCTTCCCTTTATCTTTTGTCAAACTGGTACCATTTCAGACTAGATTAATCACGTTCATGTTTCTTTTGTGAATATTTGACAGCTATGCTATAATTTCCCATACTACAGTATGAGCCAGACTTACATGCTGGGCTGCTATGATGAGATAGAATTTTATTCTTTTGATAACCATCCTTGGGAAAAAATATTTGTTTATTGAAGTACTTTTTTAAAACGTAATATCAAATATTGTTTGCCGTTTTGCCGACTCCTCTCAGCTCTTGGGTATGGGCTACCAAAGTTTCAGGCTACCTTTTCATCTATTCTATTGTATTACTTCTCTTTTTCTCAGAAGAGGGGAGGGGGGGTGGCAATTTACTGCATTGTCCTTTGAGTTTTGAAGCTTGCAGGGGGGAGATGTCAAGTTTTGTGTCAGAGGAATATCATAAATGGAAAATGTGGATTCTTGTAGGGCAGGGACGGTGTGTTAGATGGACTGGTTGGTTTCTCACTTTGGTGTCTTTGTGGTCCTGCTGGTTATCAGATCTCTGCTGTATTCACATGTTGCCTTGGCAGTTGATGGGAGCCATTGTGCTCTTTAATCTGGATCAGACTGAGCGTTGATTGTACTCACGTCCTCTGCTGGTGGATACTGTTTAGATTTAATGGGTGCTTTTCCCAAGTGCTTGCTATTATCTCATCTGCAGAGCAACAGACCTCTAAAGTGTGACATGAATTTCACACATCAAATGAAGGATTCTGGATCCAACCCCATGTCAGTCCAATGTAAAAATGCAGAGAAGTGTAAAGTAATTGCCTTTAACAACATCTGACGTTAATATTGACTCTTTTCTCTACTATTCATTTCCAGATTGGTTAAGGGGGAATTTGATCACTTTGAAACCGCACAAGAAAACGCCAATAATTGTTAGCCTAGCATAAGCTGAATTTACCCCTGTCTACCAGCTAATGAAGACTAAATTTGAAAAAACAAACAAAAATAAAACAATAAGACTCTTCAAGAACAGTATGAACAATTCGCACCTAATTATATAATGTATTTACAAGATTGTTCACAATGTTAAAATATAAAAGTGACCACAGTGAACTGGAAAGGATAGCAATGATGAATGGCAGTTTGTTCTTGTTGCCCAATGATGCAACATTCACCTTCATTGTTAGCAAAATTATCTTAGAAATTCACTAACATGTTGAAAAATATAGTAAAGTCAGTAAAGTTTATTTCTAGACCTTTTTTTTTTATTTTTTAAAGATTTTTTTCTGGCATTTTCTGTTTTATCTTAACAGTGAAAGTAGAGAGAGACCGGAAAGGCTGGGGAGAGATAGAGGGGGTGACGGCAGCAAAGGGCCTGGGCCAGACTGAACCCAGGCCGCAGCAGTAAGGACTCAGCCTTATGTGGTACACGCTCTACCAGTGAACCACCGGGGCGCCCTTTCTAGAGCACATTTAAACACAGCTTAACCTGACCAAAGTGCTGTACAAAGGACAGGGCCAAATTGCTGTACAAAATGACTTTAAAATATGAAAAGTAAAAAACACAAAGAGAGACACAGCAACGACAACAATAAACAACAAGGGACCAGGATGGGGTGAGGTGGCCTAGCTTACTGGCAATATGGCTTCTGGACTTAGAGGGACCAAAGATAAGTACTTCAGTTTTGTTACTGTTTAGCTGAAGGAAATTATTTGCCATCCAGCCTTTAATGTCCTCGAGACAGTCCAGTAGAGGCTGTAGGGAATCCCTAGATTTTAGTGGGAGGCACAACTGTGAATCATCCGCAAAGAATTGACAGCCATTTAGGACAAAGCTGGAAAAGTATGCAGCCTAGATATCTCGTCAGTTCTTATGTGTTTTATTGATACTTCCAAAGCTTTCAATTGTGTTAATCATAGAAAGTTGTTTGTTAAATTGAGTCAAAGAGGGGTGCACAAATACACTGTGAGAATTCTGGCTTACTGGTATGCCCACCAGACTATGCATATAAAATGGGGGCAATAGTGTCTCAGCCCCATTTGGGGTTAACAATGGTGTCAGACAAGGGGTATTTTGTCCCCAGTTCTCTTTACTCTATACATTGATGATCTATCCAAGGAATTGAAGGCCTTTAACACTGGGTGTATGATTGTTAATTCTCTAGTGAACCATATTATGTATGTAGATGACCCTGTGGTCCTTAGTCCATGTAGCGCTGGTCTCCAGCAGCTTCTTACTATATGTTCTGTGTATGGTGTGGAATATGATATCAAATAAAATGCCAGTGAGAGTGTTGTCTTGATTTGTAGAACCAAAGTGTGAATGTCTAAAATGTCCCAACTTCAAATTGTCTGATAATAATCTTGGTGTCTGTAATAAGATAAATATATTGGACATTTTATTACAAAACAAATGACAGATGATGATGATATTTATAGGCAATGCCACATGATGTATGCACAAGCAAACATTCTCTCACGTAAGTTTAGTTTGTGTGCAGATGGAGTGAAGATGTCTCTGTTCAGAGCATGTTGTACACCAGTCTACACTGCACACTTGTGGTCAAACTACAAAAAAGAAAGCTTACAGATACTTCAAGTAGCTTATAATGATGCCATGAGGATATTTACTTAAGATCCCTAGGTAGTGTAGTGGAGTCAATACTTTCCAAACTGTTTTAAGAAATCTTTTAAGAAATACATTTATTTGCTGGGTTAATGCCTCTGTAAATGAAATAATCCTGGTTTTATCAAACATAAGGTTTAGTACCACATGCTACCAATCCCAGCTGTGGAGGCATTGGTACAGTTGTCTCCTTGTAAGTCATTAAAAGATATTTTTTCTTTCTTAAAACATGATCTTTTATGGTGCCTTTGTATGGAATATATATTCTATGTAATGTCCTGTCTTATCTGGACCCTGAATCTAAAATAAAGTTTGAATGAATGAATGGAGATATTATGCTTCCTAATAATCTTTCCAAGAGGGAGCATGTACAGACAGAATAGAACAAGCCCCATGATGGATCCCTGAGAGACCCCATAGTTGACAGGGGCAGAGGAAGAGGAAAACTGACCTATAGCCACTGAGAATGTCCTATGTTAAAGATAGGATTTAAACCAGTTTAGTGCTGTACCCTAAATACCAATCCACTGTTCGAGAACTGCCAAAAGGATGTCATGATCCACAGTGTCAAAGGCAGCACTAAAACTCAGTAAAACCAGAATGGCATTTTCCCCAGAGTCAACAGAGAATAATAGATAATTTGTCACCTTTAACAGAGCTGTTTCTGTGCCGTGGGGGGCTTTGAACCCTGATTGAAATGCATTAAGGATCTTGTTGGCATTCAGGAAGGGTCGTAGTTGTGACAGGACAATTGTCTCCACTAAGAATTTAACATCAAGGTTATGATTTGACTGGTGGCTTGTCCAGGGTGTTTCCCAGCCTGCTGCCCAGTGACTGCTGGGATAGGCTCCAGCATCCCCGCGACCCTGAGAGTAGGATAAGTGGTTTGGATAATGGATGGATGGATGGGTTATGATTTTTGAGCAGAGGCTGGACAACTGCATGATTAAAATATACGGGGACTGTGCCAGAGGCTAAGCAAGTATTAATAACTTGAATGCTATGGCCAATTATATCAAAAGTATCTTTTATAATATGGGAGGGCACAACATCATGGGGGAGGTAGTTGGTTTCATGTACATGACTATATTCCACAACCCAGACATAGGAACCAGTTGGAACTGATTAAAGGTAGTCGGGCCCGCTACACAATGGGGTGGGGTGTCAGACAGAGGGGGAGAGAACTTGGATCTGTTTTCAAAGTTTTTCAGTGAAAAACTTCAAAAACTTCTCACAGATGGCTGTGGATGCTTCAACATCATGAGAGATACGGGAATTGAGGACAGAAGTTATAGTGCTGAATAGAATTTTAAGTCTGTGAGAATTTTTACTCTCTCAGAAATATTTAGCCCTGGCTTTTTGGCTGCTGTTTGACAATTTGCCAGACAGTTTTGAAATATTTTAAATGAAACTGAGGGGTGATCTTTTCTCCATCTCCACTCAGCTTTCCGACAGGCCTGCCTAAGAGAACGAGTTGAATCGTCCAACCACTTGTGGGATTTAAGTTTGTCTACCTGCCTGCCACCCAATGACTGCTGGGATAGGTTCCAGCATACCCGTGACCCTGAGAGCAGGATAAGTGGTTTGGATAATGGATGGATGGATGTCTATATTTGAGGAGGGCTAGAGTCCTCGATAGGTGAACAGGAGGAATGGAATAAGGAAATTAATTTATCTGGGCTTGAAAGAAGCTCAGCAGCAGAAGAAATAGAGGTTGTGATGGCATTTCTTTGATAGGCTTCAGCAAACTGATTTGCAGTGAGAGAATTTATGTAACAAGCTAAGTTATATATAGAAAACCCATAAGGCGTAATGTAAGGTCAAGAGTATGACCTAGTACAAGGATGGGCAATTTTGATGATAGAGGGCCACAAAAGATTTATCCTCAATATCAGAGGGCCAGACTGTGACCGTGCGCTTACACCAGTGGGATACTGTAACCCCATCACTCAATTAACCAATTATAACAACTAATTTGATGAAAAGAATAAAATATTAAAGTTTATTATGCCAACATTTCTTTTTGATGAGCTTAACACAGAAACGAAACATCCACATTCCTGAGTGATAGACCATTATTTCAGTGCAATGGGGTCTCAAAAATCATCATTCAGTAATGGTACAAAAGTTAACATTCACACTAGGTGCAACAACTAATATTCATGTTTGTAGTGCAATTCTACTCTGCCCTCCCATTCCATGACATGTTTCAAATAAACATGCAATTAGCTCAAAATGGTAAATGGACTGCATTTTATATAGCGCTTTTCTAGTCTACCGACCACTCAAAGCACTTTTTTTTACAATTTATGCCTCACATTCACCCATTCACACACATTCATACACTGATGAAGCCATTGAAACTCACCCACAGGTGGCTCAGTGTAAAGTTCTGTCTTAATGAGGTACTTGTGTCCTCTCCTGCTGGCATACAGTAGACTGAAGGTCAATGTTTGTGCATCCAATCTGCATGAGCTAGAACAGAGTTTCATCTGTCAGTCTGTTTCTCTCTTTTGACTCGATGTGCTTCATTGTTGAGAAACTGCTCTCGCAGATGTAAGTGCTCCCAAACATGCTGGCCATTGAGAGTGCAAAATCCCTGAGGAGTGGAAAGTGGGACTCGGGTAGTAGTCTCCAAAATGAAATTCCTCTCTCATTGTGCTTTGCTTGAAAGAAGGGGTCAGACTGTAGTTGAATTAATGAATGATAATTTATTGTGAACATGTAAATAAGCAGGATATAAAATACAGATAATCCATTGCCAATAATCTGAAGTGGTATCTCATCGAATGCTGTCCTCCAAGAACACCAAGATTTCAGTGAGCAGCGCAAAAAACATCTCCAAGCACGTCCCGCGGGTGAACATGCCTGATGAGAGGGTTAAGGACAGATGATGCCGAGCTAGCGGGAAGGACAGTACTCTGAGGCGCCACCTTAGAAGGAGAACGAGGTTCCGGGGAGCGGATATTTTTTTCCTAGGATGAATCTGGGGGAGGTTCCCGCCCTCAAACGCTAGGATTTGCCAGGTCAGCCTGTCAGTCAGCCTGCCAGGTATTCTGCCCTCAAACGTTAGGAGTGGCCAATTTGCCCAGTCGAACGCGGGGGAAAACTTCACTGACTATCCACTGTTAAAGGTCAGATTACTTCACAATAAACATTATTGATAAGTAGATTAAGTAAGGGGTAATACCTGACGTGGTGTCCATAATGGATGGAGGAGGCCATTAATTCCTGATTATGGACACCTGTACGTTCTACAGAGCAGGACATTTTTCAGCACGTCCACGGATGTGACAAAAGTTTCCCTCACTACAACCTATGGGCAAGTACGTTTCGATATTTTTCAAAATATGCAAAATCAATTAACGTCTATATCCCCACAAGAATTAATTCAAATGCTAACAAAGTTGGCACAGTGATCGTGCAGATGCTCGATTTCACATTTTTCAAATGGTGTTCAGATCTGTCAAACGATGAGTCTGCATTGCCATTCAGTGTCTTACTGTAATTAGTACCGTATATACAACATTTTCCATTTCGCCAAATGTTTGATCAAACTTCTCCAAAATCTTTGACAATACACTTAATATCAGCAGAAGTTTGTATGGTCCCCCCCCCCCCAGAATTTTATCACCAACACTTTTGCTACAGCTGGCCCTCAAAGTTTGCTCAAATACTGTTGGCAGGGCTTATATAACAAAAGAATGTCATATTACCTAAATGCTTTGTGCTATTGCATCAAATTTGGTGTACATGTCTGGATATGATGTCTAAGTGACCATGACAAACTTGGTGCCATTTAGGTCAATAAGTAGCACTGTAGCAGGATTATAAACTTAAATAGCCATAATCCATTAACCATTAGTCCTAATCATTTGAAATTTTGCATGCTTCTTCATTGTGCGAAGGTTTAATGATATCTGATAGGACGTCCTCATACTCCAAAAAATATGGCCACCATCAGCCAATAAATTCTAAGCTATTAGCACAGACAATTCTGTATGACTAATCGTCATGAAATTTGGGTCACATTTGCAGGCATACTCCAGATGCAAGCCTACAACATTTGGTCATAATCAACCTGATGGTGGTGATGAAACAACCCACTTTACATTTTGAAATCTAGCTCAAAAAGCCTTTGGTCTTGAATCAAAATTTTGGCTCCTCTTGAATCCATGGGTCATGCCAAATCATGTGCAGGTACACTCCAGATGCGAGCCTATTACATTTGGTTAGAATTTGCCAATAGGTGGTGGATGTGGGAAACTGCTTGGACCCCGTTAATTGCTGGGAGGGCTGCCCACTACCACATGCCTCCTCCGATACATGTGGAATCACCAGCCGCCTCTTTTCACCTGACAGTGAAGAGTTTCGCCAGGGGGACGTAGCACGTGGAAGGATTATGCTAGTACCCCCAGTCCCCCCCCCGAACAGGTGCCCCGATTGACTAGAGAAGGCACTAGTGCAGCAACCAGGACACATACCCACATCCGGCTTCCCACCCGCCGACACGGCCAATTGTGTCTTTAGGGACGTCAAACCAAGCTGGAGGTAACACAGAGATTCGAACCGCCGATCCCCATGTTGGTAGGCAACGGAATAGACTGCCACGCCACCTGGATGCCCCTGGATGCAGCTATATTTTCTACTTGTTTAACTCAACACACCTTAAAAGGAGAATGATTGGCAAACAGGATCCAAAATCCCTATTCATTGTCACCATAAATGAAAAATAAACGTATCCGAATGGCATCTGAGAACCCTGATATGACGACAACACTGTAGAGGTCTCTGGGTGTGGGAGACACTGTGTATGCAAGAACTCCTTTAATGAAGGTAGTAAAGTTGCTGTTTTAGATTTTTGTTGGCTTTGTGCGCCTTTGTTGACAAAAGAGGTAGTATTTTGCGGAAGAACAACTTCACCGTCACAGAAATTTACATCTACAAACATCCCTTCATAAGAAATGTAGTGGTGTTTTGAAAAAACAGGTGTTCGCAAGCTATTCAGCGATGAGATAATGTGTCTCAAATTGTGGCTATGTATCTGGCCTGTGTGCTATTAATCATTTGGTCTGATTTTGCAGGGAATCCAACCCAGAGACAAGCATGGGAGATCATTATATAACAATATCTTCTCACTGGTGGTCTCATTTGCTTATGGTGGTCAAACAGAGGTGTCACAATTAAATTGAGACTGATAAATAGTCATTGAAAAACTCCTAGTAGCAGCTTTAAGATGTAAATAACAGCAACAATAATTATAATGACAATAATAATGTTTCCTTACATAGTCTCTAATATATCCTCTTTTAACCTATGAAGGAGCACTTATTTATAGCAATGGCCCGAGGGAGTAGGTGTCAGGGTAGGGATGGTTAGTTACACATCCACACACTAAAACACTTGCAAGGTGCTTTATGAAGTCACAGACTTGGACTGGTATCCACTGAGCAAATCCACTGGAGTAATCATGCATTTCAATGACACTTTGATGGTAGTTCCTGCGGGAGGGTCGTGCATTTCATCCACTTATAAAAACATCCCATTTTTCCAAGTTGTTCCAGATGTTCAAACTAGCCATCTTGGTACATATTATCTTGGCTATAGCCATTCAATTGCTGCTACAATAATAAATAATTCTCGTACGGCAAACTGGATTGGCATGTTGTATGTGTGTGTGTGTGTGTGTGTGTGTGTGTGTGTGTGTGTGTGTGTGTGTGTGTGTGTGTGTGTGTGTGTGTGTGTGTGTGTGTGTGTGTGTGTGTGTGTGTGTGTGTGTTCTGTACTCACAGCTTTAGCGCCAGTTGCACCAACATGCTATTAACCCTCAGCATTTCTTCCTCCAATTTCAGGGGGGACGGATTATTTTTCTAGCATTTTCACGAGCTGAACCTTCCGAAGCCCAAGACCATTTTTCACATGACCCCGTCCTCTCAGCTCTCTGCTGTGATGGAGCAATTTCTTGTCTCTTTGAAGAGCAGTGTGGTGCTCAGAAAATTGAATCCTGCCAGAAACACAGTGGTAGCAGTGAGGTGTTTTCCCCCGGAGTGGTTTAAGGCCTCTATTTCTCACCTTAGCTCTTCCTTTGTTGTCTTCATCACTGCACGTCTGCAGAAGACTGGGAAATGTGTTTCCTTTGAAGACTGTCTTTGACGCATTGCATTCTTAATATTTCTCATTGTTTCATCGTCAAGTCCTTGATGAAGGAGAAAGACAGCTGTTCCAGCAGACTATTCTTCCTAAAAAGATTGAAAATAAAATAAAAACTGGTTTTATGCATGTGCTGGAAGCTTTTAGTGTGTGTGTGTGTGTGGGGGGGGTGTGACAAGACCACATATTCACTACTCAGTTCCTAGTTAATTGTACATTCAGGGTTCACAATATAGTCATTATGTGTCAAATTGTTGTGATGCTAGATCAAGTTAATTTTGCACATCTCATTACAAATGTCTCTAATGTCTTCTCTGTAAATGTCTCCTCTCAGCTAAAATGATGTTTGGGACGGGCTTGATTACATGCCAGTGCAATGAACAGTGGGTCATAGCAAAGGTGTAAATATTTGGTTTGTCAGTCACTGGAATGAAGATAATGCATTTCCCCAAGCTGCCTGTGGAGATGTGTGCTAGCAATAATAGATTCCAAGTGTGAAACTTGATACTGTCCAATTAATGGGTGATTTGCTCCAACAGAGAGGAAATTCCTTTCTTGTGATTTGTATGTGTGCAAGAAAACTTTTGCACATACATTTTTTCTGAGTATCCTCTCTGCCATAATGTGATTTCAAAATGGCAGAATGGAGAAATGCATGCAGCAAGGCAGTGAAAATGGAGTTAATGACTGAAACCAGTACTCCCCAGCATTACTTTTTAACAACAGAGCGAAAGAGGGTCACCATTTTGTTAATTGTTAATCGTATCTTTTTAGTGGACCACAACGGAGCCTTATTCAAAAACCCATTAGCCAGGACTAGTCCAGGACAGGAGAGGAGGACTGAGAAAAACATGAAAGGTGGAAAAACCATGCTCGTGGGGGAGCTTCACTTTGTCTGATGTGTGGCCTTTGTTTGTTTGTCGAACTCGGGCTTTGACAGGACTGCCCAGGGAATCGTGGCGTCTGTTTGCAAACTCCCAGCAAACACTGCCACCGTGACAGCTGTGTTGTTATCTCTGCACTCTGATCACTGTCTTGTCTCAGAGAGGCAACAGCCAGAATCTTTACAGAGACAAAATGCCAGACCTACCAGGGAAAAAGATCGAGTTGACACGGTGGGATACAATCTACTGCCCTTTTTAGTCCTTTAAGGTAAGATAATCTGGCTGCCATCACACCTTGCACAGAAGTTCAAGGATGTTTTTTTCCTGTTCAGGAAAAATGAGCAGCTGAAAATATATTTAGAACTAGAATAAAAACATTTTTTTGATATAAACCTTAAAAAAATGTGGGGGCATCCAGGTAGCATAGCAGGCTATTCCATTGCCTACCAACACGGGGATCACCGGTTTGAATCCAGCTTGGTCGGGCGTTCCAACAGACAATTGGCCGTGTCTGCGGGTGGGAAGCCAGATGTGGGTATGTGTCCTGGTTCCTGCACTAACGCCTCCTCTGGTCAGTCGGGCGCTTGTTTGGGAGGGGAGGGGGAACTGGGGAGAATAACGTGATCTTCCCACGTGCTACGTCCCCCTGGTGAAACTCCTCACTGTCAGGTGAAAAGAAGCAGCTGGCGACTCCACGTGTATTGGAGGAGGCATGTTGTCATCTGCAGTCCTCCCCGGATCAGCAGAGGGGGTGGAGCAGAGACTGGGACAGCTCAGAAGAGGGGGGTAATTGGCCAGGTGCAATTGGGGTGGGATCCAAAAAAAATATCCTAAAAAAAGTGGGAGGAAGGAATGTTCCATAAAAGGCAAAATCAAAAAAGGAAGGAAAACGTCTTTCATTGCAACAATCTTTCATTATTATATTACAGCCTTTAAATAGACACAGATGTAACGTTTGATAGGCAAACAAACACAAATTGAACTTAGGTTAAATGCGGGCCACCTTGCAGCAACACGTTTCAAACAAGCCAGCGCTTCCTCAGGCAACCACATCTGTGAGCGTTTAAAGGCTGTAATAACAGAATATTATTAGACTGAAAAGTGAAGTCCCTCCTTTTATCTTTTTTGATATGAACCTTGAAACCTCTGACCTATTTTTACTCCTGCTCTGTAGTATATCCTTGTGCGGGTTCCTGCAATTGCATCAAATGCGCTCAGCAACAAATTGATGTCAGAGTTCAGGCTTGGCTGGGGTAGCTAGTGTTGTGTTGATCTTTAGCTCAGAGCTGAACTGTCTAAAAGCCACCCCAGGGGTTGGCGATGAACTCAGGTTTCTCTTGCAACACATCACAACACAACTCAACAGAGACTCTGGGGGAGAAACAGCCCATCCTTCCATTGGCAAGAATAGAGAGAGGCTTGCATTACCTCGGGGTCCAGCAGTGAGAAGTGACAGATGGAAAGTAGGGCTGCCCCAAAGCTCCAAATGGGAGGCAACACTTTGTGGGTCAGCCCGGCCCCGGGCCCGGCCCATATCCAGGCGTTAAACCAGCTTACATCGTCTTGTCTCAAATTGTGCCACCTTTCAGTCACAGTGCCGTGCCCCGAGGCCTGGGAGTTGTGTTTATCCTCACTTTACCCTCTCTGCCTTCCTTCATAAGCAATTTCCTGCATCCCTCATTCATTTCAACCCCTGCACCAGTGCATTCACCACATCACCCCCATGGGCATGACAACCCTCATTATGTTTTCATGCCAAGCTCTCTCTTTCCCTCTCCTCTTATTATTCTCTCGCTCTCTCTCTCTCTCCCTCTCTCTCTCTCTCTCTCTCTCTCTCTCTCTCTCTCATATGCCCTTTACCTCGTTCAGCTTGTTCCCCTGGCTTCCCTTTTCAAGCCCTGCATTGTGAGCTCGTTGTTTATTTTTTCAACGCAGTCTTAGCTCAGAGACAATTAACGATTAGCAGCACAGGAAATCATTCAAACTGGCTCTGAAATTCCCTCACAGCAATGCGATGCTCACCGTACGTGGACGGGATCAAATTAATATTTGCCCCCACGGTGCTGAACACAGTGTGTTTAGTGCTGACCACCTACAAATACAGATTGATGGGCAGGGTAACCACATTACCCGGATCAGCAGGTGAATCCTCGGAGCTCATAATGGAGCGCAATCCTCGACACCAAAGTGATCTGTCAGCAGTAAGAGGGCATGCGCGGCTCGGAGAGTTCAAGTTCAACTTTAGTCAGCGTAAATTTGACAGCAGAGTTTTGAAAATATTCAACTTGTTGACACGCCGGCAACAGTGACTCAACATTAAGCCCGCATGTGCCGTCTTTACCCTCTCTGCCTTCTCTGTGATGGGCCATACAGGAAGTCCCCGGATTACGAACGAGTTCTGTTTTTGAGTCTGTTCGTAAGTCGAATTTGTATGTAAGTCAGATCAGTTATGTGCAGTTCACATCTAGCATCAGTTAGTCAAATGTTTGTCTTAGTATTGCGGCGAGCCAGCGTGGAAGAATGAGTCGAGAGGCAGAGATCGCTTTTTATTTCATTTATTTATTTATTTGTATTTTCCCCTCTTTTTTTCCTCCCCAATTGTATCCGGCCAATTAGCCCACTCTTTTGAGCTGTCGCGGTCGCTGCTCCATCCCCTCTGCCGATCCGAGGAGGGCTGCAGACTACCACATGCCTCCTCTGATATATGTGGAGTCGCCAGCCACTTCTTTTCACCTGACAGTGAGGAGTTTCGCCAGGGTGATGTAGCATGTTGGAATATCACGCTATTTCCCCCAGTTTCCCCTCCACCCCGAACAGGCGCCCCGACCAACCAAAGAATGCACTAGTGCAGCGACCAAGACACATACCCACATCCGGCTTCCCACTCGCAGACATGACTAGTTGTGTCTATAGGGATGCCCGACCAAGCCAGAGGTAACACGTGGATTCGAACCAACGATCCTCATGTTGGTAGGCAACCGAATAGACCGCTATGCTACCCAGACGCCCAGAGAGAGATCTCTCTTTAATCGCAACTCCCGCGCCCCATACCCCGCATGACCCCGGGAGTGCCCTTTTATTTACACACCAGACCAGAACTGACTGCAACAGAACGATGTCCCCCCGATGTCCCAACTGGCCACATAGACTAAGTCACGGTCCCATGGTCAGTCAGTCAGTAACAGTCCTCTACCCAGTCCGAGTCAAACCCCCAAACAAACAACACAATAACCAAAACATGTACACATTATTTTTTAAAATAATAGGCTTTACAGGGGTCGGTTCGTAAGTCGGGCATTCGTAACCCGGAGACTCCCCTGTGTGTTAGGTGACAAATCTGCTATCGTCTGTTGTCTTCACTTAACTAACTTCTCTTCCTCTTCACTAACCTCTAAACCCAGGAGGTTTCCTTTTCAATTATCTTAATGTTTTACTCTCTCTCACTGGCTCTCTTTCTTTCTGCTAAGCAGATACACAGGAAGCCATGCAAAATAACACCACAACACAACACAACACAGCACATCTCATCAGAGAAACCAATCAATTGAGAACAAAGAAAGCTAACCTAAAAAGGGCCTTTCTGGTTGGAGGATGAGCAGGAGGAAAAGCTGCAAACATGGTTAAGCACAGATGAAATGAGGTGTGTGTGTGTGTGTGTGTGTGTGTGTGTGTGTGTGTGTGTGTGTGTGTGTGTGTCTCCGTGTCATAAAGGGGAACTCACAGGAAGGCCAGACAGTGTGAAGCAATAGACGGGTCATCATCTTCAATCGCTGGGTTTCAGTATGACACCTATATTCATTCATATTGAAGCTGTGATTCTGTGAGGAGGTGCACCCCGTCGTCTACTCTTCGTTGAGGGACCGGCAGTCACAGAGCGTCTCCATGACTCCTCGACGGCTTTCCGGATCAGTGGTGTTGTGCATATACAGTTGACATGCCTAGATCTGAGAGGGGAAAACACTTTTTTATGAGGGATATTCTGGACGAGGGGGAAAAAAAGTCTGCAGCGCTGAAAATAGCCCGGCTTGGCTGCATTGCTCTGCACATGGTTTATTTATCCTGAGGATTAGTGCAGGTGACTTGAGGGCCGGGTGCTGTCTGGGCTCAAGGCAGGCTCTCAGAGGGCTGGGTCTGACTCAGACTGCTGGATGAGGTTTAGGAGAAGGAGAATGAGGAGGCATGATGCTGCAATTTAGACTTCAGCTATTAGCTGCGCTCACCTGACCCTGAAAGAGGCCAGCGGTGCATTTCGGGAGGTTTGTTTGAGAAAACAAAGATCCAAGAGGCAAGAGAGGATCTGTTGTACAGTGTGTGTGTGTGTGTGTGTGTGTGTGTGTGTGTGTGTGTGTGTGTGTGTGTGTGTGTGTGTGTGTGAGACGGATGGATCGGTTGAGAATTACTGTGATGGGCCATTTAACATGTCAAGGCTTTGGGGAGTAACTCGTGCAAACACAAAATACACACACACACACACACACACACACACACACACACACACACACACACAACATGCCCAAACACAAACAGCTGTCCACAATCCTCTGTAGTATGGGGAACATGGACTGCAAATGGAATGACAGCAAACAAGGACTAAACCTGAAAACAAGGAAAATGATCCCCCAACAGTACAAGAGTACACTGAGGTGTGTGCGTGAGAGAGCGAGCAAGAGAGAGACAGATGGAGGAGGGTGACCAAATGTCTTGCAGTAGAGACCAATAATGTCTTTTTTTATACCAACTCCATGAGTGTGCTTGAGGGCTTTGGAGTCAGGTGAGGTCGGAGAAAAGGAGGAAGGGTAAGTAAGACAAAGTGGGGAGGAACAGATGGGAGCAGTGGTGGTGGAGGGTGAGACTTCAAACTGCGGGCACTTCAAGTGTCAGACGCCCAGACACCCTGCATGGAAATGAACTTGGGCTGAACCAGACAAGGACATATCGGTTTAAAAAAAAGTATATACGGTGTAGTAATGTGGGGTGGCTTAGTATCAATTTGAACGAGAGAGCTCTGCAGTAATCGGGATACAGCCCAAATAGGGAAAATGATAACTTTCTCTGTGGGCATTACGGTTGTAGTCTGAAAGATGTTTAATTAGCCATTCATTTTAATTAATATGCAAGATTGGACAAATTTGTTCCCCTCATATTTAAGGTTTTATTACTGTCGGAGGAAAACAAACAGTAAAGTAGGAAGGATTTATATGCTAATCAGCACAGTCATACAGGTGCACACATGCAAGTATACACTCATTTACTCCCATGCGAAGAAATACAAACACACACACACGCATTTACATACAAATCCACACACAAACCATGCTGAAGTGTTGTAGCAACAGGCAGCGGCATCCTCAATGGCCCCCACAGTCCTTTGGAGGAGATGCCTGGAAGACTGATTGGTATTTCCTGGACGTCCCTTTACGCTTTTAGTACACCAGCCTCAGACCGGGGGTTTCCACAACGGAGCTAATCAGTTAACCACCAATGCCTCTGTCTTGGTCTGCCATCAGCAATACGGGGAGCATTTTTCATTCTTTTGTTTTTCCTTTTTCAATGTGTGCAAAATAACAGCATGACCACAGAAATAAGTGGTGGCATTTGGCCCTGAGGAGCTTCAGCACGTGTTCAGTGTTTGTTGAAAAGGCCGAATACCTCCTCCCTTAAGGCTGCTGTCCACCTCTGAACGATCATCCTTACGACATTTCTGTTGTGCTGCAGAGGATGCAATGACAAAGAAAGAAAGAAAGAAAGAAAGAAAGAAAGAAAGAACAAAAGGAAAGATGAGAGAAAGGGAGGAAACAAGAAAGGAAGGAAGGAATTAAAGAAAGAAAGGAAGGAGAGAAGAGAGAAAGGAGGAAAGGAAAGAAGAAAGGAAGGAATTAAAGAAAAAAAAGAAAGAAAGGAGAGAAGAGAGAAAGGAAAAAGAAAGGAAAGAAGGAATTAAAGAAAGAAAGCTTGGTTGGCCCAGGGGTCTCCTGAAGCAACAGACAGGTACTGGGAGGCCAGAAGGGCCGCCGCTACGGCGATTGCGAAAGCAAAAACTCGGGTGTGGGAGGAGTTCGGCGAGGCTATGGAGGAGGACTTTCAGTTGGCCTCAAGGAAGTTCTGGCAAACCATCCAGCGACTCAGGAAGGGGAAGATGGAGCGGGAGATTGACAGACAGATTGGTGCAGCATGGTCATGAGCTTTAGGTAGTGACTGAAAGGGGGAGATCACGTACAAGCAGCTAAAAATGAGTTTCCTCTGTAGGGTGTCAGGGCTCAGCCTTAGAGATGGGGTGAGGAGCTCGGACATCCAGAGGGAGCTTGGAGTAGAGCCGCTGCTCCTTCGCATCGAAAGGAGCCAGTTGAGATGGTTCGGCAATCTGATTAGGATGCCTCCTGGGCGCCTTCCTTTGGAGGTTTACTGGGCATGGCCAACTGGGGGGGAGACCCCGGGGTAGACCCAGAACTCACTGGAGGGTCTACATGTCCCTCCAGTGAGGCCTGGGAATGCCTTGGGATCCCCCAGGAGGAGCTGGAGGGTGTTGCTGGGGAGAGGGACGTCTGGAGTGCCCTACTTAGCTTGCTGCCACTGCAACCCAATCCGGGAGAAGCGGCTGGAGATGAGATGGGATGAGAAAAAGAAAAAGGAGTGAAGAGAGAAAAAAAGAAGGAATTAATGAAATAAGAAAAAGGGAAGGAAGGAAGGAAGGACATAATTAAAGAAAGGGAGGAAGAAAGGAACCAAAGGAAGGAATTAAAGAAAAAGAGACGAGAGAAAGGAAGAAAGGAAAGAATGAAAGAAGGAAGGAATTAAAGAAAGAAAAATGAGAAAGGAAGGAAGGAAGGAATTAAGAAAGGAGAAAAGAAGGAAGGAAATGAAAGGAAGGAAAGAAAGAAAGAAAGAAAGAGAGGAGTGCATAGACACCACTAGGAAAAGGCGCATGAGTAGCATACCCATCCATTTTCTATACCTGCTGATTCATGTCAGGGTCAGGGGGCGCTGGAGCCCATCCCAGAATACTTTGGGTGGAAGGGTGGAAACACCCTGCATGGAGCGATGAATCATCTACTGATTCTTGATACTGACTGGTATTACTTAAGGATTTCTGTGTGTGTGTGTGTGTGTGTACATCAGCCTTTATGATAAACAACTTCGACCTTAAATCAATCCAATTAACCCATGTCTGTGAAAAACTGCATTTAGAATAAGCTGATATCAGAAGCTGTTGTCATGATAAATCCCTGTCCCACTTGGCAGATGCGAGGAGCTAAAATGACGGGGGTAGTATTGAGGACAAGCCTTTAATTACTATCAGATGCAAACCAATTACCTGGACTCTTGAGCCCGCCAGAGATTTAAATTTATCACTTCTGTTGTCAAGATTGAAATTTAAACTAAGCAAACAGGAGGAAAGACCTTCAATCCCCCCCCAACCACCACCACCACCACCACAGCAACTTCTGCTCAGTGTGTTTACCTCCTGCACACTCACAGCAATATAGTATGATACAACTCTCCCCTGCACATAATGAAGTGAAATTAAACTCATCACTCACACAACCATGCACTGACATTAGCTAAAACAGGCATTACCTCTCGCTGACTGATGTTCAGACAACCAGACAAAATAGAGGACATCAGTCACGGCAGCGTGCAGCCAAGGTTGGGAATGACAGGTATATCTGAAACTGCAAATTGGTTTTTCTATTCTTGTTTACCCTCTGCTGGTCATTGTTTTGTTTTTGTCGTTTTGGGTTTTGTTTTTGCTTTTTTTCTGCTGTGCTGACAAGTAGAGCGAAGCTGCAGATGAGGGTCTGTCAGGCTTGGTTTGTAGCCCAGCTCTTTTCCAGTGCCCTTTGGTCGACAGGGGCACACCTGTTTAAAGTAGCCGCAGTGTCTTATTATGCCCCTCCAGCCGATGGACTCCACACTGCCCGCTGCTGCTGTTAACAACCCTGCAAGAACCTGCTGCTCCAGTCTCAGCTTCTCCTCCAACCACCACCAACACACACTCTCTCTGAGAACGACTTTCCGTGTTGGAAAAGGGTACGCCCAACATGATCCCAGTCAGAATGGAAGACAACAAGCTTGAATCAGACTGAGCATTTTACTCTCAGGTACCCACAGGTCTTAAAGATGTTATCTGCATCCGGGTAGCATAGCGGTCTATTCCATTGCCTACCAACACGGGGATCGCCGGTTCGAATCCCCGTGTTACCTCGCGCTTGGTTGGGCGCCCCTACAGACACAATTGGCCGTGTCTGCGGGTGGGAAGCCGAGTGTGGGTATGTGTCCTGGTCGCTGCACTAGCGTCTCCTCTGCTTGGTCGGGGCGCCTGTTCAGGGGGAGGGGGAACAGCATGATCCTCCCAGACGCTACGTCCCCCTGGCAAAACTCCCCACTGTCAGGTGAAAAGAAGCGGCTGGCGACTCCACATGTATCGGAGGAGGCATGTGGTAGTCTCCAGTAGTCTGCAGCCCTCCCCGTATTGGCGGAGGGGGTGGAGCAGTGACCGGGGAGAAATTTAAAAAAAAAAGTATTTCTTCAGAGTCGGTGGATTTGGCAACATATGGTGGTTGCAACAGTGCATTTTCGAATCCCAGCATACCGTTCGAAACGAAATCTATCCTGCACACGCAGGTCACAGTTTTCGACGGTCGTAGATTTTGGTGTTATACCGGCATGGTTTGATTGCTGTGCTCTATAGCAGTAAGAGCGCATTGAGAAAGAAATTCAGTGGTGGCGTGTGTGTTTTGGAGAAGGAAGTGTTACGCTCGCGCACCAGAACCCGACCCGTGTGGCGAAACCCAAGACAGGCAGACACAGGATGACTTCAAAATCCACAAAGTGGGGTTTTATTGTGGGAGGGGAATGTATGGTGAAAAAACGTTGTTAGTGGGATGTGTTAATAAACTGTGTGGTGTCCCGTGGTTTGCGTGTACAACCATGTGTGAGTGTTTTTAGCCTATGTGTGGTGCGGTATGTAAATGACCAGGAGGTGTTGAAATAATGTGCGTGCACCTGGCAAGAAAGTCCAGTCCGTGATCCAAGAAGGGTTGTCCGAGAAAGTCCGGGTCCGAGAAGTCGAGGCCGAAAGGAGGGGTCCAGGGAAAAACGTGAAGGTCGCTGGGGACGAGGGAGACGCGGAGGGAGGAAACAGACACGAAGATAAGACACTGGGGAATAAACAGAATGCAAGGAACGCTGGAGGGCTTGTCAGAACTTTACCGCAGGGTTCAGTACGTCGAAGCACGGAGTGGTGTTCTGGGAGACTTCTTGTAGAGGGCTGCCTGATGGTAATGGCAGACACCTGGTGCAGTGCAGTGCTCGTCTCCTCAGAGCGCGAGCCGAGCGCTCGGATGTTTCCGGCACGTCCGAGCTGGGGGAGTGGCTTGAACGTGCCGGGGAGGCAGCTCGGGGCGGTGTAACCACAACAGGACCCCCCCCCTCCTACGGGAGACACCGGGCGACCGTCCGATGGCGTTGGGGTGGGCCCGATAGAACTCCTCCAGGAGTGCGGGGTCGGCCAGGTAGGACCGGGGAACCCAGCTGCGGTCCTCGGGCCCATAGCCAACCCAGTCCACCAGGTATTGGTACCCACGCCCCCGGCGGCGTATGGCGAGCAGCCGGTCGACATCCCAGACCATGTCACCACCGTCGAGGACCCTGGGGGGTGGAGGAGCTTGGACAGGGGGCTGGTGGCTACCGGTTTGAGGCGCGAGACATGGAAGACGGGGTGGATCTTGAGTGAGGTAGGGAGATGGAGACGCACCGCCGAAGGGTTGACGATGCGGTCGATGGTGTAGGGACCGACGTAGCGGGGAGCCAGCTTCCGGGCCAGGAGCCATACCCTCTGGCCAGGTCGATAAGCTGGGGCCGGCACTCTCCGCCGGTTGGCGCTGCGCCGGGCCCGCTCTGTAGCTCGCAACATAGCGACCCGGGCGGTCTTCCAAACGCGCCAACATCGGCGGAGATGGGCCCTCGTGGACGGGACCGCCACCTCCTGATGGGGGAACAGAGGGGGTTGATAGCCAAGGGAACACTCGAAGGGGGACAAACCGGTAGCCGAACTCTCCATGGAGTTGAGCGAGTACTCCACCCAGGGCAGGTACTTGCTCCAGGAGGCGGGGTTGCTGGTGGTAACGCAACGCAAAGCCGCCTCCAGGGCTTGATTGGTCCGCTCTGCCTGCCCATTGGTCTGGGGGTGATACCCGGAGGAGAGGCTGACCGTGGCCCCAATCCCCTTACAGAAGGCCTGCCATACCTTAGAAGTGAACTGGGGACCACGGTCAGAGACAATGTCCAGGAGAATCCTATGGGGTAGGACAACGTGGGAGACGAGAAGGTCCGCCGTCTCGGCTGCAGAGGGGAGTTTGGTGAGGGCAACAAAGTGGACGGCCTTGGAAAACCGGTCGACAATGGTGTCATTGCCTTGGGACACGGGGAGGCCAGTTACAAAGTCCAAGGCAATGTGGGACCAAGGTCGGCCGGGGACAGGAAGGGGGCGCAGGCGACCTGTTGGAGGGCGATGGAGAGCCTTGCTGCGGGCGCAGGTCGCCACGAACTCTCTGGTGTCTGCCTCCATGGTGGGCCACCAGAAACCCCTGCGGATGAAGGCCGCCGTTCGGTAGACACCGGGGTGGCAGGCAAGACGGCTGGAGTGGCCCCACTCCAGCACCTGGGGCCAGACAGAGGGAGGCACAAATAGCCGGTTCCGGGGTCCATTGCCTGGGTCGGGCGGGGCACGCTGGGCCCTTCTCACCACCGATTCGATGGCCCAGGTGACGACACCCACCACCCGGGCCGGGGGAAGGATGGTGTCTGGGGCGTCAGGGGACCCCTCGGGAAACAGACGGGAGAGGGCGTCTGCCCTGACGTTCTTGGTGCCCGGGCGGTAGGCGAGGGTGAAGTCGAACCGGCTGAAGAAGAGAGCCCAGCGCGCCTGCCTGGGGTTGAGCCTCTTAGCCGTCCGCACGTAGGTCAGGTTCTTGTGATCGGACCATACGATGAACGGCTGCCCTGCTCCCTCCAGCCAGTGTCTCCACTCCTCTAGGGCGGCGTGGACGGCCAGCAACTCCCTGTTGCCGATGTCATAGTTCTTCTCCGCAGGACTGAAACGCCGGGAGAAGAAGGCGCACGGGTGGATCTTCTGGTCCTCCTCCGACCGCTGGGAGAGGACGGCTCCAATGCCCGATGCGTCCACCTCCACGATGAACTGCCTGCACGGGTCCGGGTGGGCGAGTACCGGAGCCGTTGTGAACAGCCTCTTCAGGGCCAAGAAGGCGTCTTCTGCCTCCGAGGTCCAGGAGAAGGGGCGGAGGTTGGAGGTGAGTGCCGTGAGGGGGGCGGCGACACGGCTGAACCCTCTGATGAAGCGCCGGTAGAAGTTTGCAAACCCCAGAAAGCGCTGGAGTTGCGTCCTGTTAGTGGGCCGTGCCCACTCCTCCACCGCTCGGGTCTTCCTGGGGTCGGTGCGGACGAGCCCCTTCTCCACGATGTGGCCAAGGAACTCCACGGAGGTGGAGTGGAACACGCAGTTCTCGGCTTTCACGAAGAGCCTGTTCTCCAGCAGCCGTTGGAGGACATGCTGGTGGTGTTCCTCCTCAGTCCTGGAGAACACGAGGACGTCATCCAGGTACACCACCGCGAACGTGTTCAGCATGTCCCGGAGCACGTCGTTGACCAACGCCTGGAAGACGGCCGGGACGTTGGTGAGGCCGAAGGGCATAACGAGGTACTCGAAATGCCCTAGGTGGGTGTTGAAGGCCGTCTTCCATTCGGCCCCTTCCCGGATGCGCACCAGGTGGTACGCGCTGCGCAGGTCCAGCTTCGTGAACACCGTGGCGTGAGTGAGTGGCTCGAACGTTGTAATGAATGAAAGGTCACGTGTTTAACTTGACCTACTCACGGGTGTACGTGCAGTGCGCGTGACGTATACAGGAAGTGAGAAGCGCATGTTATGAAGGTTGTATGTCGGATGAACGCTAGTAAAAGCTACACAGTTAAGAACCTACGAAGTCGGCTCGTTCTTGAATTATTCTTATGTCAGTAAGACAAGGCGTCTACGGACATTACATGGTGTCAGAATAGTCTGTGTATCGGAACACGAGTGGTCATGCCGAAGTTTAATCCGCCGAGTGAATTCAAGTTTGACTGCCCCGTTGAATGGCCGCAGTGGAAACAACGGTTCTCGCGATTCAGGCTCGCGACAAAGCTGGATAAAGACGACGGGGAGATTCAAGTGAGTTCGCTGATTTATGCGATGGGCAGCGAGGCTGAAAAGATATTCAGCTCGTTTGACTTCGCGGCGGAGGGCGATAAAGTGGACTATGATATCGTACTGAAAAAGTTCGACGACTACTTTATTCCCCGCCGTAACATCATACATGAGAGGGCGTGCTTCTATCAACGTAGCCAGCAGCCAGGAGAGACAGCGGAGATGTACATCCGGACATTGTACGAGCTGTCTGAACACTGTGAGTTTGGGGACAAGAGGGATGAACATATCAGAGATCGTCTGGTAGTGGGCATAAAAGACAAAGTGCTCTCCCGTCAGTTCCAGCTCACAGCGGACCTTACTCTGGTGAAAGTCATTGAACAAGTGCGCCAGGCGGAGGCAATAACAAAGCAGCTCAGCCTCCAAGCTAACCAACCAGAGGCCCAGCTGGCTAACGTCAATGTTGTCCGATGGCGGGACGAACGCCAAAACAAAAAGGGCGGACAGCGTCATGGTGGCGGCAGTCCGGCAACCAACAAAGTAGATGAATGCGGGAGGTGCGGCAAGACGCAGCACACCGATGAGCGGAAGTGTCCTGCAACGAACAGTAAGTGCAACAAGTGTCATAAAAAGGGACATTGGGAGCGTGTATGTCACTCTAAAGCGGTGAGAGAAGTCACTGAAGAGGTTAAACAGCTGTACTTTCTGGGAGAAGTTGGCAAAGAGAGCAGTCAGGAAGATTTGACTGTTAGTTTAACAATAAGTGATGTACCAATAACCTTTAAAATTGACACGGGGGCTGACGCTACTGTTATCAACCAAGGGACATTTAAAAAGCTGAAGCCAAACATAAAACTGGGACCTCCTGACACATGCTTCATAAGCCCAGGTGGAAACATCAGCTGCATAGGACAGTTTCAAGCCACAACCAACTACAAGGAGAAACAATACTCCTTTCCAGTGTATGTGATCAAGGGGAGAGGCAGCTGTCTGCTGAGTCGTCCAGAGGCAGTGGAGATGGGTCTAGTGAAGCGGATGAATGAGGTCAGTGGAGTTTTCGGTTCAAGTGGACTGCTGAAAACAGACCCAGTGAAAATAGCTCTGGTGGAGGGTGCCCAGCCATACGCGGTGCATACAGCCAGACGGATACCGCTGCCACTTGTACCACTGGTTAAGAAAGAACTGCAGCGCATGGAAAATGAGGGCATTATTGAAAAAGTGACTCAGCCCACAGAATGGTGCGCCGCTATGGTGCCGGTGCTGAAACCGAACAAGAAAGAGGTTCGCTGCTGCGCTGACCTCAGGAGGCTGAATCGAGCGGTGAAACGTGAGAAATACGTGCTGCCCACTATGGAGGAAATAATGCCAAGGCTCGCAGGGTCAAAGTTCTTCACAACGTTGGATGCAGCAAGTGGGTTTTACCAGATCCCCTTGCATGAAGACAGCAGGGGGCTCACCACTTTCATCACCCCATTTGGGAGGTATGCTTTCTGCCGCCTTCCATTTGGTATAACGAGTGCTCCAGAGATTTTCCAGAGAAAGATGGCGGAAACTCTGACCGGGCTAGAGGGCACAGAGGTGTACATGGATGACATCCTTATACATGGAGAGACTGAGGAAATCCATGACCGGCGCCTAGCAGAGGCGCTGGGGGTCATTGAAACAGCAGGTCTCAAACTGAACCAAGCGAAATGCAAGTTCAAACAGAAACAAGTCCGCTTCCTTGGTCACATCATCGACGAGGCAGGCATCAGACCTGACCCGGACAAAGTGGCCGGAATAGAGAACTTTCCTCAGCCCCAGAACGTGACGGAACTCAAGAGGTTCCTCGGGATGGTGAACTATTTGGCAAAATACGTCCCAGAGCTGTCCACTGTAGGTCAGCCGCTTTATGGACTGCTTAAAGCAACGACAGAGTGGCTGTGGGGACCTGCACAGAACACAGCATTCCAAGACCTTAAAGCAGCACTCGCCACCGCCCCGGTACTCACCTTTTATGACGTCACTAAGGCTACGGTGGTGTCAGCAGATGCCAGCAGCTACGGGCTGGGAGGCGTTCTGCTCCAGCAGCACGGGGAACACTGGAAGCCCGTGGCCTACTGCTCCCGACGGCTGAGTGACGCAGAGACAAGGTACGCACAGATCGAGAAAGAGTGCTTAGCCAGCGTCTGGGCATGTGAAAGGTTCGAGAAGTACCTGTTTGGGCTTGACAATTTCAGACTTGTCACCGATCATAAACCACTAGTGCCTCTCATGAACAGCAAAGACTTGGATAATGTGCCCATTAGGTGCCAGAGACTGTTAATGAGGCTGATGCGTTTCAATGCAGTGGCTGAATACGCACCAGGCAAAACTTTAGCTGTGGCTGATGCACTCTCCAGAGGCCCAGAGCAGCGCTACGGAGATGGTGCTTCTCATGATGATGTTGCAGCGCACATTGATGCCATCGTGTGCCAGGTGCCTGCCACACCTCAAAGGATGCAGGAGATAAAACAGAGCACGGATGGGGATCTGCAGCTCCAGACAGTGTTGGGCTTCATCAGACACGGCTGGCCTGAGTATGTCGATAAAGTGCCGGAGACAGTCAGAGACTTTTATCAGGTGAGAGGGGAGTTATCTGAGGTAGATGGTTTAGTCATCAGAGGCAGTCGTATTGTGGTGGACATGTATTGGGGACAGAATTCAACCCAGGAACTAAGGGTTAAGTCATGGTTGCCCTGGCAGGTTAACGCAGGGTTAAGTTATGGTTGTCCAGCCAGTTTTCTGGTTATTCTTGCCACCTCCGCTCAGTCGAGCTGGGGTTTTGTTTGTCTCGCTGATTTACCGTGGATTAAAGAAAGTTGCCTACACGGCTAAAGTGTGAACCTACGGTCTTCTCCGTTACTTCGGCTCTACACTGGTGACCTCGACGTCGCTTTTCGGATAAGTTTTCTGAAACCACACATGTAATGAATGAAAGGTCACGTGTTTAACTTGACCTACTCACGGGTGTACGTGCAGTGCGTGTGACGTATACAGGAAGTGAGAAGCGCATGTTATGAAGGTTGTATGTCGGATGAACGCTAGTAAAAGCTACACAGTTAAGAACCTACGAAGTCGGCTCGTTCTTGAATTATTCTTATGTCAGTAAGACAAGGCGTCTACGGACATTACATGGTGTCAGAATAGTCTGTGTATCTGAACACGAGCGGTCATGCCGAAGTTTAATCCGCCGAGTGAATTCAAGTTTGACTGCCCCGTTGAATGGCCGGAGTGGAGACAACGGTTTTCGCGCTTCAGGCTCGCGACAAAGCTGGATAAAGACGACGGGGAGATTCAAGTGAGTTCGCTGATTTATGCAATGGGCAGCGAGGCTGAAAAGATATTCAGTTCGTTTGACTTCGCGGCGGAGGGTGATAAAGTGGACTATGATATCGTACTGAAAAAGTTCGACGGCTACTTTATTCCCCGCCGTAACATCATACATGAGAGGGCGTGCTTCTATCAACGTAGCCAGCAGCCAGGAGAGACAGCGGAGATGTACATCCGGACATTGTATGAGTTGTCTGAACACTGCGAGTTTGGGGACAAGAGGGATGAACATATCAGAGATCGTCTGGTAGTGGGCATAAAAGATAAGGTGCTCTCCCGTCAGTTCCAGCTCACAGCGGACCTTACTCTGGTGAAAGTCATTGAACAAGTGCGCCAGGCGGAGGCAATAACAAAGCAGCTCAGCCTCCAAGCTAACCAACCAGAGGCCCAGCTGGCTAACGTCAATGTTGTCCGATGGCGGGACGAACGCCAAAACAAAAAGGGCGGACAGCGTCATGGTGGCGGCAGTCCGGCAACCAACAAAGTAGATGAATGCGGGAGGTGCGGCAAGACGCAGCACACCGATGAGCGGAAGTGTCCTGCAACGAACAGTAAGTGCAACAAGTGTCATAAAAAGGGACATTGGGAGCGTGTATGTCACTCTAAAGCGGTGAGAGAAGTCACTGAAGAGGTTAAACAGCTGTACTTTCTGGGAGAAGTTGGCAAAGAGAGCAGTCAGGAAGATTGGACTGTTAGTTTAACAATAAGTGATGTACCAATAACCTTTAAAATTGACACGGGGGCTGACGCTACTGTTATCAACCAAGGGACATTTAAAAAGCTGAAGCCAAACATAAAACTGGGACCTCCTGACACATGCTTCATAAGCCCAGGTGGAAACATCAGCTGCATAGGACAGTTTCAAGCCACAACCAACTACAAGGAGAAACAATACTCCTTTCCAGTGTATGTGATCAAGGGGAGAGGCAGCTGTCTGCTGAGTCGTCCAGAGGCAGTGGAGATGGGTCTAGTGAAGCGGATGAATGAGGTCAGTGGAGTTTTCGGTTCAAGTGGACTGCTGAAAACAGACCCAGTGAAAATAGCTCTGGTGGAGGGTGCCCAGCCATACGCGGTGCATACAGCCAGACGGATACCGCTGCCACTTGTACCACTGGTTAAGAAAGAACTGCAGCGCATGGAAAATGAGGGCATTATTGAAAAAGTGACTCAGCCCACAGAATGGTGCGCCGCTATGGTGCCGGTGCTGAAACCGAACAAGAAAGAGGTTCGCTGCTGCGCTGACCTCAGGAGGCTGAATCGAGCGGTGAAACGTGAGAAATACGTGCTGCCCACTATGGAGGAAATAATGCCAAGGCTCGCAGGGTCAAAGTTCTTCACAACGTTGGATGCAGCAAGTGGGTTTTACCAGATCCCCTTGCATGAAGACAGCAGGGGGCTCACCACTTTCATCACCCCATTTGGGAGGTATGCTTTCTGCCGCCTTCCATTTGGTATAACGAGTGCTCCAGAGATTTTCCAGAGAAAGATGGCGGAAACTCTGACCGGGCTAGAGGGCACAGAGGTGTACATGGATGACATCCTTATACATGGAGAGACTGAGGAAATCCATGACCGGCGCCTAGCAGAGGCGCTGGGGGTCATTGAAACAGCAGGTCTCAAACTGAACCAAGCGAAATGCAAGTTCAAACAGAAACAAGTCCGCTTCCTTGGTCATATCATCGACGAGGCAGGCATCAGACCTGACCCGGACAAAGTGGCCGGAATAGAGAACTTTCCTCAGCCCCAGAACGTGACGGAACTCAAGAGGTTCCTCGGGATGGTGAACTATTTGGCAAAATACGTCCCAGAGCTGTCCACTGTAGGTCAGCCGCTTTATGGACTGCTTAAAGCAACGACAGAGTGGCTGTGGGGACCTGCACAGAACACAGCATTCCAAGACCTTAAAGCAGCACTCGCCACCGCCCCGGTACTCACCTTTTATGACGTCACTAAGGCTACGGTGGTGTCAGCAGATGCCAGCAGCTACGGGCTGGGAGGCGTTCTGCTCCAGCAGCACGGGGAACACTGGAAGCCCGTGGCCTACTGCTCCCGACGGCTGAGTGACGCAGAGACAAGGTACGCACAGATCGAGAAAGAGTGCTTAGCCAGCGTCTGGGCATGTGAAAGGTTCGAGAAGTACTTGTTTGGGCTTGACAATTTCAGACTTGTCACCGATCATAAACCACTAGTGCCTCTCATGAACAGCAAAGACTTGGATAATGTGCCCATTAGGTGCCAGAGACTGTTAATGAGGCTGATGCGTTTCAATGCAGTGGCTGAATACGCACCAGGCAAAACTTTAGCTGTGGCTGATGCACTCTCCAGAGGCCCAGAGCAGCGCTACGGAGATGGTGCTTCTCATGATGATGTTGCAGCGCACATTGATGCCATCGTGTGCCAGGTGCCTGCCACACCTCAAAGGATGCAGGAGATAAAACAGAGCACGGATGGGGATCTGCAGCTCCAGACAGTGTTGGGCTTCATCAGACACGGCTGGCCTGAGTATGTCGATAAAGTGCCGGAGACAGTCAGAGACTTTTATCAGGTGAGAGGGGAGTTATCTGAGGTAGATGGTTTAGTCATCAGAGGCAGTCGTATCGTCATTCCCACAGAGATGAGGGATGTGATCTTAGACAGAATACACGACGGGCACCAGGGGATAGTTAAGTGCAGAGAGAGAGCTAGCCAGTCAGTGTGGTGGCCCAAAATGACAGAGCACATTACAACAAAGATACAGCAATGTCAATTCTGCAGAGAACACAAGAACACACAGAGAAAAGAGCCTTTAATGTCAAGTGAGCTTCCATCCAGACCATGGCAGAAAGTTGGCATAGACCTGTGTGAGTACAAAAAGCAAAACTACTTGATAGTGTCTGACTATTATTCCAGGTTTTTGGAGATCCTAAATCTACCAACAACTACTAGCAGTCAGGTTGTAGCTAGGCTGAAGGCTACATTTGCACGTTTTGGTATCCCTGAAATTGTAGTTAGCGATAATGGGCCACAGCTAGTTTCAGAAGAGATGAGGAGGTTCAGTGAGGACTATGATTTCATCCATGTGACTTCAAGCCCACACTACCCCCAGAGTAATGGACAGGCAGAGAGGGCTGTTCAGATAGCCAAAAGCATATTAAGGCAGGAAGACCCTCTCCTCGCCCTGTTGACATACAGAGCTACACCCTCTTCTTCCACTGGAGCCAGTCCAGCGGAATTGCTCATGGGTAGGAGACTCAGAACCACCTTACCCACATTGCAGCATAACCTGAAACCGGCCTGGCCTAAAGAGGAACTGATCAAAACCGCTGACGCCGCAGCCAAATCGAGGCAGGCTTTCTACTACAACCGCAGGAACGGCGTGCGGACACTGCGCCCACTGAACTCGGGTGACGCAGTACTCACCAAACCTGATGGACAGAAAACATGGACAATGCCAGCAGTTGTTCACAGTCAGAGCTCCACTCCCAGATCCTACATAGTGGAGACAGCTCAAGGTGAACATTACAGAAGGAACAGGCGCCACCTGTTGGCCACACCCAAAACACTCACCTTTGTCAGCAGGGATCCTGACCATGTCACTCCAGGGGAGAGTGGAAACACGGATGAGTCCCGAGCAGCAGAAATGCCAACTTCCACACCATATGTTACTCGCTCTGGCAGGGTGAGCAAGCCTGCAATCCGGCTGGATTTGTGAGGCGTATGGACTTGTGTACTGTGGGAGATTTTTTATTTTTTTGTGAAAAGGGGGGTGATATACAGGTTAAAATTGTTGGCAGTAAATGTTCAGAGAAATGTTTAGAAAATAATCTTAGAGGGGGAGATGTAATGAATGAAAGGTCACGTGTTTAACTTGACCTACTCACGGGTGTACGTGCAGTGCGTGTGACGTATACAGGAAGTGAGAAGCGCATGTTATGAAGGTTGTATGTCGGATGAACGCTAGTAAAAGCTACACAGTTAAGAACCTACGAAGTCGGCTCGTTCTTGAATTATTCTTATGTCAGTAAGACAAGGCGTCTACGGACATTACAACACACATTATGGCTACGAACGCCGTTGCAATTAAACTGCCGGAGTTTTGGGAGTCTTCCGCGGCTACATGGTTCGCGCAGGCTGAGGCACAGTTCGCGCTCAGAGACATAACAGCAGACGAGACCAGGTACTACTACGTAGTGGCAGCGCTGGGGTGCGCTACGGCTTCCAGGATAAGCGGTTTCATAACCAACCCACCGGCCGATGGTAAATACGCCGCACTTAAACATCTCCTCCTTGAAACTTTTGAACTGTCAGCAACGGAGAGAGCACGTCGCCTCTTCGCAATTCAGGGCTTGGGAGATGGCAAACCATCGGAGCTAATGAGCAGGATGTTAAACCTACTGGGTCAAGAAAAGCCATGTTTCCTGTTTATGGAGCTGTTTCTGCGCAACATGCCGCCCCACGTCCAGACTGCGCTCGCTAACTCCACCATCACTGATCCCCGTGAGCTGGCAAAGGAGGCTGACCGATTCTTCGTCGCTACACAACGTTCCTCCCATGCCGGGGTGCTGGCTCCTACCTTCACTGGCCCCCCGCCGACATCGCGGGCGTGGCCCGACGGTGGCGCCACAGCATCAGACCGCTACAAGCCCTCTGGACTCTGTATGTACCACGCTCGATTTGGTGCGAAAGCTAAACGGTGCCGTTCCCCCTGCAACTACAGGCCGACGGGAAACGAGAGGGCCAACACTCAGTAGTGGCCATGAGTGTTGGCGATACGAGCAGGCTACTCTTCATCCTCGACACCATCTCCGGTCGGCGATTTCTTTGTGACACGGGCGCACAGAGAAGCGTGCTCCCTGCTACTGACGTCGACATCATGGGCGGGGAGCGGGGCCCCCAGTTGGCGACGGCTGACGGCAGCCCTATCCACACCTACGGCGTGCGGTCTGTAGAACTGTGTTTTGGTGGACAACGTTTCACGTGGGAGTTCGTCATGGCCAATGTAACGCTTCCCCTCCTCGGAGCTGATTTTTTGTGCGCTTACGGTTTGCTAGTGGACATTCAGAACAGCCGTCTGGTCGATGCCTTAACCTTCTCCTCCTTCGCATGTACGCGGAGGGAAGCGGCCTATGCAGGTCTAGCCAACTCTCTCTCAGAGGCAGACAAGTTCACCCGCCTCCTCGCTGAGTTCCCTGACCTCACCCAGCCTACCTTCTCTGCACCCACCGCTAAGCATGGGGTGGAGCATCACATTGCTACGAAGGGGCCCCCGGTCTACGCCAGAGCCAGGCGTCTCGACCCCGCCAAACTCGCCATTGCCAAGTCTGAGTTCGAGCACCTGGAACGCATGGGGATCATCCGCCGCTCTGACAGCCCGTGGGCGTCCCCACTCCACATCGTCGCTAAGCCTGATGGAGGTTGGCGCCCATGCGGGGACTACCGCCGACTAAATGACGCCACCACGCCTGACCGCTATCCTGTCCCGCATATCCAGGACTTTTCTGCAAACCTGTCTGGCAAATGCGTCTTCTCAAAAGTCGACCTGGTCCGTGGTTATCATCAAGTTCCCGTGCACCCCTCAGACATCCCCAAGACAGCGGTGACAACCCCATTCGGCCTATTTGAATTCCTACGAATGCCATTTGGACTCAAAAACGCGGCCCAGTCCTTTCAGCGGCTGATGGATTCAGTGCTCCGTGGCCTTCCTTTCATCTTCGTCTATTTGGACGACATACTCATCGCCAGCGCCTCCGAGGAAGAACACCTGTCCCATCTTCATGCCCTCTTCACACGCCTCAGCCAGCATGGGCTGATCGTCAACCCGGCGAAGTGCCGGTTCGGGCTGACAGCCATTGATTTCCTCGGGCACCGCATCACTGGGGACGGGGCAGTCCCCCTGCCCTCAAAGGTGGAAGCGGTGGCGGCCTTTCCGCGCCCCCAAACAGCTCGTGCGCTCAGGGAGTTCATCGGGATGGTGACATTCTACCACCGCTTCATTCCTCGAGCCGCCTTTATCATCCGGCCACTGTACGAGGCGCTGAAAGGCATGTCCCCCAACCAGGCGGTCGACTGGACAGCAGAGCGGGACCATGCGTTCACCGAGACTAAAGCTGCGCTCTCCCAGGCTACCCTGCTAGCGCATCCTTCACCTACAGCGCCTATTTCCATAACCACGGATGCATCGGACTATGCTGTTGGTGCGGTTCACGAACAGTGGGTGGGGGGGGGCTTGGCAGCCTTTGGCCTTTTTCAGTCGCCAGCTTACACCCCGAGAGCGCAAGTATAGTACTTTTGACAGGGAACTCCTCGGTCTCTGGCTCGCCGTCCGGCATTTCCGTTTCCTGCTAGAGGGCCGCGAGTTTACTGCGTACGTGGACCACAAGTCCCTCACGTTTGCCATGTCCAAGACGGCCGAGCCATGGTCCGCTCGCCAGCAGCGACAACTCTCCTACATTTCGGAATTCACTACCGACATCCAGCACGTCGCTGGTAAGTCTAACCAGGTAGCTGACTGCCTGTCTAGGGCAGTGATTGGAGCGGTCCACCTAGGCCTTGACTATGCACAGATGGCTGCTGACCAGGCCACGGACCCGAGCATCCTCCGTCTCCGGGCCTCCGACACGGGGCTCCGCCTGCAGGACGTTCCTTTCAGCGACACAGGTGTCACCCTCCTGTGTGACGTCTCCACAGGACAGCCCAGGCCCATCGTCCCGCACAGCTGGAGACGCCCCGTATTTGAAGCTGTGCACGGCCTCTCTCATCCAGGCGGTAAGCCATCCGTGCGCCTGACCTCTGCTAAGTTTGTGTGGGAGGGACTTAAGAGAGACGTGAAAGCGTGGGCCGACTCGTGTGTTGCCTGTCAGCGGGCTAAGATACACCGCCACATTAAGGCGCCCCTGGAACGCTTCGCAGTGCCGGAGAGACGATTTGACCATGTCCATGTCGACCTGGTTGGTCCCCTACCCCCCTCCCATGGGTTCACCTACCTCTTCACTGTGGTGGACAGGACTACGCGCTGGCCTGAAGCTGTTCCCCTGGCATCCACGACGTCTGCTGATGTGGCCCGGGCTTTTATTGGGTCGTGGGTCTCACGTTTCGGTACGCCTTCCGACCTTTCATCTGACCGTGGGCCACAGTTTACCTCAGAGCTATGGAATGCTGTGGGTGAGGCTCTGGGCGTCAAGCTTCATCGCACTACCGCCTACCACCCTCAGGCGAACGGCCTATGTGAGCGCTTCCACCGGTCCATGAAGGCTGCGCTTCGGGCTACTCTCAAGGACTGCAACTGGGTTGACAAGCTACCATGGGTCATGCTGGGCCTGCGGACCGCCCCGAAGGAAGACCTACAAGCCTCCTCTGCGGAGCTGGTGTACGGCACGCCGCTGCGAGTCTCAGGCGATTTCATGCCCAATGCAACGCGTCCCTGGTCAGCTGTGGACCAACGAGCCTCCTTGCTGGACGGGGTCAGAGCTTTCACACCCGTCCCTACCGCCCAACACGGCGCTCCGGTGTCCCAGGTGCCCCCAGGTCTGCAGTCAGCGGACTACGTGTTCATCCGTCACGACGCACACCGCCCCCCTCTGCAACCCCCTTATGACGGCCCCTTCCGCGTCCTGGAACGGGGAACTAAGCACCTGGTGGTGGATTTTGGGGGCACGGCCGAGCATGTTTCAGTGGACCGAGTTAAACCCGCACACCTGGACTTGACGCAGCCGTTGGAGTTAGCCCAACCTCCTCGTCGCGGTCGTCCCCCGGCTCCGCCTCCTCCCCCCATGGAGGCCCGAGCTGCCTCTTCTGCTCCTCAGGCCGACCTCCACAGGCCCGCGTCAATGCCTCCCACAGACACTCCGGCCCCTGTTATCCGGAGCCGCCGCGGACGGCCTGTCGTCCACCCGCGCCTGCCTGACTTCGATTACTAGGGCGAATTCTGGGGGGGGCTCATGTGGTGGACATGTATTGGGGACAGAATTCAACCCAGGAACTAAGGGTTAAGTCATGGTTGCCCTGGCAGGTTAACGCAGGGTTAAGTTATGGTTGTCCAGCCAGTTTTCTGGTTATTCTTGCCACCTCCGCTCAGTCGAGCTGGGGTTTTGTTTGTCTCGCTGATTTACCGTGGATTAAAGAAAGTTGCCTACACGGCTAAAGTGTGAACCTACGGTCTTCTCCGTTACTTCGGCTCTACAGTATCGTCATTCCCACAGAGATGAGGGAGGTGATCTTAGACAGAATACACGACGAGCACCAGGGGATAGCTAAGTGCAGAGAGAGAGCTAGCCAGTCAGTGTGGTGGCCCAAAATGACAGAGCACATTACAACAAAGATACAGCAATGTCAATTCTGCAGAGAACACAAGAACACACAGAGAAAAGAGCCTTTAATGTCAAGTGAGCTTCCATCCAGACCATGGCAGAAAGTTGGCATAGACCTGTGTGAGTACAAAAAGCAAAACTACTTGATAGTGTCTTGACTATTATTCCAGGTTTTTGGAGATCCTAAATCTACCAACAACTACTAGCAGTCAGGCTGTAGCTAGGCTGAAGGCTACATTTGCACGTTTTGGTATCCCTGAAATTGTAGTTAGTGATAATGGGCCACAGCTAGTTTCAGAAGAGATGAGGAGGTTCAGTGAGGATTATGATTTCATCCATGTGACTTCAAGCCCACACTACCCCCAGAGTAATGGACAGGCAGAGAGGGCTGTTCAGATAGCCAAAAGCATATTAAGGCAGGAAGACCCTCTCCTCGCCCTGTTGACATACAGAGCTACACCCTCTTCTTCCACTGGAGCCAGTCCAGCGGAATTGCTCATGGGTAGGAGACTCAGAACCACCTTACCCACATTGCAGCATAACCTGAAACCGGCCTGGCCTAAAGAGGAACTGATCAAAACCGCTGACGCCGCAGCCAAATCGAGGCAGGCTTTCTACTACAACCGCAGGAACGGCGTGCGGACACTGCGCCCACTGAACTCGGGTGACGCAGTACTCACCAAACCTGATGGACAGAAAACATGGACAATGCCAGCAGTTGTTCACAGTCAGAGCTCCACTCCCAGATCCTACATAGTGGAGACAGCTCAAGGTGAACATTACAGAAGGAACAGGCGCCACCTGTTGGCCACACCTAAAACACTCACCTTTGTCAGCAGGGATCCTGACCATGTCACTCCAGGGGAGAATGGAAACATGGATGAGTCCCGAGCAGCAGAAAGGCCAACTTCCACACCATATGTTACTCGCTCTGGCAGGGTGAGCAAGCCAGCAATCCGGCTGGATTTGTGAGGCGTATGGACTTGTGTACTGTGGGGGATTTTTTATTTTTTTTGTGAAAAGGGGGGTGATATACAGGTTAGAAAATCATCTTAGAGGGGGAGATGTAATGAATGAAAGGTCACGTGTTTAACTTGACCTACTCACGGGTGTACGTGCAGTGCGCGTGACGTATACAGGAAGTGAGAAGCGCATGTTATGAAGGTTGTATGTCGGATGAACGCTAGTAAAAGCTACGCAGTTAAGAACCTACGAAGTCGGCTCGTTCTTGAATTATTCTTATGTCAGTAAGACAAGGCGTCTACGGACATGACAAACGTGGAACTCATAAGGGGGAGTGGATATTTATTTTTCACCGTGATGTCATTTAGCATTGATAATCTATGCAAGGCCTCAGGCTGCCCTCCTTTGCCACAAAAAAGAAGCCCGCTGCCACCGGGGAAGACGAGGGCCTTATGATTCCTGAGGCCAGGGACTCTGATATAATTGCGCATAGCCTCCTTCTCCGGGACGGAGAGGTTATACAACCGACCGGTGGGAAGGGCGGCCCCGGGAAAGAGATCTATGGCACAATCATAGGGACGGTGAGGGGGGAGGGAAAGTGCACTGTCCTTACTAAATACAGGGGCTAAATCGTGATAAATGGGAGGAACACCAGTGAGATCCGTGGGAGGAGGCACGGGTCTGAGGCCGCTGGACGGGGAGTGGGCGGAGCGAAGGCAGTTGGCATGACACGCAACGCTCCAACCCAAAATCCGCCCAGTAGACCAAGAGATGTAGGGATCGTGCCGTTCCAACCACGGTCTTCCCAACACCAGGGGCGCTGAGGGGACGTGCAAAACCAAAAAACGGATAGCTTCCACGTGATTACCCGAAAGGGTGAGGGAAGCAGTGCTGTGTGTGATCTTACCAAGTGAACGACCATCTAGGGCTGTGAGGGGTGTGTCTAGGGGAACGAGTGGAATGCCGGCCTGCCGGGCCAGCGAGATGTCCATCAAACACTCGCCCGCCCCCGAATCCAGGAGTGCACCAATAGACAGTGAGTCGTTACCCCAGGTGAGAGTGACCGGAAAAAGCTGGTTGTGCTCCTTCTTGGGCTGGGGCTGAGGAAGGGTCGTCAGGCTCACTAGGACACCCCTCACTAATGAGCCGGGTCTTTTTGGGCAAGCCTTGATGTAGTGACCCGACCTCCCGCAGTAGAGGCAGAGGTGGTCACGCATCCTCTGCTCCCTAACCTCCAGCGGGAGCCGTGACCGACCCAACTGCATGGGCTCCTCCTCCGGCCTGGATCCAGAAGCCACCCAGGGTTGCGAGGGGGAGTGTGAGGGTGGAGAGAGCCCACGGGACGCTGACCCAGGGAAGGCACCGGTAGAACGGACGGGGGTTGGTCTATGGGAGGGGCCAGTGCGCGGGGCGCGTTCCTGGCGCCGCTCCCGCAGCCGTTCATCCATCTGGAGGGCGAGGGTGACGAGCTCGTTGAAGGCGGCAGGGCGGTCCCGAACGATGAGATCTTTGATGGGCTCGCTCAGCCCCCTCCTGTACGCGCTCTTGAACGTAGTGTCATCCCACCCACTGTCTGCCGCGAGTATCCTTACCTCCAAGGAATAATCTGCCACCGACCTGGCTCCCTGCTGGATGGAATGGAGGCGGCCGGCAGCGTCCTGCCCGTCAGCTGGGTGGTCGAACACCAGATTGAACTCGCGGCGGAAGGCACCATAGTCCGAGGCGAGCCGCTCGGTATGGCCAACCGCTGCTATGGCCCAGCTGAGGGCTTTGCCGGTGAGGAGGGACATGACAAGGGCTACCTTGGTCTCTCCTGTTCTATACCTGGCTGGCTGGTGTTTGAACAGCAGCTCACACTGACCAAGGAAACCCCTGCACAGCTCGAACTCCCCACCGAAGGCCTTGGGGCAGGGGAGGGGGAACGTCGGGACCAGGAACGGGGAAACCGGAGGCCGAGCTGGGGGCAAAGACTGAGGCCAGGGCAGCGTGGTCGCTCATCCTGGAGACCGCTGCTGAGAGCGCAGCGATCTGCGCGGTGAGGGCGTCTAACGCGCTCGTCGCGGCCTGGGAGCCGGACTGAAGATCGCTGACATCTCCGGTGACACGGGTGAAGGCAGTAGTAAGCTCTGAGTTGAGAGAGGCAAGTTGGCAGCTGTGACTTCTTACTACTGCCTCTAGGGGGACGGGGCTCTGGGGCGTCACAGGGACCGTCTGCTCCTTGGGTTTGCCTGGGTCCATAATGGCTTCGACGTTCTGTTATGCTCGCGCACCAGAACCCGACCCGTGTGGCGAAACCCAAGACAGGCAGACACAGGATGACTTCAAAATCCACAAAGTGGGGTTTTATTGTGGGAGGGGAATGTATGGTGAAAAAACGTTCTGTTAGTGGGATGTGTTAATAAACTGTGTGGTGTCCCGTGGTTTGCGTGTACAACTATGTGTGAGTGTTTTTAGCTTATGTGTGGTGCGGTATGTAAATGACCAGGAGGTGTTGAAATAATGTGCGTGCACCTGGCAAGAAAGTCCAGTCCGTGATCCAAGAGGGGTTGTCCGAGAAAGTCCGGGTCCGAGATCCGGGAAGTCGAGGCCGAAAGGAGGGGTCCAGGTAGAGGGACAAGGGGGGAGATCGCAGGGGAGGTCCGGGGAGAAACGTGAAGGTCGCTGGGGACGAGGAAGTCGCGGAGGGAGAGTCTTGGGAGGAAACAGAGACACGAAGATAAGACACTGGGGAATAAAAAGAATGCAAGGAACGCTGGAGGGCTTGTCAGAACTTTACCGCAGGGTTCAGTACGTCGAAGCACGGAGTGGTGTTCTGGGAGACTTCTTGTAGAGGGCTGCCTGATTGCCACAGGTGCGCCTGATGGATGATGGCAGACACCTGGTGCAGTGCAGCGCTCGTCTCCTCAGAGCGCGAGCCGATCGCTCGGATGTTTCCGGCACGTCCGAGCTGGGGGAGTGGCTTGAACGTGCCGGGGAGGCAGCTCGGGGCGGTGTAACCACAACAGGAAGACTGATGAACAATGTCATCCTACATGGTAATAATGAGCAACATATCAAGTCACATCAAATATTTAACTAAACCAAATTGAGGATTGCATAACATCTAGGTTTGCATTTTCGTGCCTACGACAGTCAGCACTCAACTTCCTTCTTCTTTTTCTTCCTCTTTTCCTTATACGGACGACTCAACGCATTTCTTGTACATTTCACATGAATACTTGGTGGGAATGGTGTACCTCACTGGCACCAATGAAAATAACATATGTAGGAGCAATTACAGAACACACTGAATGGCTGTTAGTATAACAATGCCATAAAGATCACGGATGATATTTTTAATTACACAGGGTCTTTGCCCCCTTTTGTGTGGTGCTTCAGTCTCCCATAATAGAAAGGAGTAAGAAGAGTAATATAAATTAAACATGTACTCCTTCAGAGTTTTACGTTTGGCAAGTGACTTCGTTTCGTGGCAGTAAACCGGACAGGTTAAGATGTGGACGAGGAGAAGACAATAATCAGTAAGTAAGAGATTGGGTGAGAGACCGGAATAGAAGGAGGAAAGGAAAGAGTGAGGTAACAATAGAGATAGAGAGAGGGAGCGAGAAAGAGTCATGACCAGACAGTGGTGAAGATGTACAGACAGTGTGAGTGCTGCTGCCCTTGAATGCTCTGGGAATGTAAATGGCATCAGTTCAAGCAGACTTTGATTACACACACACGCACACACACACACACACACACACACACACATATAGTGTATGTATATGTGTGTGTATGTATATATATATAGTGTATATATATAATGTATATATATATACATATATATAATGTGTATGTATATATATATATATATCTTTGTTAAAAGAAACACTCAACAGTAGGGAAAGTGCTCAACAAATAAGGAGCAAAATAATCCAATGAGTCAAATAAATTCTTTATGTGACATATACATATATGTATGTATGTGTGTATGTATATATATATATATATATATATATACATACAAACACAAACACACACACGTGTGTGTGTGTATGTATGTGTGTGTATATGCCAATGTGAATAAACAAGTTGTTTATTCACATTGGCAGCTGATGACCTCTGATGACTAGTAGTTCTCCTGATTTCCTATGTTAAATGCACTTATTGTAAGTTGCTTTGGATAAAAGCGTCGACTAAACGACTGTAATGTAATAATGTAATGTAATGATGAGTGCGTGACGCATGAAACAAGCTTGTACCGAAATGTATTACAGTTTTTTTCCTACATCTATCTTAATATATATATACATCTACATACATACACACACACACACACTATATATACTATATATATCAAATCTATTATCTGAACCACTTATCCTGCTCTCAGGGTCGCGGGGATGCTGGAGCCTATCCCAGCAGTCATTGGGCGGCAGGTGGGGAGACACCCTGGACAGACCGCCAGGCCATCATATTGACAGCAAAGACAATAAAACTGAACCACCTGTCTTAACAAATCATTCTGCAGAAAGCAAAGTAACCCATTCCTGGTCGAAGACTCTGTAACTGATATATGTAATAATTGTTTCTAATAAATTTTCTCAAGCGTTAATCCCTCGTGGAAGACAACCAGTCATTACTTTGTATGAGTGATCCATCTTCTACTGTTTTGTCATCAACATTCCCATGCTGTGTTGCTGGTGTTTCCAGCAGATGCAACATCACCCCCCCCCCCCAAAAAAAATCTATTTCCTAATTTTTTTGCAATAGCTATTATTCACTATAATTGCAGCGTCACACTCTATTTAAAATGTCATTATGCTATCTGGATCCTGTGTTAGAGAGAATGTGTTATGTTTCTCACTTAGGTGCTGCTCTAATTTCTGCAGTGGCAATTTTCTCATCAAGTCATCATTTATTTACAACAAATGCGTGTCTATGAAATAGCTCTGTCGATGTGAATGATACTTCTCATTAGTTGTGCCTTTCCTGTGTAGACCTGAGGGTTTCTGTGAGACAAAGGACGCTAACAGGAGAAGGGACCATGCTACAGTCAGTGTACCATCAAAAAAAATATCCCATAATTGAACCCCCCCCCCCAAAAAACAAAACAAAATCACACGCACACATGCATGCACAAATGTATACTGACATGCAGATCTGTTGGGCAGTTGTGGTCCGATCGGCTGCTGATCTGCTGTGTCACCATCTGGGAGTAAGTAGGAAGTAGTGACTAGTAGGTCACCATGGCAACCTGTTAAGAGGCTTTACTGTGTTTGCCCTGGACTTCAACTCACACCACGCTGTACTGGACTCGGTGAAAGCTCATTGTGAGTTATGACATGATCCAATTACATCATAGAGAAAAAAAGAAAGTAGCTCTTTACAATAATGTATAATCATAAACGGTATACAAGGGATTACTAATTGCTTTATTAATGTTAAAAACTCGTTTATTAATATGTTACAACTTCACATTAATGAAAAGACCTTTTGGGTTGCCAGGTTTGGAATCCACTCATAGCCATTCTCCCAGAAATCGCATAATTAGGCAAAGCTAGCTGAACCACTAACCACAGCTAATGCTGGGATCCAGCTACTAGATGTTTCGTCTTTCACGATGGTCACCATGTCAGATTAGGCAATCATAGTGCCATAAATTCTTGCCGCATCTTGACCGGGAAACTGGCAACACGACAAGTATGACCTCGACCAATCATCGGTATGCTGCCTTTCACAATCTTGCGGGAGTTCATAGGTCATTGGGGAGGAGGGTCAAGAAATTGTCAGTCATGGCTACAGAAGCACTATGTGTGATGCTGGAGGTCTTGTGTTCTGAAATGAAAAAGAAAAAAAATGATTGAGGATGCTGTTGCGGCTAGTGCTGCTGGGAATTATAACCTAGCAGAGCTTAACCAGCTACTCACCGGGTTGCTGAACTGCCTCCGCTTGTTCTTGCCAACATCTTGCCTATCTTTTTTTGACTTTGTTATGGGCCTACCTTGAGGAAATGTAAAAAAAAGGCAGGGGTATCATTGCTACTGCTCAATGAACCTTTCCTCGGTTTCGTCGTTCCAGCTGACAGCAGCAGCATCCCTCTTTCTCTTTGCCGTGTTTACCTGCACCAGAGAGCACTCTTTCATCCTATTGGTCAACGTCAAGGAACACGTCGTAGGAGATGTCAGACTAGGCAGGAAAATACAAACCAAAAGGTTTGCCCTAACCTCAACCATTTAGGACATTGTGCCTAAAGTTAAGGTTCATTAATGTCAGGTCTAAATTCTAATTTAATTTTGCTTTCAAATTTTCTTGTGTTTTCCCTTGTGATGCTATTATTATCAACAATTATTTGAAAATGACAAGGCAGTTATTTATAAGTTTGAGCCATCTCCTAATTTTGACAAGTGTGTTTTAAGAGCTAGCAAGTGCCCTATTATTCATTTATTTCACTATTTACAGCAACTCATTATAAAGCATAACCGACCCTTTTTTTAATGGTGCAATAACTGAAGGCTTAACTGCTATGGATAAAAATTCTGCTTCCTGCAATAAAATTAAAGCATTTAAATCCATTCAGCTGTTCCAGTGGCGGGGGGTGGGGTGGGGGGTGGGGAGAAATAATTCATTAGCTAAACATAAAAATCAACAGATACAAATTGCTCCACTAGTAAAATATTGCCCTTTCGATTTTCAGTCCAATTAGAATTCCTGTCGAATTATCCTGTATGTGTTGTGAAGGGCCTCAAATGTAGTTCAGCCCTTTTATTTTTCATTTCAGTCTCTCATGCAAGACCATATCAACTTACGTATATTAGTGGTGTTTTTATTCTCTGTCTTGTTAGTGTGACTTTCATATACAGACTATGTTCAGCTTCAAGCCAACACCTGTCAAAACCGTTCTGTTGTACTCTGTGGCCCGTTTAATTGCACTGATATGATTTCTAGCCTGAACACATGGCCCACTATGAGTTGAAGTACTGGATTGAACTGTCAGTGTACATTTGAGAGACTGGGTGTGTTCATTTGTGTGTCTGTGCTTCCTCTTATACAGCTTTTGCATCTGTGTGTGTGTTTTTCTGTATATCTGCATATTTCTGCTTTGCTTGTGTGTGTATGTGTCTGTGTTTGTGTGATTTTGTTTGTATGAGCATCTATTTGTGTTTATGTGTAGTATATGTTCCCTGTGGTGCTTGTTCCATTGCCTGCTGTCCTTTTCTCTCTGGCAGAACACAGCTGGGAGGCTCGGGCTTCTCCTCTGAGCATTCATTTATCTGGGCTTGTTCTGAGTCCTCCCAGCAACCCCACTGCCACCACCACCACCACCACCACAGAAACACACATACAGACAGAGGCAATTACAAAGTATTGATTCTCCTTTAAATTTAGCACCTGTGTCCAAGCTGAAATAATGTGTGCAATACACAAAAAAGAAGGCAGTTGGTGGCTTCGGCCTCCAAAAAACTCTTGCTGTTAAGCCGTCTTGGTTTTAGTTTTGAGGGAGTAGAATTACCATAATACTGCAGATGTCCAGAGGGTGTATGGACATGTTGCCTGATCTTGTAGCTTGTCCTGCCACTTTAGATGTAAAGATATATTTAAGGGGTAACTTACTGAGCATACAGAATCTACTAGTTTTGCAATTTTTGTCTTGCACCTTAATAATGTTTTCTGCATGTGCACACGTGGTTCCTCATACAGATCTACTAACATATTTAAATCATGCCCTGAGCTAGAGTTCAGTGAAAGCTTGATGGGCCCTTCATATTCTTAGATAGAGCTCTACAGACCTCTTGTATTATTTAACTTGATAGAAAACCTGCAACAGACAGGACTAGAAATTAATTCATATATGCATGGGTACAGGATTAAGACACAGGTCACCAACAGTACCCTCCATGGAAGAGAAGGCTGGAAGCCAGGATCAAAGAAGAACAGAGAGATGTTCGCCAGTTAACAGAGGTGCAGAAAGGTCTGATGAAAGACAGGCTCTGGTTGATGAAGTACAGCAAGATGTCCATATTCGAGGCCCTGGAAACTGCCAAACAAATGCTCACAGCTCTGGCGGCCAGGCTGAAGACTTACACTAGAGAAGTAGAAGCCAAAAGAGTAAATGGCCTGTTCCTAAAACAACCCGCAGGAATGGGCAACATGATCCAGAAAGGGCCGGTGTGGGTGCAGGTCTTTGTTCCAACCAAGCAGTTGCATACCCGAGTCTACAAATCAAGGTCCTTAGCAAAGACTATTGGTTGACTATTGGAATCACTGTCCCCGCTGCTGTTCTGCATAGGCCTGAACCCCCTCAGTCAGATCATTGCAAAGAGTGGGTATGGATACAGATTCAGAAGTGGAGTTACCATGTATAGGAGTTACCTCCTATATATGGATGACATCAAGCTGTATGAGTGAGACATTGACTCGCTGATCCACCACACCAGGATCTACAACGATGACATCAAGATGTCATCCGGACTAGAAAAGTGCAGTTGAATGGTGGCCAAAAGAGGAAAGGTGGTGAGGACTGAAGGGGTTGAGCTACCATATGACAGGATAACAGACATAAAGGACAGTTACAAGTTATTGGGTATTCCACAGGCAGATGGAAACCAAACCATGAGGAGGCAGCAAGGAGGCCAGCTACAGCCAAATACCTCCATAGAGTGAGGCAGGTCCTGAGGAGCCAGTTCAATGGGAAGAGTAAGATCCAAGCCATCAACACATATGCCCTACCAGTCATCAGATACTCAGCTGGAATATTAAGCTGGCAAAAGGAGGAGGTAAAGGCCACAGATATCAGGACATGGAAACTCCTCACAATGCATGGAGGGTTGCACCCGAAGTCCAGTAACCTGAGACTGTATGATAATCGAAAAGATGGGGGCCGAGGGTTAGTGAGTTTCAGAGTCACTATCCAGAATGAAACAAGGAACATCCGTGAGTACATCAGAAAAAGCCCCCCCGGGACAAACTGCTGAGTGAGTAGTTCAGGCAGCAGAAGACATAGAGTGGGGAGGAAGGCGACGAGGAGGTATCATGGAAGACTAAGCCCCTCCATGGGATGTACCATTGACAGATAGAAGATATGGCTGATATTGAGAAATCCTACCAGTGGCTTGAAAAGGTGGGACTGAAGGGACAGCACAGGGGCTCTGATCATAGCAGCTCAAGAACAGGCACTAAGCACCAGATCGGTTGAGGCAGGGGTCTAATACAACAGACAAGACACAAGATGCAGGCTGTGCAAAGATGCCCCTGAGACAGTCCAGCACTTAGTAGCAGGGTGTAAAATGCTAGCTGGGGAAGCATACATTGAAAGGCATAACCAAGTGGCTGGGATAGTGTACAGGAACATCTGTACTTTAAGTCCAAATGGGAGACACCGCCAAAGGTGGTTGAGAATTACAAAGCTTAGATCCTGTGGGGCTTAATGATTTCCCACTGTGAAGTTCCAGAATGACAAGCAGATGCTGGCTATCTGACCAGACATTGTATAGATAAGATAAGATACTTTATTGTCATTGTGCACACAACGAAATTATATTTGGTGACTCTCAGACGAGCAGCACTAGATGAGGTAAATGATTTAAAAAAAAAACCCCAAGATAAAAGCAAGGACAAACAACATTTAGTATAAACAAATGAGGTAGTAAAAAAATAAGTGAGATAGCAAAAAATGATAATGAGACAATAAAAGATGGCAGCAGCTTTTAAAGTTCAAAATAGTGCATGGGATTATTGCACATAGTTCATATTGCAGCGGCTTTAGTAGCAGTTAGTCCTCAGCAGCTATAGGCAGGTGTGTGTGTGTGGGGGGGGGGCAATGGAGGCTACAGCTCTGGGGAAGAAGTTGTACCTTTGCGTGTTTGTCCGGGTTTTGATGGTGCGGTATCTTTTCCCCAATGGCAAGGGAACAAACAGACAGTGGCCTGGGTGTGTTGTGTCTTTGCTGATGTTGCTGGCTTTCCACTATAGGCGGACAGCATACACAGCATCCAGGTCCGGGAGCACAGCTCCCACAATCCTCTGTGCTGTCTTTACCACCTGGGCCAAGTCCTTCCTATTCTCTGCTGTGCAACTGGCATACCACACTGTGACATGTTGACAGAGGATGCTTTTATAGAGCTTCTGTAAAAGTTGACCAGCAGCTGAGAGGGGAGACTGGTTTGTTTAAGTTTCCTGAGGAAGAAAAGTCTCTGTTGTGCTTTCTTCACCAGGTGGGAGGTGTTGAGTGACCATGTGAGTTCTTTAGTTATGTGGATTCCCAGGAATTTGATGTTATCCACAATATGCACCTCTTCACCATTTATGTGCAGTGGGGGTGGGGTGGTCTTCCTGGATCTCCTAAAGTCCACAATGATCTCCTTTGTTTTACTGGTGTGCAGGACCGGGTTATTGTCTGAACACCACCCAGCCAGATGTTGGACCTCTTCTCTGTAGTGTATCTCCTCGTTGTTGGCTATGAGTCCCACTATAGTGGTATCATCAGCAAACTTCACTATAGTGTTGGAGGAGTGAATGGGGGTACAATTGTGGGTGGAAAGGGTGAAGAGGGCTGGACTGAGCACACAGCCCTGCAGCACACCTGTGTTCAGGGTGAGGGTTGAAGATGTATGGTTACCTATCCTGACATTTTGTGGTCTGTGAGTGAGAAAGTCCATAATCCATGAACAGAGTGAGGTGGTTAATCCTACATTGCTGAGTTTGTGTACCAGTTTATGGGGGATTATTGTATTGAAAGCGGAGCTGAAGTCAATAAAAAGCATCCTGGCATATGTGTTTGGATGCTCCAGGTGGGACAGGGCTGTATGAAGTGTAATTGAGACTGTGTCCTCTGTAGATCTGTTCCCCCGATAGGCAAATTGGTGGCTGTACAGATCTGTGGGGATGATGTCCTTGATGTGAGAGAGTAAAATCCTCTCAAAGCACTTCATAATAACTGGGGTCTTGGCAACTGGGTGATGGTCATTGAGGCAGTTGACTGCTGTCTTCTTGGGTACAGATACAATGGTGGTGGATTTAAGGCAGGTGGGGACTACAGCCTGTTGTAAGGAGAGGTTGAAGATGTCGGTGAACACCCCTGTTAGTTGGTCAGCGCATGTCTTCAGTGTGCAGCCCGACACTCTTTCTTGTCCTGCCACTTTGGAGATATTGATTCTTCTCAGAGTGGACTTCACCTGATGGTGCTGTAGGACGAGTGCATGCTCTTCCTTGGGCAGGGTCATTTGGGCCCTCACTCTGCTGTTCTGCATTTCAAAGTGTGCAAAGAACTGGTTAAGCATGTTGGGTAGTGTGCTGTCATGGGTGATGTGTGGGGTGCTGCATTTGTAATCTGTTATGTTTTTAATACCTCTCCACTTGCTCCAGGGGTTGTTGTTGTGTGTGAAGTGCCCCTCAATGTGCTGCTTGTACCTGCGTTTAGCCTCTCTAATGCCCTTCTGCAAGTCCCTCCGGGCATTTTTGTAGGCCAGCATGTCACCTGTCCTGAAGGCAGCATCTCGAGCCCTGAGCAGAGACCACACATTCCTGTCCAGCCATGGCTTCTGGTTCGGAAATATCTTGATGGTTTTGGTGGTCGACAAGGAACAGAAGGACAGAACAGAAGAAACAATCTCAAGCAACAGCAACATCAGGAAGAAAGAGCATGAGAAGCTAGAAAAATACTAAGGGTTGAAGGAAGAACTAGATCAGATGTGGAAGGTGAAATCCACAGTAGTCCCAGTGATAATAGGAGCATTAGGGGCTGTGACCTCAAACGGAGAGAGTGGCTCCACCAGATTCCAGGAACAACATCTGAGGTCTCTGTCCAGAACAGTGTGGTCCTAGAACCAGCTAAGATACTGCACAGAACCCTCAAACTCACAGGCCTCTGGTAGAGGACCCGAGCCTGAGGAAGACTCACCCGAAAAAGGATAAGAGGGAGATTTTATTTTATCCACCGGTTATTGGGCGGCAGGCGGGGAGACACCGTGGACAGGCCGCCAGGCCATCACACAGGGCTGACACACACACACACACACAACACACACACACACACACACACACACACACACACACACACACACACACACACACACACACACACACACACACACACATTCATACCTAAGGGCAATTTAGTATGTCGGATTCACCTGACCTGAATGTCAGACATACTTTATTTCATATGAAGTTTAATTTTGTTTTATTGCCACTGTAACTACAGTATTATATTAGCTCAAAGTAATGAGTGCTGCCTACTCACTTAACCATTCATCTATTTTGGCTTAGGGTTTTTTATGTAGTCTGACTGGGATATTGCAGTTGTGTGTACTGTGCTAGATGGATTCAGTCAAACAAAATAATGAAACGTTGACCAGCGTGCTCGACTTATTTCTTATCTTGCTACTCAGCATCATTCTTTGAAAGTGGATAGGCTTTAAGATTGGGACATGTATCGACAGCAGGTAAACCCAAGGCTTTGGAAGTTGAAGTTGCTTATGTGTACTATATCTGGGGAAGCAATAATCTGTAGGTGCTCGGTGACAGCATGCCACAGCCTGGGAAATCTAAGGCTTCAGCGGATTTCTCTCAGCAGAGCGTGAAATTTGTCACACCAAAGACGCTCACTCTGGGGGAAGAGCTTTAGGGGCTTTTTCTGCCTCTGACAGTTTTCCCCGTCCTACAAACTACATCAAAAAAAAGAAAACCCGAATCCCTATAATGAATGTGTTCATTAATTGAGGCACATCCCACCTTGCTTGTCTGTGGGTGGTATTTAGGGAATAGCAAAATAAAATACATTTGATAAAAGAGGAATTTGTCAGCTGCAGAGATGGAGGGTGCTGTTCTCCTGCAGGAGTGTGTGCCCCGGCATAGACTCGATCTGTCTTTGATGTTTTCTTATTAATGAGGGTGACGGCTTCCTCCTCCTGCTCCTCCAGGATGCAGTCCCTGGCGATTGAATTGGCCCGTAAAGCTCTGGGCTGGCTGCAGTAACTGCCAGCCTGCTGCCCAGGGCAGATCTACTGTATAGGCTGGACCCAACTCATACTTCCAAGGGGCTTGACTGCTTCATTACAGCCACTCAGATGTTGAATCACAGAGTGTTTCCTGAAATACGTCTGTTACTTTCAGATGCAACTGTGTGTGTGTGTGTGTGTGTGTGTGTGTGTGTGTGTGTGTGTGTGTGTGTGTGTGTGTGTGTGTGTGTGTGTGTGTGTGTGTGTGTGTGTGTGTGTGTATGCGCGTGAGCTTTCGATGCTGTATATGTCATTTTATGCATCCATCCGTGTATCTCCATTGAGCATCTTGGCATGTCTCTACTATTACTCCTTGACATATTACCATATGTCCATGTACATTCTGTTCACTTCTCCATTGTACTTACTATGCGTGACTTATTAATGGGACCATCTTCCCAGGGAACTCTCTCTCTCAGTGTTGTAAAGCATGCACAGCAGCATTCCTTCATGTAAAATGCTCATTTTGTTGCTTTTACAGCATACAATAGGAGCTCAATGGCCCTGCTTCACTTTAGCAACACAAAACATCACAAGTGGCGATGGATTATGAATTGGGTTTGATTCCACTTATTTAGGTCAGTGGTTCTCAACCTTTTTGGGGTCCTGGACCCCCTGCGTATTTTTGATCTACCCTGAGGACCCCTCCACCTGATTTTGGGGGAGGGGGGTTGCAATTTGATAGAAACAGTAGAAACTGCATTTTAAATTGCATTATAGCATTTATTCACTCTTTGGGGCAAAAATAAGAGCTTTCAGTTGTAACTTAGATATAGTTAACAAAACAGAATTCTTATGCAGTAACTTTCAGATATATGTAACAAAACAGAATATGTATTAAGTAACTTTCAGATATATGTAACAACAGAATTTTTATGCAGTAACTTTTAACAATGCAAACGGGAGCGAGATCTCTTATTGAAATACAATAGATTACACTTGTGAAACAGATGTAATTAGAGAAAAAAGTCCTGTTACCCTTTATAGTCTAGGTAGATAAAGGTCTCAGTCACATTTGAGTAAAATAATCCTATTTCTATAAATGTCATAAGATCTTTTTTTTAAAGATATTTTATTTTCACGAACCCCTTGCAATTACACCACTGACCACTAGGGGTCCGCGGACCCCCGGTTGAGAAACACTGATTTAGGTCATGTGCCATAATACAAAAAGTCATTAAAGCCATCCAGCCATGAAGCAATAAAAAGTGAAACACCATTTCAAGCATCTGAAGACGTTATTGATTTAAATCTGCCCACATTCACACACAAGTACACACACAGGTAAACATACACACAAACACGCACACTGGCATGTTAACATACACAACCTGAATTAATTTTCGTTTTGTTGAAGTATCATGTGTGAGTGTGTGTGTTTGTGTGTGTGTGCGTGTGTGTGTGTTTTCGTGCGTGTGTGTAACAAAGAGGTGCGGTGGGCTGAGAGGCCTACTGATGATGGTAGATTTGTTTTTTTTTATATAAATGTATTTCTGATTTTTCCCTTTTTTCTCCCAATTTAGTGGCCAATTGATCCCTATTTTAATTCAAACACCCACTCTCATACTGCATGCGTTCGCCAGCTGCATCTCTCCGGCCGGCAGTCTCGAAGGAGACGCCTCGCCACCTCCGTGACAAGGCGAATCCAGGCCGAACCACTGCTTTTTCCCCCCCACACACACACAGACGCATTCATGTGACGAACACAAGCCGACTCCGCCCCCCTCCCGAGGACAGCGTTGCCAATTATTGCTGCTTCATCGAGTCCGGCCATAGTCGGATCTGACGAGACCGAGGCGCGAACCCCAATCCCCAGTGGGGAACTGCATCGACACAAAGCCGATGCTTAGACCGCTACACCACCCCGGACCCGGTGATGGTAGATTTGTGCACAGTAATCCAGTCTCTGGACTATGTGTAATGTGTCTTTTCATACCTCTGTATGTCTGCTAGTGAACTGGGATGTATCTCCCCTGTGTGCATGTGTAGTCTGTCCTCCTGTCAGGTCTCCATGGTGATGGTGGTCGCGTGGCTCGGGTCCTAGGCTGTTCAGGTGGCGCCAGGACATGGCTTGGCATCTTCCTCATCATATTCTTCATACATTTTATAATTCCATTATAATTCTGTTACCCTCTTTTAGTGTTGTATTCTGTAAATTGTGTAAACACAACATCCATTGCACATTATATGTCTTTGTTGCTCTCCCTGAGGTTTCTTCCTATTTTTTCTCCCTGTTAAAGGTTGTTTTCGTTTTTTTTTAGGAAGTTGTTCCTTATCCAATGTGAGGGTCTAAGGACGGGATGTTGTGTTACTGTAAAGCCCACTGAGGCAAATTTGTAATTTGTGATATTGGGCTATACAAATAAAATTGACTTGGCTTGACTTGTATCAGTGTTTAAAAGTGTACCTACAGTGTTCATGGAGCAGAGACTGAGGACAGTTGAGCTGTACGTGCTTGTGCCTATGTGTCCTTAAGATGGAAGACTAGCGGAGATATCTTTGTGTATTGTTTTCTGCCAGTTTTTGATGTTTTGATGTTTAGTGCCCCTGAGTACTGACACACACACACACACACACACACACACACACACACACACACACACACACACACACACACACACACACACACACACACACACACACACACACACACACACACAAACAAACTGATCTTTGGATGAAAATAAGTATATCACAACCTTTTATGGGGTATTATGAGGAATTCTGGCACAGCTAATCTCTCATTTTGGTCACAGCAGGGTAGGAGGTGGTAGTCAGACAGGAAAACAATCATCAGACTCTGGAAACAAAATAACCATCAAATGCTCCGTCATTATGAGGGTGCCATTACAGAGTTTTGTTTGTTTGCATGCTTGGCAGGCGGACTGCTGCAGATTTGAACTTCTAATGCTCGACTAGCTTCTTTTGTTTCCTCTTCCCGTGGGATGGATGTACAATAAATCTGCTGTCTTCCTTGTCTTATCGCCCGCAGCTCAGACAAACCTTTTTCGCATCCTCTTAAAAACCTGACATTGAGATTAAGCGAGGTTAAGTAAGAAATGAGGCTTCTTTTCTCGCCGGAGCAGTATGAATTAATCTTGTAGACCGGCCCCGCTGAGACTGTCTCTGTCACTAGAAAAATAGTGCTCCGCTATGGCAGCCTATACAATTACCTCCGTTTTGCCCCATTGACTTGGCCTGGGGCTGTTCATCCCTCAGTGTTTACTCGACTGTGCACAGGGAGACGGCAATGCACGCAGGAGTTAACACAGATAGCTCCCATGATGGCTTCTCCACCTGGCGTGTCTTTCACAACTGAAAGCGTGGGATATGCATATGGCCCCTGCACCACCAGCTGGAGATTTGTAGGCGATGGTGAAGATTGAGATTTGGGAATGTCTACAAGCAGCGGTTTTACTCTCTCTATGAACTGTGGATCATGTTTATATAGAGTCAATGGGACTAATTGTGCAGGAGAAAAGGGTGGGGCGGAGCTCCATAATTACCGTCCCACCCCACCCCACACACCTTTTTTTTCTCCCCAATTGTATCCGGCCAATTACCCAGCTCTTCTGAGCCGTCCCAGTCGCTGCTCCACCCCCCTCTTCCGACTACCACCTGCAGAACTGCTTGCTACCACATGCCTCCTCCGATACATGTGGAGTCGCCAGCCGCTTCTTTTCACCTGACAGTGAGGAGTTTTGCCAGAGGGACGTGGCACGTGGGAGGATCACGCTATTCCTCCCAGTTCCCCCTCCCCCCTGAACAGGCGCCTTGACCGACCAGAGGAGGCGCTAGTGCAGCGGCCAGGACACATCTGGCCAATTGTGTCTGTAGGGATGCCCGACCAAGCCAGAAGTAACACGGGGATTTGAACTGGCGATCCCCATGTTGGTAGGCAACGGAAAAGACCGCCACGCCACCCGGATGCCCCACTATAATCACCCTTCTATATTATTGTTGGTTGCAAGCAACTAACATCGCTATTGGTAGTGTATAATTACTGTGAATAAATGGCTGATAGCAAATGGCTTGGTCCCCTGAGCAGCTTATTTGCCACATATCTCAATTTTAATTTTGCTCCATTGGAGGGGGGGGGGTTAAAGGGTACCTGCTTAATGAGAGCGATTCCACAGAAAAGTGTCTAGCTCTGACTGAGCGTATAGGGCAGCAATCAATATGCTTATAAATTCCAAAAATCCATTAGAGCCCTCACTTTTTTTTCATAGGGACAGCTTTAAAACTAATGATTCTCAACCGCTGCTTGGTGAGGAAGACTTGCAACACGGTTTTCTTCCTCTCTCCATTTTGGTAAGCAAGAGATGCATATACATAGGTGTTAGAAGGGTTTTTACAGGGTCATTATGTGGCTGTTATGTGTGTGTTCAGTGCCACTTTATTTCAGGCCAGTCTACCATGGAGACCAGGGATCACATTTAAACAATTTGTCGTCCTTAGAGACAGGCCCGCAGACTGGGCTGCCTCCCCTCAATTAAGGGGTTTCATTGTTTTGTTATGAATCCTCTGTTGTTTTATTTATTTTCCCCTTTGGGAAGGATTCTTTTTATTTTAGATGCAGCCTTGCCACAGCATTGTGCAGGGAAATGAATTGCCTCATGTGCCAATATAAAGTGAACATTATCTGCTTTGGGGCTTGCATGTTGCTTTAAAAAAAATCCACCTTCACAATATCATAATAACACAACCATTTCATCAGCCCTTACACTCCAAGTTGCCCCCCACTCACCCACTCCAACCCATCATCCGCTCCCAGTGTGGGAGGATGGCGGCTCGAACTTAACGTTTGCGGCGGCCTCACCCAGTAGCATCCATGCAGTGTTCTTGTCCACGTCTGCCTCTAAGTTTGTGTCTTCGTTTGATGGCTGGGAGAGCTGGCGCTGGATCAGCTGGGGGAGCCTGATCTGCTGCGTCCTGTGGGCCCAGGGACCACGACCCTACTCGGAGCTGCGCCCGAAGAGGTAACACCGAGGGCGGTCTGACAGGACGAGGAAGCGGGGCAGGCTAAGCTAACTGCTAGCCACGCAGACCAGCAGTTCCGACAGTCATCCTGCGTTTGTTCTCTTGGACATTTTTTTTTTTATTCTTTAGTTTGATATATGCGTTCTTATAATTTTTGGATATGGTTTTTTGTCTTTGTGTTGCACTGCTGTGGGCTGGGGGAAAATGATATTTCATTTCATTTCATATTCGCAAGTACATGAAATGAAATGAAATGAAATGACAAAATGTTCCTGATTCCTGATCTCCCGGGTGTTTTGGCTTTACCTCAGAAAGCCTTCCCCCGGTGTAACCTCCATTTTAACAAGCCCTGTGTTATTCTGGGTACGACCCCGCTGCCAAAGGTTGGCGAAGTGTCGTGTTCAGATCAGAAGTAGCGCTGTGAGGCACCTGTAACTTTAAGGGAATGCGCACACCTCCATTTTCTTTCATATGCCATGACCCCCCCCCCACCCCACCCCCCATCCCCGCCCACCTCCCACTCATTCTCTGGCGGCGTCCCTCATCCGGTGCTATGACGCTATCGTCTCCGAAGGTGATAGGAGAGCCCTGCCGATGTCTGGGGAGGGGATGAGAAAGGAGGACTGTCTCTACTGGCCTGTGAAATATTCATCAAACGGAGCGGTGGGGGGGGGGGGTTGGAGGGGTAGTGCAGCAGTCCTCGCTGACTAGAGCATCATCATTCAGAGGAGACAAGGAAAGAAGGGAGGAGTGATGCAGAGCAGGGAGGATAGAGGGGATGTTACTGTAGGATTGGGAAGAATTTTCATTGTGTGGGATCAAGTAGATAAAATCCAAAACCTAATGGATAAAACGATGCCCCCACCACCACAACAGGAGGAGTTTTATAGCACGTCAGCCATGAAAGCAGCGGGGAACCTTAAAGATTTCCCACCGATAACATTTAGCCAGCCCAAAACTCCCATTTTCAGCACCTGAGTTGACTTCATATTAAATCCACTAGTTTTCTTAACGACTACCTCGGCGAGCAGATGGCGGCAGAAAAGTTGGATAACAATCGAATGTTGCTGGTGAATTTGCTGCCCCAGACCATTAACTGATCATTAGGTAGTCTCCAATGCCTCGAAGTGCCATCACACGGCCGACACGGAGGACCTGACAGTCTTTATGTTCATGATTTATTCTACTTCCATACACTGACTTTGACCCCCCCTGAAGTAATGTGGCTGCCAGGCATCATTATGGCTCTATAAGGTAGCGGGGCAACCGGTTATCTATTCTACCAGGTATTCCAGCCATATAATTAGGTATTATTTTTTAGACCTGGGACAAAATGTAGTCGCAAATAACTACGTGGAAAAATATGGGGAAATGAACAGTAGCTATCATGGGTGCAGTAATAGTAACACTATCATGAACTGGAAAAACAGTGAGTAAGGAGGTTCGAGTTTCCCGTGTGAAAGTTCAATGTAGCCATGCTAAAAAAACAAAATGATGTCTGACTTCTTTTTTCCCGCTCTTTTTTCTCCCCTATTGTACTTGGCCAATTACCCAACTCTTCCGAGCTGCCCCGGTCACTGCTCCACCCCCTCTGCTGATCCGGGGAGGGCTGCAGACTACCACATGCCTCCTCCGATTCATGTGGAGTCACCAGCCGCTCCTTTTCACCTGACAGTGAGCAGTTTGACCAGGGGGACGTAGCACGTGGGAGGATCACGCTATTCCCCCCAGTTCCCCCTCCCCGCCGAACAGGCACCCCGACCGACCAGACGAGGCGCTAGTGCAGCGACCAGGACACATACCCACATCCGGCTCCCCAGTCATGGCCAAGTGTGTCTGTAGGGACGCCTGACCAAGCCGGAGGTAACACGGGGATTCGAACCGGCAATCCCCGTGTTGGTAGGCAACGGAATAGACCGCTATGCTACCCGGATACCCAGTGATGTCTGACTTCTGAAGTCACTTGCCATTTTTCACTGCCCTGACCATTTCTATTATAAAGGTATAGCTGATCTCCCGGCAGTTGGTATCTCGGTTATGTTTTGACCGTGCAGAGTGGCCTGCAGCGCGCTCATTAAGGGCAGAGTCACTGCATGGCAGCCTTCCTTATCTTTATCCTCATCCTGCATCCCTAAGGGGCCTCGAGTCTGACTCCATTTACTCGTTTGCTCGTCTTCTGACAACACCGAACTACTGCTTGAGATTATTTCAAAGACCCTTTTTTTACGTTTCCATGTCTCGCCATCATTAATTTGCAAACACGCATGCATGCACACCCATACATCCACAGATGCAGACACAAATACGCACATGCACAAACACACGCACCCTGACACCATTTTCCCACTGGTTGAGGTTAAAATCCAGTTTGGGATGGCTCTTTGTTCTTCCCTGTGTCCCTCAGCATGATATAGTGACTCATCCATAACTCAGCAGAGGTGGAAAAGGTTGTGCGACGAGGAGTGATGCGTCTATTTCTGACTTACTTTTGGCTTTGGGCTTACTTGAGTGATTGGATGCTGAGATCGCCCATCACCAAGAGTTTAAAGTGTAATCCATCTCCCTCGCAGGAGCCGACTGCAGGAGATGGCTTCCTCTGCATGTGGTTTGGCCTTTCTCTGTGGTGTGAACACACACAGCGGACAAGCTGATTCTTTATGCAAGTGGGCCTCGGACCGGCTGACAGAATTAGTCTGGGTACACTTTCCTTTCATGTATGTATTAATGTGTGTGAGGGAAAAGATGTCCCCGGACTTTCTGGGTGAAGTCAAATCAAACTATAACAGCTGCACCAAGGGGTATATAGCGCCGAATGCAAAAAAAAAACAGATTAAATGAGGTGTAGTAGTTGGGGGGTCACTGTAGGATGCTGGTTGGTTGCTCTTGCATTTAAATAGCAGGCTCCCAGTGATGGCTGTTTAACTGAGAAAGAGAAAGCGTCCGTGTTTTAGAGGGACTACTTTAAAAGGTCTTTAAAAACATTCACATAAAACAACAGAGTGATAATGGACTGCACTTACCCTGCCGAGACAGCTCTCTGCAGCTCGCAGACTGAGAGAAAGCAGGGAAACCTCTGTGAGAGTTCGAAATCTCCCTTTTACATGTTGCCTGTTACGCGCACGTGTGCATGTGTGTGCGTGTGCCCATGCATGTCTGCGTGTGCATGCGTGTGTGTGTGTTCGTGCGTGTGTGTGTGTGTGTGTGTGTGCATGTAAGACGGAGAGCTGCAGTGAGTCTGAGAGAACTGCCGAGCGATTTTCAATGGCTGGAAGATTGTGTCAGAGTGGCAAACGTATTGATCACCGAGCTTCAAAAAATGTTCTGTGTAAACGCAAGTCCACAAAACAGTAAATGTAATCCTCTGGAGGGTGTACAGGATTCATTCCTTTTTTTCCCCCAAGTCCATTTATCAATTTCCGTTGTAGGAAGATGTGTTGGAGGGAGCTGTATGCTGTATTTCCCTATGAAAGCAAACTCATCCTGCTGTCTCTCTATATAGGACTGTTATCATAACACTGTAGTAGTCCACCATGGTCCATATGAAGTCTGCTGCGTAAGAGCCTGCAGTTTATTTATGCGGGTAAATGCAGCTGTGCATTCAGTATAGCAACTTTACCGTCTCCCATGTTTGACATTATTTGTCTTACTGTCGCTGTCACGACACATTCGACAATCTGCTCCGAGAGACATAGCAAATAATAACAAGTGTGCCTCTGCATCCATTTATTGATCAAAATGCTGGCCAAGATCACACGCTCATAGATTCAACATTCATGCGATGATTAATTTATTCATATGGTAGCGCAGGCACCATATGACTTCACGCATGCAGTCCTTTATTCATAAATAAATCCTGAGATACTTGCCGCCAGTGGGCAGAGATGTACATTGATTTAATGTTCTCTGTGTAAGCCATCGAGGAGCGCCATGCTGAGTCTACTGTTAGACAGTCAAAGTGCACGGGTGTGAAGTGGGATGTAAAAACAAAAATATTGTGGCAGGAATGAGGAAAAACACAGGAGACCAAAGCGAGTTTGATGTTTATTCCTCAACTCCAAAACCAACTGCAGCAGGAACAACCCTGCACCGGCGAGCCCGGGAATGTAAACCACGCCCCCAGCTCACAGTCCTGCTGGGTGAGAGGCGTAGCCCCTAGTGTCCGCCACACAGCCCCCCCCCCCCCGAACACCCAGAAGGGACTCCTGGAAAGAAAATTAGTGTCTCACTGGAGGCTTAAGCAACCTGCCATAACGGCTGCGCCGTCGCCTCAGCCGAAACAGTAGGTGAAACACAGTCCAAAGCCGGCTGAGAAGCAGAACGCGGAACCCGTGAAGACACTGCCGGGGTCCTGGAAGGAGGATGACCCCGACGGGGAACCTGGGCCGGAAACACAACTTCACCTGCCACCCTGTGCGCCGGTTTAAGCCTATCAAGCGTGACACGCTCCCTACGCCCACCCATATCTAGCACAAAACCCTTAGGACCCGTCAAGAACCCGAAATGGGCCATCGTATGGGGATTGGAGGGGCGAGCGGCGAGCATCATGTCGTACAAAAACAAAACGAGCCGACATGAGCTCCGCAGGCACGAACGACCGCGGAAAACAGTGGTGAACGGGGCCTGGAACCCGAGTGCTGTCGGACAAAAAAGGATAAACGGCCAGACGGGGTCGAGGAGCGGAACTCCCAGGCAAAAATTCCCCAGGGACGCGGAGCGGCTGACCGAGCACCAGCTCAGCGGGTGACGCGTCGAGGTCCTCCTTAGGAGCTGAACGCAACCCGAGCATAACCCAAGGTAAACGATCCACCCAGTTACCATCCGAGAGCGCAGCGCTGCCTTGAGCGACCGGTGAAAACGTTCACACAACCCGTTAGCCTGAGGGTGATACGCGGTAGTGCGGTGTACCTGCACACCCAAGGATCGCGCAAGTGTCGACCAGAGCTCTGACACGAACTGGGGGCCCCTGTCTGAGGTGATATCTGACGGAGTGACGAAACGGGCGACCCAGGAGGAAAGAAAAGCGCGTGCAACATCCGAGGATGTTGTGGAGGACAGAGGGACAGCCTCTGGCCACCTGGTGGTCCAATCTACCATTGTGAGCAGGTGCGTAAAACCCTGTGAAGAAGGTAGAGGGCCCACCAGGTCCACATGCACGTGGTCGAAACATCTGGCCGGGATCGGAAACGGTTCGAGGGGCGATTTAGTGTGCTGGTGGACCTTAGGGCGCTGGCACGCTACACATGCGGCTGCCCACCCCTTGACGTCCTTGCGGAGGCCAGGCCAGACGAATTTGGAGCCGACCAACTTCACCGACGCCCGAACTCCAGGGTGCGAGAGGGAGTGAATCGAATTGAAAACTCGACGGCGCCAGGCCACTGGAACAACGGGGCGGGGACGGCCGGTGGAGACATCGCAGAGGAGGGCAGGACTCCCTTCCTGCATCACAGCCTCCTCTAGCTTGAGACCGGTACGCGTTGACCTAAGGGCAAGGACGTCCGGGTCGCTGGGCTGGTCGGCAGCCATAGCGGAGAAATCCACACCGAGGTGCACAGGACACACAAGCACACGCGACAGACGTTGTGAACTCGGAGATCGCCGCTAGGTGGCGCTGTTGACGAGCAGACCACGGCTCAGTCACCTTGGACATGGCAAAAGTCAGCGGCTTATGATCCACATAAGCCGTGAATGGGCGACCCTCCAGCAGGAAGCGGAAATGCCGGGTTGCAAGGTGCAGTACCAGCAACTCCCGGTCAAAACGCTGTACTTGCGCTCGCTATCTCGCAGTTTGCGGCTAAAAAATGCGAGTGGCTGCCACGCATTCGCCACACGCTGTTCAACCACAGCCCCCACGGCTATGTCAGACGCATCGGTTGTTAAAGCTATGGACGCCGTGGGTGTGGGATGGGCGAGGAGGGCAGCGTTAGCCAGGGCGTACTTAGCTCCGTCAAAGGCCTGGACCTGTTTGGGAGTCCAGTCGACAGGGTCGTTAGCCTTCTTAAGCCGCAGGGCTTCGTAAAGTGGCTGAAGGAGGTGGGCAGTGCGAGGGAGGAAACGGTTATAGAAATTCACCATGCCCAAGAATTCCTGCAATGCCTTAACAGAGACTGGGCGGGGAAATTCCGCCACCGCTTGCACCTTAGAAGGCAACGGGACCGCGCCTTGCGGCGAAATGCGGTGACCCAAGAAGTCCATCACCGGCAGTCCAAACTGACACTTGGCCGGGTTGACTATCAGGCCGTGTTCGTCCAGACGACGGAAAACCTGTTTCAGGTGCGCCAGGTGCTCTTCAGCTGACGGACTGGCCACTAATATGTCGTCGAGATAAACGAACACGAAAGCAAGGTCACGCAACACCGAGTCCATCAGCCTCTGAAAGGTTTGCGCTGCCCCCTTCAAGCCAAAAGGCACGCGCATGAACTCAAAAAGCCCAAACGGGGTGATCACTGCGGTCTTGGGCACGTCCTCTGCGCGCACGGGAACCTGATGATAGCCGCGCACCAGGTCCACCTTAGAGAAAATAGTGGTACCTGCCAGGCGCATGGAAGAGTCCTGTATGTGTGGGATAGGATAGCGGTCATTGGCGGTGACGTTGTTCAGGCGGCGAAAATCGCCGCAAGGCCGCCACGACCCATCCGCCTTGGGCACCATGTGAAGTGGCGAGGCCCACGGGCTGTTGGAACGCCTCACTATACCCAGACGCTCCATGATGGCAAACTCCTCCTTAGCTATAGCCAATTTTACCGCGTCGAGGCGCCGCGCGCGCGCAAAACCTAGCGGTCCCAGAGTGGGAATGAAATGTTCTACCCCGTGTTTAGTAACCGCGGTGGAAAAGGCAGGCGTAGTCACCGATGGAAAATCCGCCAGCAAACGCTGAAAAACATCCCCTAATGCTAAAAAGTTAGCGTGTGTTAACGGCCCGGCTCCCCCTGTCTCGCACGGAACAGTGGCGAAAGACACAGCAGCAATTAAACGGCGGTTTGCAACATCAACCAGCAGACCATTAGCACACAGAAAATCCGCGCAGGAACAGTAATGGCGGCCACTACAAAGTCCCACTCAAAATGGCGCCCGTGGAAACAAACAAGTCACCAACCTTGTGCCAAACGTCGCAATGGACGAACCGTAAGCTGCACTTAACTGTGGGCCGCCGCCTTCGGCCGACCTGTCTGTCTTAGCAGGAGGGAGTAGGCTCTTTTGCGAGCCTGAGTCCACGAGAAACCGTCTTCCTGACATCGTGTCCTTAATGAAGAGCAGCTCACTACGTCCGCCAGCGCCCACAGCTGCTACTGAGCGCTGGCCCTGGAGTTTCCCGCCGCCTCAAACGTGCACGGAGGGACGCAGCGCCTCGCTTTGCCGCCGAACCGCTGGTGGAAGAAACAGAGGCCTCTCCCGCGCCGTCTCCGGGCAGTCACTCCAGCCACCACTGCCGGGTCCGCGTCCTCCGACGTCGGCTGCAGAGGCTCCGATGCCACACTCTGCACAGAGAACCGTCTGGTAGCCAGCAGGACCCGATCGGCCTCCTCAGCCAAACCTCGGCAGTCCCCAGCGGCCAGACACGGGGAGTTAGCCAAAGCCGCGCGCACAGGAGACGGGAGCTGGCGCAGGAAAACGTGCGGGAAAAGGAACCTACCTTCGTCTGAGCCTAGCAGCGACAGCATATTGTCCATGAGATCCACAGCCGTTCCGTCGCCCAAACCGGATATGGAAAGGATTCTATCTGCCCTCTCTGCGGCAGATAGGCTGTACCTCCGGAGCAGAAGATGTTTGAGGGCGACGTATTTATCGTGTTGCGGAGGGGCGCGCAACAGCTGCTTGGCCCGACCAAATAGTATCTGGAGTCATCCGCGGAGTTTCCACGCAGGTGGAACAGCCCCTCGACATGCTGGAACCACGAGGCCGAGTCACTCTGCCGGAACTCTGGGAGTTACACAGCCGCGGCGAGAACGGCCGGCTGTGAGAGTTGGGGCGGCGTGGCCGAAGTGGATTCACACACATCTTCTGCTCCGAACATGTTCAATTCGGGGTCACCAATGTGGCAGGAATGAGGAAAAACACAGGAGACCAAGGCGAGTTTGATGTTTATTCCTCAAATCCAAAAACCAACTGCAGCAGGAACAACCCTGCACCGGCGAGCCCGGGAACGTAAACCACGCCCCCAGCTCACAGTCCTGCTGGGTGAGAGGCATAACCCCTGGTGTCCGCCACAATATCACAGTTAATTACTGAGGACAACAAAGCATAGACAAAAAAAACGGAGACTGGCCAAAGTGCATGCTGTGTAATTAATATCTCCCGCTGCATCAAAATGGCACGTTTTCCTTGGCGTTTAACGAGAGAAAAACAATAGAGAGAATAAGTCAATGCCTCTAACATGTTGCATTAGGGCTTTTTGCAACAGCACTGTGCAAACCCGCTTCCGGGGTGGGAAGATGGCGATGCGAATTCCATTTGCGGCGGCCTCACCCAGTGCCGTCCATGCAGTGTCTTCGTCCACGTCTGCGTTTAAGTTTTGTCTTCGTTTGATGGCTGGGAGAGCTGGTGCTAGATAGGCTGGGAGAGCTTGGTCTGCTGCATCCTGTGGGCCCAGGGACCACAGCCCTGCCTGGAGCTGTGCTCCAAGAGGTAACTCCGAGGACGGTCTGACGGGAAGCGGGGCAGGCTAAGCTAACTGCTAGCCCATGCAGACCAGCACTTCCGATAATCCCGAGGACGGTCTGGCGGCGGCCTCACCTGGTGTTGACTGTTTTGTTTTTGGTGTCGTCGTGTGGAGTGGGAGGAGGTGTGTTGAGGGTGTCTGGCTGGGGGAGCCTGGTCTGCTGCATCCTGTGGGTCCAGGGACCACGGCCCTGCCTGGAGCTGTGCCCGAGGAGGAAGCAACTGGGGTGTTCTGACAGGACACGGAAGCGGGGCAGGCTAAGCTAACTGCTAGCCTATGCAGACTGGCAGTTCCAACAGTCTTGCTGGCTGGTGTTTGTTCCCTTGGACAGCGAGTTTTTTTTTTTTGGATACATGTGTTAGTTTGGATATGTGTGTTCTTGAAGTTCTTGTAGTTTTTGGATATGTGTTTTTGTCTTTGCTTTGCACTGCTGTGGGCTGGGGAAATGATATTTAGTTCCATTTCATGTTCAGAAGTACATGAAATGAAATGACAAAGAAGGTGTTCCTGATTCCGGATCTTTCCTTTGCCTTGCTTTATAGTACACCACAAGTCAATCCTACTGTTATAGAGTGAACTCAGATGTCTGCTCCTTTGTTCAGCAACCTCTAACTCACTGTATGTGATAGATGGATGGCAGGAATGTGTGACTGCCCTTGGCAAGACCCAAACTCTGTCAACAGTTATTTGGTTGGTTCGTTCCTTCTTATCACAGATATGTCATGTTGTGCCATAATGCTGAGCAATGGCCTGCTTCAGCAGCATGACTCTCTCTCTCTCTCTCTCTCTCTCTCTCTCTCTCTCTCTCTCTCTCTCTCTCTCTCTCTCTCTCTCTCTCTCTCTCTCTCTCTCTCTCTCCCTCTCTCTTTCTCTCTTTCTGTCTGTCTGTCTCTCTCCAGCTCTCTCTCTCTCCCTCTCTCTGTCTTTATGTCTGTCTGTCTCTCCAGCTCTCTCTCTCTCTTCCTCTCTCTCGCTCCATCTCTCTCTCTCTGTCTCTTTCACTTTGCATCCCTGCTCTCCATCTTTGCTCTTTCCTCTCCCACCCTCGCTCAATCTCACGGCAGGGGTTACGTGGCTCACACAGCAGCACTAAACGGCGAGGTGAAATATGACTCGTTCGTCGATGAGAGATCAATATTGAGACATTTCCCTAAATACCAATTACAAAGGTCTGGCTGCGGCTGTTTAAACTTGCCAGCTGGGCTTCGTGTGAGTCTGGTGCATATCTGTGCCTCGGCGTTTCCTTAAAAATTAAGGCAGTCTTCTTCTTGGCTGGGATGCCTGGTCTCCATGGTAACATCAGGTCCATTATAATTGCAATAAAAAAAAGTATGCGAGGTAATGTTAAAACCACCATCCTGCCAGTCTTCATCACCTCACTGATTTTACTGTGCAACCCAAATCACAGGGGAATACCCGCTTACACTTGCTCGCTCCAAATCCCTCTCATCCCTCTCGTCCTCTCTATCTATTCCTTTCTCCTACTCTCTGTTTTTCTCTGTTAGTCACAAACACTCTCGCTTACACACAAACACTCACACCTAAGCACAGACTCACACTGTCCCCTAGTGTTCAAGTAGTGTTAAGAAGTATGGCAGTCATCCCGGTACTGACTGGAACCCCAAGTGAAAGGTGTTCAAATGTGTCTCGCAGGTCTTCACGCGCTATGGGAAGTGTTACACCTTTAATGCGGGGGGTAACGGACGCCAGCCACTCATCACCACCAAGGGAGGGATGGGTAATGGATTGGAGCTCATGCTGGATATTCAGCAGGATGAATACCTCCCTGTCTGGGGGGAGACAGGTGAGGGGAATCAAATTCAACTCATTCAGTCACTGGCCAACAGAACTAATATTGGCCCCTCTGTCTGTCTGTCTGTCTGTCTGTCTGTCTGTCTGTCTGTCTGTCTGTCTGTCTGTCTGTCTGTCTGTCTGTCTGTCTGTCTGTCTGTCTGTCTGTCTTCTTCTCTGTCCCTTTCACTGTTCACCAATACCCACTCTCTCGTTTAACATGTTTCAGTGTGTCTATTCTGTGTGTATATGTGTGTGTGTGTGTGTGTGTGTGTGTGTGTGTGTGTGTGTGTGTGTATGTGTGTTGATCTCTTAGTAGTATCATTATGAGTGAATATATTTATATATGTGTGCGCATGTGTGTGCATGTGTGCGTGCGTGTGTGTGCGCGTGTGTTGCTCTATGTGCATTCATAAGTCATGAGTGAATATGTGTTTATTTAAGTGTGTGTGTTATCTGCATTCACAAGTATCGTTGTGAGTGAATGTGTGCATGTGTTTGTGTGTGTGTGTGTGGGGGGGGGTGGGCGGGTGTGTGCATGCGTGCACGTGCGTGTGTTGGTCTATGTGCATTAATAAGTATCATCGTGAGTGAATATGTGTATATTTATGTTTTTGTGTGTGTGTGTGTGTGTGTGTGTGTCCCAGCCACAGTTAATGTCTCACTCTGCTGCCAACATTACCAAGCACACACACACACACACACACACACACACACACACACACACACACACACACACACACACACACCCTGTCACATCTGGTTTTTGTTACCGATTGCTGGATTCATTCATGCAGTAACACAGGTTATAGATATATGTTGGACCTACCCCCAACCTCTTATCTTCGCAGATGAGACTTCGTTTGAAGCTGGGGTCAAAGTTCAGATCCACAGCCAGGATGAGCCTTCCTTTATTGACCAGCTGGGTTTCGGTGTTGCACCTGGGTTCCAGACATTTGTGTCCTGTCAGGAGCAGAGGGTATGAATATTAATATTTCAGAAGGAATTTTTGATCCACCTTTACAGACTGTGTGACACAAGTATAGGTCAAAGATCATTTGAAATAAACAGACACATCAAATCACCTCTTTAAGTAGCCTATGTTATACATGCAGTCATATTTGATAAAATTTTACAAGTTCTGATTTTTTTCATCTTTGTTGCTTTTGTTCATTTTTTTCACAATGCTTAACCCTTCTTGATATTCCAACAGTTTTGAATATAAGTCATGTTTTTCTTTATCATTATTTGAGTGAGGATAAGCAATAATATTAGTGAAAGTTCTAGTATTACTGGTAAGTAGTAATTTTCATAGATATTATCAGTGCCATTAGGAAAGTTATTTGTATTCTTTTATTATCATATTATTTGTATTATTATATTATATTATTTTTATTATTTTATTGTTATTATATTTATTTATTTTTTTACTCAAAAGTATTAGCAGAGTTATTACAAAATTAAGTGAAAAACAAAATCAGTGTATTTGTCGAAACATGATGTATGGTGTGTTTCTGCCCCAGCTGATATACCTCCCCCCACCCTGGGGTGACTGTAAGGTGACTCCGATGGACTCCGACTTCTTTGAGAGCTACAGCATCACCGCCTGTCGTATCGACTGTGAAACACGCTACCTAGTGGACAACTGTAACTGTCGCATGGTGCACATGCCCGGTAGGACACTGTCCGTGCCTCCGCCGTTGAACAGGCGAAAAGTTGCTTCACTTAAACTGGGCAAACAAGAAGATATGGTGCATTTCTCTCATGGGTTGTGCTTGTCACTTTATCTGTTGCTGTCAATGTGCAGGTGATGCACCGTACTGCACCCCTGAGCTGTACAAAGCCTGTGCCGATCCAGCTCTTGGTATGTAAAAGGCCTTCTGAATATTATGTTAAAACACACACCATGTCACCCTATACTTGTGGGGACCCCTCATTTACTAAATTCATATAGTCATACATACATATATGTTGGCGGCAGCCATACCAACACAACATGTACCCTGGCTCTGCCAAATGACAGAAGCTAAGCAGATGTGAGCTTGGCTAGTACTTGGATGGGAGACCTCCCAGGAAAATGAGTTACTGCAGGATGTGGTGTTGGTGGGCCAGTAGGGGGCAGTCTTCCCCCTGGTCCCAATAAAAACAACAAATATCAAATCCAAGTGCAGTGATGTGAACACTGTGCTGTATGTACGAGATACCGTCCTTCAGATGAGATGTTAGACCAAGGTCCTGACTCACTGTAGTCATTAAAGATCCCATGGCACTTAGCGCAAAGAGTAGGGGGTTCCCTGGTGTCCTGGCAAAATTCCCAACCTGGCTCTCTCCATCTGGCCTCCTAATCATCCCTCCATGTAATTGGCTCAATGATTTCTCCCTCTCCACCTCAAGCTGATGTGTGGTGAGCGTTCTAGTGCAAAATGGCTGCCGTGCATCACTAAGGTGGGTGCTACACATTGGTGGTGGTTGAGGTGAGTTACCCCCTTCAACGTGAAGCCCTTTGGGTGTCTAGAAAAGCACTATATAAGTGTAATAATTATCATTATCATTATTCATTCCCTAGCCCTTAACCCTAACCTTAACCATCATAACTACATGCCTAACCTCAACCTAATCCTAATCCTAACCTTAACCCTAAACCCAAGTCCTAACCCTAAAATAGACCATTTCCACGTGGGGACTCATAAAATGTCCCCAAAAAGTAGGTAGTTTCAGGTTTTTTCATCCTGATTGGGAACATTTGGTCCCCATTAGAGTAGTAAAACCTGGTACACACACACACACACACACACACACACACACACACACACACACACACACACACACACACACACACACACACACACACACAACTCATGACGTCAATCACTCACAGGCCTTCTGCTGTGCTGTTGTTTGCTGCCCTCAGACTATCTGGTAGAGAGAGACAATGACTTCTGTGTGTGTGAGACACCATGCAATGTGACCAGATACACCAAAGAGCTGTCCTTTGTCAAGATCCCCAGCAAGGCCTCTGCTAAGTATCTTGCCAAGAAATACAACAAATCTGAGAAGTATATTGCGTGAGTCTTCATAATGGAAGGAAACACACCATACTGTTATCTTTCTGACATTGTCGTCCATCTAGTTTAAGTTATTGCTAAGTACACATTATCACAAAATACATTTAAAATACTTCATAATTCCATAACAGGCCCAAAATGGGATATTACATTAAATTTTATGCCGTTTGTGCTCGGTATTGTTTTTCTCTCTACAGTGAGAACATCCTGGTTTTAGACATCTTCTTTGAGGCCCTCAATTATGAGACTATCGAGCAAAAAAAAGCTTACGAAGTAGCTGGACTTCTAGGTACGGCTATGGTGATGGGAAATGGTGCTTTCATGCCAAAAATACAAGTTTGTATTTGAATGGGTAAATTACGGTTGTGTTTTTTTCAATTGCAGGCGATATCGGTGGTCAGATGGGACTTTTTATAGGAGCAAGTATACTTACTATTCTGGAGCTTTTTGACTACATCTACGAGGTGAGATTTCTTCAGGAATGTGTTGGGATGTATGTGTAATCATATTCCATGTGAATAGCAGTCACTCTGGTGCTAGTTCCCTGTATGTTGTCTTTCTGTCATTCTCGTTTAAGTTGTATTATGTTGCTCACTGATGTCTGCCACAATAAAATCCCCAAAAAGCAGAGACTGAATCCATTATAGGCAAACAGGTGAGGTTGTCCATCATATGTGTGTGTGTGTGTGTGTGTGTGTGTGTGTGTGTGTGTGTGTGTGTGTGTGTGTGTGTGTGTGTGTGTGTATATAGATATAGATATATAGATATTCCTATTTTCCCTTCCCTTTCCCATTCTGCTTCTCATTTGTTGAGCACTTTTATTAATACCATTGACGGTTTCCAAAAAAAAACTGCTATATATATACATACATACATACACTGATCACCCAATGCATTAAATCTACATGAGATCAATGCCATCAGGGAATACCATTGCCATGAAGGGGTGTACCTGGTCTGCAATGATGTTTAAGTAGGTGGTACGTGTCAAAGTAACATCCACACGAATGCCAGGACCCAAGGTTTCTCAGCAGAACATTGCCCAGAGCATCGCACTGCCTCCACTGGTTTGCCTTCTTCTCCTGGTGCCATCTCTTCCCTCAGTAAATGACACATATGCACCTGGATGTCCACATGATGTAAAAGAAGATTTGATTCACCAGACCAGGCCACCTTCTTCTGTTGCTCCATGGTCCAGTTCTGATGCTCACGTACCCATTGAAGGTGCTTTTGGCAGTGGACAGGGGTCACCGGCTAGAGCTGCTGGTCAGTCCTCAGCTTTATTGCTGCTAGATCTGTCAGCTGCCTTTGACATGGTTAACCACCAATTCCTCCTCTCCACACTCACTGAGCTTGGTATCTCAGGATCTGTCCTCCGCTGGTTCATGTCCTACCTCTCAGCGAGATCTTTTAGAGTATCTTGGAGGGGAGAAGTGTCCAAACCGCACGGCTTATCCACAGGGGTGCCTGAAAGGTCAGTGCTCAGTCCCCTCCTCTTCTCAACATACACCATCTCACTTGGTGCAATCATCTGCTCCCATGGTTTCTCATACCATTGCTATGCTGACGATACCCAGCTCTTCCTATCATCCCGCCTAATGACCTCACAGTCTCGGCACAGATATCGTCATGCCTCGCTGATTTTCTGCATGGATGAAAGAATGCCACCTTCAGCTTAACCCATCTAAGACTGAGCTCCTTGTTATCCCAGCCAGTCCATCCTTACAACAGATGAATATCCAGCTCGGGTCAACCCAACTCAAGTCTGCCCGAAACCTGGGTGTCATGATTGATGACCAACTAACCTTTAAGGTTCATGTGGCTTTGATTGCTCGGTCATACCAATTTGCCCTGTACAACATCAAGAAAATTACACCCTACCTGTCTGAGCATGCAGCACAACTTCTGGTACAGGCTCTTGTAATATCATGCATTGACTACTGCAACTCCTTAATGGCAGGTCTGCCTGCATGCACTTTCATCCATCCATCCATCCATTATCTTAACCGCTTATCCTGCTCTCAGGTTCACCGGGATGCTGGAGCCTATTCCAGCAGTCATTGGGCGGCAGGCGGGGAGACACCCTGGACAGGCTACCAGTCCATCACAGGGCCGGCCAACACACGCCAACACACACACACACACACACACACACACACACACACACACACACACACACACACACACACACACACACACACATTAATTCCTAGGGACAATTTAGTACGGTCAATTCACCTGACTTACATGTCTTTAGACTGTGGGAAGAAACCGGAGTCCCTGGAGGAAACCCACGCAGACACAGGGAGAACATACAAACTCCACACAGAGGACGACCTGGGATGACCCACCTAGGTTGGACTACCCTGGGGCTCGAACCCAGGACCTTCTTGCCGTGAGGCAGCTACGCTAACCACTGCGCCACCGTGCTGCCCGCATGCACTTTCAAACCTCTGCAAATGATCCAGAATGCGGTGGTGTGTCTGGTCTTAAACCAACCCAAAACAGCACATGTCATTCCGCTGTTCATATCCCTCCACTAGGTCCCAGTAGTTGCGCACATAGAATTCAAAACCTCAATGCTCGCTTACAAAACAGCAACTAAAACGGCTCCCGCCTATCTGAACTCCCTCATTCGGGTCTACACTCAGTCTATGCTCCCTATGCATTGCCTTTGTGCACTGCCTGTTGACACCTATGTCCTATTGGACTTGAACCTAGTTTTTTTGGCACTTGCTTGCGTTGTTGTCTCCTGACTAGATATCCTTGCTTGTGTTGTATTAACTCTCAGATATACGTTGCTTTGGATAAAAGTGTCTGCTAAATGAAACTGCAGCATTGTAACATCATGAGCACTCTGACCGGTATGCGGCTACGCAGCCCCATACACAGCAAGCTGTGACCCCTGTCTCTATCATAGCCAGCATTAACTTTTTCAGCAATTTGAACTACATTAGCTCTTGTGCGGGATCGGACCAGATGGGCTAGTGTTTGCTCCCCACGCTCATCAATGTGCCTTGGGGACCCATGACCCTGTCGCCTGTTTACCGGTTGTCCTTCCTTGGGCCACTATTGGTAGGTAATGACCATTACAAACTGGGAACACCCCACAAGACCTGACGTTTTGGAGATGCTCTGACCCAGTCATCTAGCCATCACAATTTGGCCCTGTCAAAGTCATTCAGATCCTTACGCTTGCCGATTTTTCCTGCTTCCAACACATCAACTTCAAGAACTGACTGTTCATTGCTGCCTAATATATCACACCCCTTGACAGGTGCCATTGTAACGAGATAAGCAGTGTTATTCACCTACCTGTCAGTGGTTTTAATGTTTTGGCTGATCGATGTATATTTAACCAGTGACTTTGTTTCCATCCTCTCAGGTGGTGAAGCACAAGTTGTGTAGCTGCTCCAACAAGAAGCACAAACACAATAACAACAACGACCAGGGAACCGTCCTGAGCCTGGATGATGTCAGGTGCCACGTCACTAACTTCCATTAAAACTGCTCCATTTGAGAGGAGGGAGCAGTCCTATTGCCTCGCTTAGTAGCTCTGCGTGATGCAGCAGTCATCGTTCATTTCATACAAGCCAGGTCACTGGCGCAAAAGACAATGTGTTTTAACTCTAAATTGTGCCTGGTTCATGTTTGTGAGCGATAAGACGTGTGGTTGTAATATAAGGAATAGCCAAACATGGCAGCAGGAGGTCTGAACAGACTGCAGAGACACACATATTCTGACGGATCCCCAGATGTCTGAATAATTGCATGGTCGTCTATACTGCACATACCTTGTCCAAATGCAAGGACAGATGCTGTATAGTGATTGGCAGCATGAGCTAAACAGAGACTCGGAGATATACAGTCACACATTTTGAGAAATCCTATACATCTAGTATTGTTTCTCATGTTCCACTTTAAGAAAATCTTTTAATCAGAGATATGATAAAACTGAGTTTCTTTTCTCAAGTGTCTTTTTCTAGAATTCCTGATCATTTGGTGTTTCAAGAATTTTGCATGACTGCACTGCATGTTTTAAACATAATCTGACCAATTTAGTTGATTATTATTTGCAGCCATCCCAACATGTACCCTGGCTCTGCCAAATGATGGAAGCTAAGCAGATGTGGGCTTGGCTAGTACTCAGACGGGAGACCTCCCGGGAAAACTGAGTTGCTGCCGGAAGTGGTGTTGGTGGGCCAGTAGGGGGCAGTCTTCCCTCTGGTCCTAATAAAAACAACAAATATCAAATCCCAATGCCCCAGTGCAGTGACGGGGACAATGTGCTGTAGGAGATGCCGTCCTTCGGATGAGACGTTAAACCGAGCTCCTGACTCACTGTGGTCATTAAAGATCCCATGGCACTTATCGCAAAGAGTAAAGGGTTCCCCAGTGTCCTGGCAAAATTCCCAACCTGGCTGTCTCCATCTGGCCACCTAATCATCCCCTGAGTAATTGGCTCAATGATTCCTCCCTCTCCCCCTAAAGCTGACGTGTGGTGCGCGTTCTGGTGCAAAATGGCTGCCGTGCATCACCCAGGTGGGTGCTACACATTGGTGGTGGTAGGAGTTTCCCCCCTTCAATGTGAAGCACTTTGGGTGTCAAGAAAAGTGCTACATAAATTAATTGTTATTATTTTTATCATTATTATTTCATAAATTCATTCTTAATTGCTTTTTTTAAACTCTTTTTCTCATCTATTGTCTGTTTCTAGCTTGTCTCACATCACCATGCCATAGTATAGTCTCCCATTAGAAAGGCTCTCAAATTCTTTCTCTTATATTGTCACTATGCTACCTCAGCTTGGGGGTGTGGACTAACATGACGTTTTCAAACAGAAAACTAAATATGGCAAACTGACAAAATGAGCAGCTTAAAAGATACTCATACACAACCACATAAGACAAATTACTGATGAATCTTCAAACGCTCTCTTACATGTGGTCATACATAGACGTATACAGAGTTATTTGCCCTGATTAACCGACAGTAACAATCAATTTAAAGGTCAGAATAGAACTTAATGATCCAAAAAAAAGAGGCATATCTCTCGTTTCATGACAGACATGTGAAACACGATGGAATGCATTATTCATTTTCCTATTATTCCATGAAAATGTAATTATATTAATGACCACATCTGAGGAATTACACATTTGGTTATGTGGCAGTGGGAGATAGAAGGAGTAAAATTTTGACTTATAACAATGTTTTGTTGAATGTGGTTTGTCCTCCTCTGAGTTACAACTACTTTGCATGTAGCACTTTTAATGTAGCATTCTAATGTGTAGTCCATCAGTGAGCAGTATACCGTCATGTTTTTCTGCCGTATGTTTCATCATTTGTCTCTGTAGATGATTGTGTAGTATGAGCATGCACATTTATGTGCGTGTGTGCACAACTTTGCCGGACACCAGTACTACCACATTATTATCAAACTGCAGAACATTGCATCTGTTATAAGGTAGTCAGCAGTGGGCAAAATTTCTGTGTCTGTGGGCGGGATGCTGGATGTGGGTATGTGTCCAAGGCGTTGCACTAGCGCCTCCTCTGGTCGGTCGGGGCACCTGTTCCGGGAGGAGGAGGAACATGGGGGAATAGCGTGATCCTCCCACGCGCTACGTCCCCCTGACGAAACTCCTGACTGTCAGGTGAAAAGAAGCGGCTGGCAACTCCACATGTGTCGGAGGAGACATGTGGTAGTCTGCAGCCCTCCCCGGATTGGCAGAGGGGGTGGAGCAGCGACCGGGACAGTTTGGAATAGTGGAGTAATGGGCCGCATACAATAGAGGAGAAAAAGAGGGGAATATCCAAAATAAATAAATAAATAAATTCTGTGTGCATGTTTTCCAGATTTGTTTCATTTGCTGAGGTCAAGGAGATTGTTTTCACAAATATTCGAACGACCCCCACAGTTTTCTGTTGTATATGATCAATTTCCACTCATGCCCATTTAGCCATGCTGGATGTGGTGTCGAAACTGAAAAGGACAACTGTGTTGTGTATGGCTGTGTAGTATACAAGCTTATTGTACTTTATGATCAACTGTAAATTGATGTAAATATTGCAAGGACTGTGGATAAAGATGGTGTCGTGTTTGCATAGTCTCATCTCTCTATTGTTGTAAGTGTTGTAACAACTAGCTACGTGTTCCTGTAAATATGATGCCAACCAGTTTATATGTTTGCAGATGATTTATTCATCTGAGCAAACAATATAATCTATCTGATGCAACGATGAAGGATGATGAGGCTATTTAATTTTGGTGTTGTTTTTATTGAGAAATGTTTATGTTAAGAGAGATTCTTCCATCGATGGGTATGAGTAATGAGTCTTGTTTTAAGACGGCGGCTATGCATTCCCAATCAAACCCTTGATGAAGTTTCATGTTTTCAGGAGAGGACTCAAATAAACTCATGGTTTCATTTTCACATGAGGTATCAAAGGAAGGTATATGCTGTCTTGTGATGTTGATGAGCTATAACGTTAAGCCAGTTACTGCATTAAACTGCACTTTGACATAACTTGTATTCATGTCAGGTTATTGTCTCATCACTTACTATGTTCAAATTTGGTTTAAAACAGATGGGAGGGATCAAAAGGTATACTTTTGTAGGAAAGCCTGCACTATTTGACTCCTTATTGCTGTTTCATAAGAACTATAAATGAGTTTAGTCAACAGCAAAAACAACATATCGCACTTAGTGTTGTAATCATGCTTTTGTGCAGTATCATTACCACACATTTGTACTCATTACTTTCAAGGTTAGGGCTCCAAGATTAAGCAACAGAGCAATTTCAACTATTTCTTGGCTTCACACCATATGCACGTTACCATACATCTTTAACATAAATATTTTTGGTATCCAATGGGAAATCTTATAGAGGAGCCGTTGCATGAGGCTAAATGTTCTTCTTGTACAGTTGCGTCAACTAATTAATATAAAATACATCCCCTTTATTAGAGGTGTGTTTTGGGCAGCATGGCTCAGGAGCAGAGCGGGTTGTCTAGTAATTGGAAGGTCGCTGGTTCAATTCCCAGCTCCTCCAGAGAGCATGTCAAAGTGTCCTTGAGCAAGACAATGAAGCCCTAATGACTCCTGATGAGCAGGTTGGCGCCTTGTATGGTAGCCTCCGCCATCAGAGTGTGGATGTGTGTGAATGGGTGAATGTGAGGCATACACTGTGAAGCACTTTGAGTGCTCGGTAGACTAGAAAAGTGCTATATAAATGCAGTCTATTTACCATTTATGTTTTTTTTCTATCTATCTATTGTGCATGAGGCTGACTGTTAGCTGACTCATACATAGGCTCATGAATGAACACTCATGACTTCGGAATAGCAGAGGAAATGTAGGACCCAGACCTGCTGATGCAACTTAGGGTAAGTTTTGTGTGCCACTGTTATACTGCTGGCTGTTTTTGAAATAGAGCAAGTCAAGTGCACATATTTAAAGTGCATTTGCTTCCTCGATTTTCAGGTTTAATCATTTGTTTTTCCATCAATGCCTTTGTTCCCCATATTTCCCCTCTAGGTCTCTCACATCCTGAAACCAACTGTTTTTGTCTGTGCCACGGCCTATGGAACAAACCTCCTATCCCTGTAAGGTGTGCCCACACCATTTATACTTTTGAATATAAATCCCTGCTGTATTGCCTTGCATCGGAGTCTACCTGAGGTGCTCTTTATTTGTCATGTGCAGTCTTGTCCTCATTACTGTTGCTTTGCTCTTGTTATCGTCAGTCTTGTTTGCTCATGTACAGAACTTTGTCTCCTATTTTATTTGATACAGCACCGCACTTTGGTGGAAGATGATTGTTTTTAAATGTACTCTTTCTTTCAGTCAGTTTGACTTGATGCAATTACAAAAACATTTCCAGATATTCACATCATTTTCAATTTGGCCTCTAATTAAAACTGCTTTCCATCTTCTGATCTGTGCTCCCTTTTACTAATTTCTTTTTGTCATTTCTTATGACATGCATGTCTTTGTCATGTTTCACTTTTGTTATCTTATTATATATATATATATATATATATATATATATATATATATATATATATATATATATATATATATATATATATATATCTACTACTACTTTCGGCTGCTCCTGTTAGGGGTCGCCACAGCGGATCATCCGTTTCCATTTCTTCCTGTCTTCTACGTCTTCCTCTGTCACACCAGCCACCTGCATGTCTTCCCTCACCACATCCATAAACCTCCTCTTTGGCCTTCCTCTTCTCCTCTTCCCTGGCAGCTCCATATTCAGCATCCTTCTCCCAATATACTCAGCATCTCTCCTCCACACATGTCCAAGCCATCTCAATCTTGCCTCTCTTGCTTTGTCTCCAAACTGTCCAACCTGAGCGGTCCCTCTAATATAATCGTTCCTAATCCTGTCCTTCTTCGTTACTCCCAGTGACAATCTTAGCATCTTCAACTCTGCCACCTCCAGCTCCGCCTCCTGTCTTTTCGTCAGTGCCACTGTCTCCAAACCATATAACATAGCTGGTCTCACAACCATCTTGTAAACTGTCCCTTTAACTCTTGCTGGTACCCTTCTGTCGCAAATCACTCCTGACACACTTCTCCACCCACTCCACCCTGCCTGCACTCTCTTTTTCACCTCTGTACTGCCCTCCCCGTTACTTTGGACAGTTGACCCCAAGTATTTAGACTCAAATGCCTTTGTCACCTCCACTCCTTGCATCCTGACCATTCCACTGTCCTCTCTCTCATTCACGCATAAGTATTCTGTCTTGCTCCTACTGACTTTCATTCCTCTTCTCTCCAGTGCATACCTCCACCTCTCCAGGCTCTCCTCAACCTGCACCCTACTCTCGCTACAGATCACAATGTCATCCGCGAACATCATCGTCCATGGAGACTCCTGCCTGATCTTGTCCGTCAACCTGTCCATCACCATTGCAAACAAGAAAGGGTTCAGAGCCGATCCTTGATGTAATCCGACCTCCACCTTGAACCCATCTGTCATTCCAACCGCACACCTCACCACTGTCACACTTCCCTCATACGTATCCTGCACCATTCCTACATACTTCTCTGCAACTCCTGACTTCCTCATACAATACCACACCTCCTCTCTCGGAACTCTGTCATAAGCTTTCTCTAAATCTACAAAGACACAATGCAACTCTTTCTGGCCTTCTCTATACTTCTCAATCAACATTCTCAAAGCAAACATCGCATCTGTGGTGCTCTTTCGTGGCATGAAACCATACTGCTGCTCGCTGATCATCACCTCTCCTCTTAACCTAGCTTCTATTACTCTTTCCCAAATCTTCGTGCTGTGGCTGATCAACTTTATACCTCTGTAGTTGTTACAGTTCTGCACATCGCCCTTGTTCTTGAAAATCGGTACCAGTATGCTTCTTCTCCACTACTTAGGCATCCTCTCACTTTTCAGGATTGTGTTAAACAATCTAGTTAAAAACTCCACTGCCATCTCTCCTAAACATCTCCATGCCTCCACAGGTATGTCATCAGGACCAACTGCCTTTCCAGTCTTCATCCTCTTCATAGCTGCCCTAACTTCCCCCTTGTTAATCCACTGAACTTCCTGATTCACTATCCCTACATCATCCAACCTTCTCTCTCTCTCATTTTGTTCATTCATCAGCCCCTCAAAGTACTCCTTCCACCTTCTTAGCACACTCTCCTCGCTTGTCAGCACATTTCCATCTCTATCTTTGATCGCCCTAACTTGCTGCACATCCTTTGCAGCTTGGTCCCTCTGTCTAGCCAATCGGTACAAGTCCTTTTCTCCTTCCTTAGTGTCTAACCTGTCATACAACTCACCATACGCCTTTTCCTTTGCCTTTGCCACCTCTCTCTTTGCTTTACGCTGCATCCCCTTGTACTCCTGTCTACATTCTTCATCTCTCTTACTATCCCACTTCTTCTTTGCCAACCTTTTCCTCTGTATAATTTGCTGTACTTCCTCATTCCACCACCAAGTCTCCTTGTCTTCTTTCCTCTGTCCTGATGACACACCAAGTACCTTCCTAGCTGTCTCTCCCTCACTATTTCTGCAGTGGTTGTCCAGCCATCTGGCAACTCTTCACTACCACCCAGTGCCTGTCTTAACTCCTGCCTGAACTCCACACAACAGTCTTCCTTCTTCAACTTCCACCATTTGATCTTCGGCTGTGTCTTCACTCGCTTCCTCTTCTTGGTCTCCAAAGTCATCCTACAGACCACCATCCGATGCTGCCTAGCTACGTTCTCCCCTGTCACCACCTTGCAGTCTCCAATCCCTTTTAGATCGCGCCTTCTACATAAGATATAGTCCACCTGTGTGCACTTTCCTCCACTCTTGTATGTCACCCTGTGTTCCTCCCTCTTCTTGAAATATGTATTCACCACAGCCATTTCCATCCTTTTCGCAAAATCGACCCCCATCTGTCCCTTCCACATTTCTCTTCTTGACTCCATACCTTCCCATCACCTCCTCATCACCTCTGTTCCCTTCACCAACATGTCCATTGAAGTCCGCTCCAATCACCACTCTCTCCTCCTTCGGTACCCTCTCCACCACGTCGTCCAACTCACTCCAGAATTCTTCTTTTTCCTCCATCTCACACCCAACTTGCGGGGCATATGCGCTGATAACATTCAGCAATAAACCTTCAATTTCCAGCTTCATACTCATCACTCTGTCTGACACTCTCTTCACCTCCAGCATGCTCTTGACATACTCTTCCTTCAGAATTACCCCTACCCCATTTCTCCTCCCATTCACACCATGGTAGAAGAGTTTGAACCCACCTCCAATACTCCTGGCCTTACTCCCCTTCCACCTGGTCTCTTGCATACACAGTATGCCTACCTTTCTTCTTTCCATCATGTCAGCCAGCTCTCTCCCTTTACCAGTCATAGTGCCAACATTCAAAGTTCCAACTCTCCCCTCCACATGCCTACCCTTCCTCCTCTCTAGCTGCCTCTGGACATGCTTTCCCCCTCTCCTTCGCCCAACAGTAGCATAGTTCCCACCGACACCCTGCTGGTTAACAGTACCGGTGGCGGTCGTTGGTAACCCGGGCCTCGACCGATCCGGTATGTAAGTCTTATTTATGATCCGCATATTTGATTTGGCAAAGATTTTACGCCGCATACCCTTCCTGACGCAACCCTCCCCATTTGTCCGGGCTTGGGACCGGCACTAAGGATGCACTGGCTTGTACATCCTCAGTGGCTGGGTTTATATATATATATATATATATATATATATATATATATATATATATATATATATATACACTCACTGGCCACTTTATTAGGTACACCTTGCTAGTACCGGGTTGGACCCCCTTTTGCCTTCAGAACTGCCTTAATCCTTCGTGGCATAGATTCAACAAGGTACTGGAAACATTCCTCAGAGAGTTTGGTCCATATTGACATGATAGCATCACGCAGTTGCTGCAGATTTGTCGGCTGCACAGCCATGATGCGAATCTCCTGGTCCACCACATCCCAAAGGTGCTCTATTGGATTGAGATCTGGTGACTGTGGAGGCCATTTGAGTACAGTGAACTCATTGTCATGTTCAAGAAACCAGTCTGAGAGGATTCGAGCTTTATGACATGGCGCGTTATCCTGCTGGAAGGAGCCATCAGAAGATGGGAACACTGTGGTCATAAAGGGATGGACATGGTCAGCAACAATACTCAGGTAGGCTGTGGCGTTGACACGATGCTCAATTGGTACTAAGGGGCCCAAAGTGTGCCAAGAAAATATCCCCCACACCATTACACCACCACCACCAGCAGCCTGAACCGTTGATACAAGGCAGGATGGATCCATGCTTTCATGTTGTTGACGCCAAATTCTGACCCTACCATCCGAATGTCGCAGCAGAAATCGAGACTCATCGGACCAGGCAACGTTTTTCCAATCTTCTATTGTCCAATTTTGGTGAGCCTGTGCGAATTGTAGCCTCAGTTTCCTGTTCTTAGCTGACAGGAGTGGCACCCGGTGTGGTCTTCTGCTGCTGTAGCCCATCTTCCTCAAGGTTCGACGTGTTGTGCGTTCAGAGATGCTCTTCTGCATACCTCGGTTGTAATGAGTGGTTATTTGAGTTACTGTTGCCTTTCTATCAGCTCGAACCAGTCTGGCCATTCTCCTCTGACCTCTGGCATCAACAAGGCATTTTCGCCCACAGAACTGCCGCTCACTGGATATTTTCTCTTTTTTGGACCATTCTCTGTAAACCCTAGAGATGGTTGTGCGTGAAAATCCCAGTAGATCAGCAGTTTCTGAAATACTCAGACCAGCCCGTCTGGCACCAACAACCATGCCACGTTCAAAGTCACTTAAATCACCTTTCTTCCCCATTCTGATGCTCGGTTTGAACTGCAGCAGATCGTCTTGACCATGTCTACATGCCTAAATGCATTGAGTTGCTGCCATGTGATTGGCTGATTAGAAATTTGCGTTAACGAGCAGTTGGACAGGTGTGCCTAATAAAGTGGCCGGTGAGTGTATATATATATAACTTTATTAAAAGAAACACTCAACGGTAGGGAAAGTGCTCAACAAATAAGGAGCAAAATAACCCAGTGAGTCAAGTAAATTATTTATGAGACAGTACAAGCCTGTTTCACGCCATAAGCAATCATAAGAATTTACTTGACTCACTGTGTGTATATATATATAAATAAAATCCAGTGGCGGCACGGTGGCACAGTGGTTGGCGCAGTTGCCTCACGGCAAGAAGGTCCTGGGTTCGAGCCCCGGGGTAGTCCAACCTTAGTGGGTCATCCTGGGTCGTCCTCTGTGTGGAGTTTGCATGTTCTCCCCGTGTCTGCGTGGGTTTCCTCCAGGGGCTCCGGTTTCCTCCCACAGTCCAAAGACATGTAAGTCAGGTGAATTGGCCGAACTAAAAATTGTCCCTTGGAATGAATGTGTGTGTGTGGTGTGGTGTGGTGTGGTGTGGGGTGGGGTGGGGGGGCTGTGATGGCCTGGTGGCCTGTCCAGGGTGTCTCCCTGCCTGCCTGCCGCCCAGTCACTGTTGGCATAGGCTCCAGCATCCCCGCAAACCTGAGAGCAGGAAAGCGGTTAAGATAATGGATAGTATATACTGCAGCGAATTCGGGGGACAACGCAACCACAGGAACTGCCGCGGCCGGGAAAGCGAACCTGTATCTCCCGCACCGCAGGAGACATCGCTAACCGCTAGACTAAAGGGTCAGACCCGCCAGCCAGCGGCCAGCGTGTCTTCTTATCCACGAACGTTACACTACGTATATCAATATAGATGTAGTAAAAAACGTTCAATACATCGCAGTACAAGCTTGTTTCATGCGTCACGCATTCATCAGCTGCTAATGTGACATTTGCAGCTGATGAGTGTATATATATATATATATATATATATATATATATATATATATATATATATATATATATATACACACACACACACACACACACACACACACACACACACACATCTTAACTGTAATTTTAACTCTGTTGTTGATTCTAAAGCACTTTTAAACTCACCTTGTATTGTTTTTTCTGCTGTCATTGTTTTTATGTGCCTTCTCCTTTCTAATGTAAAGCATTTTGAGCTGCATTTCATGTTTGAAGGGTGCTATAGAAATAGCATTTACGTCCTGGGTACGACGTTAAACTGCAACCGGCACTCCCACCTCAACCCTTGGGTTGTTGTGAGGAGGGTGTGTGGACACCCAGCAGGATTAAAAACAAAACCTGTCAAAGGGCGGATGAGTTCCTCTGTGAACCAATGGCAATCTATACCTGGAGAGGAGATGGGGACTACCAGGTACTTCCCCTACTGAAACACAACGATGACTCAACCTGGTGAGGCATTAGCTATGCTCCTTCGACCTCCATAGGTTACGGAACTGATGATGATGATGGTGATAGAAATAAAAAACATTTATTTATTATTGTTATTGTCACCAGCAGAAAAGGCAATGAATACTCAAGAGTTCACATGGAAACTTGTCCGAGTTACTTCCAGCCCACTGACCTCCGCAGTCAACCCAGGGAACGGCAACCAGGGCTCGGGCAGAACCAGGGGGCGGTTCCGGGTCTCCCCTCAGACGGGCCAATCAGATAACAGGCCCGCTCCGCCCCACCACAGTGCGGGTAGTTTCTTTCAGGGTAGTATCATCGTAGGCGGTGTACCGTAGTGGTGAGATCTCACAACGTGTGTGTGTGTGTGTCTGATTTTAATACCTCCTCACCATGGCAGCGCCCAAAAAAGTCTGCATTATTGGCTCTGGAAACTGGTGAGTGGGTTGTTATTTAATAATGTAACATACGTTACCTTGAACGAGACTGGCCTCTAAAGCTGGCTCAGCCGGTCGAGCTTGCCAAGCCAATTCATCCATCGCTAGCCGAAAGTACCACTGTTTAGCGGAAAGGCTAACGTTAATAAGCCCCGTTTTCAATGGGAGTTAGGGGTTGGCATGCTAAGCTACATAAGGTCTTGTCAGCGGTGCGCTATGCTAGCGAGGTTTTGGTCAAAAGTGTGCGCCTGGCTCGTTGACTTGTCGTCTAAAATGTCGAATCACCGTAACTCGGTTGGGTCTGTTTTTGCGTCCCTGCCCCTTTCTTCTTCTCCCTCTGCCTCTCCAAACAGCCGCAAAGCAACATGCAGCGTATGGATGAGTAACACTAAATTGTGCCCCGCATCAATGTACTTGGTAGATGACGGCCAGTGACCAGCGTTGTTTAACTGTTGATTCACTCAATCCAGTCTATCAAACTTGTTTTACAATGCGATGAGCTATACATGAAATGAAAGTGCATAGATTAAAAGAAGAAAATGAACCTAATAAATAAAGAGTAAAGAATGTAAACCTTACGATAGCGTGTGGATGTAAAACGACATGATTCGACACAAAATTGAAAATCGAAACAGATAGAATCCTTAACTGAACAACGCCAGATTAAGAGCTAATAAATAAGTAGAAGGTGTAACCCAGTGTGAAAGGCGATTAAAAAGGTGTTTTGAGTAAATAGTTAAAAGTTGCTGTAGAAGTGGCTGTCCTCAGTTTCTGTGGGAGACTATTCCACGGTGTAGGACCAAATGTACAGAGCTCTGCTTCGCCATGAGGCTGTTTGTGATGCTTGTGATTCAAGTTTATGCACACCTCTTAGGATGTCGGGTTTATGCAAACCTCCTCGGATCTTGAGTTTAGGTAGGCCTCCTCAGATCTCGAGTTTATTTAGGCCTCCTGCCATCTCGAGTTTATGGAAACCTCCTCGGATCTTAAGTTGAGGTAGACTTCTTCAGATCTCAAATTTATTTAGACCTCCGTAGAGCTCGAATTTATGCGGACTTTTTCAGATCCTCAGATTTAGATACACACCTTCTGATCTTGAGTTTATGTGTAGATCAATTCAGATCTACACATGGTTCTATGTCCACATTCCAGAGATCACGTCTATCTCGTCCGAAATCAGGAATGTGGGCAGCATTGGTCTGCAGGTCACAAGGCTACTTTAAGGGGAACTCGTTTTTTGTTTTGTTTTTTTTGCTGCTTACAGCCAAAGCTGAATGTCCAAAAAGGCTTGCAGTTGTTGATGATAGACCTCCCATTACTTAAAATTTCTGACCTTATGGGCTTCAAGACAAGTGATGCTGGTTACTAGTGATTACTAGTATTCTAGGAGCACATATACGAAAAAAGGACTTGAAGTTTGTTGGAAGTCTGTTACGGCCTTTACATGTTGTGCAAACAACAGGTGGTTGTAATCAATTATAGTATTTACGACAGTGATCAGTGTGAATGTGAAATGTTTACACAGGAGTTAAAATGATTAACTCAGTATGAAGAAGGCTATGTGATTTAAAGAGCTGTTTGTTAACCACAGAGATGTAACAAGTGCAGGTTCTGGATTTAGTCAATTTAAATCTTATTTGTGTTGATCAATACACTTATTACCTGCAACTCACTGCTAACAATAATCATTTGATTGCTCCATTCAAACCAGTCTAAGACTTGAAACAGTCATTCAGTGTAATGTGAATTGAATTTGTAATGCATCATATCCTCATATTTTGGTACAACATGTGACTTGTTTCACAATGCAGGGGCTCTGCCATTGCCAAGATAGTGGGTGCCAATGCTGCTGAGAATTCAAAGTTTGACAGCACTGTAAAGATGTGGGTGTTTGAGGAGACTGTGAATGGGCGTAAACTGACAGAAATAATCAACACTGATCATGAAAATGTGAAGTACCTTCCTGGGCATAAGCTGCCATCCAACGTGGTGAGAAACTCTTATATTTCAAGTATTGCATTTAGCCTACTCCGGTGAATCGGGTCAGCTGCCTGCTGCTTTGCCATATGTTAAGCTCCAGATGCATATTCGTAGATTTAAAAACCTCCAGGACTTTGTGCTGGAGGTTTGTACAGACTGCTGTTGGTGCTTTGTACAGACTATGCATTACTCTTATATCTGTGTTCACTGCCTAAAGCAGCCCTCTTTGTCATAACGTCTTCATGCATGCTCAATAATCCAGGTAAGAAAAGAAAGTTGAATCAGTTCATCTGGACACATTTATTGAGAGAGAAACGTATCATCACGCATTTAAGTGACCTCTTCAGTCTCAACTGACTGCCGGTATCCCCACCCTTATAAACAATACAGTGGCATAACGATCGGCTTCATATGCAAATTGCTGTGAGCATTAACTAGAGTGTCAATGGAAATGTGTACTATTTGGGGGGAGGGGGAGTCAAAGATGCCATCTATGTGAAGAGGGAATGACCACCCCTGAAGTGGGGGGGGGGGGTGCCTGAGAGTACACCTGTCGCCATCTTACAATGCTGTGATTGCAACCATTCCCAAATCCTCTGTGAATAGTACACATGGCCATTTTAACTCTAGTTAATGGTCACAGCAATATGCATAGGAAACTGATCGTTGATTTTCAGTCGTTATGCCACTGTATTGTTTATAAGGGTTGGGATACCTGCTGTCAGTTGAGACTGAAGAGGTCACTTAGATGAGTGATGAAATGCTTCTCTCTCTGAAGTTGCCCACTGGGGACCGGGGTTCACGTCCCGGTCTCGTCAGATCCGACTATGGCCGGACTCAATGAAGCAGCAATAATTGGCAACACTGTCTTCAGGAGGGGGGGCGAAGTCGGCTTGTGTTCGTCACATGAATGCGTCTCTGAGTGTGTCGGAAAAAGCAGTGGTTCGGCCTGGATTCGCCTTGTCATGGAAGTGGTGAGGCGTCTCCTTCGAGACTGCTGGCCAGAGAGATGCAGTTGGCGAATGCATGCAGTACGAGTGTGGGTGTTGGAACTAAAATAGGGATCGATTGGCCACTAAATTGGAAGAAAAAGGGAAAAATCAGAAATAAATTTAGAGGAAATGCTTCTCTCTCTCAATAAACGTTGTGTCCAGATGAACTGATTCAACTTTCAAAGAAAGTTTCAAGATTCAACTTTCTTTGATCTCTATCAATTTGTCTTCTTTGAGTATGTTGAAACTGAACTAATATTAGTCTTTTTACTGCATGCTGTTTTACAGCAGTGGTGTTGTTGCACAACCTTTACAACTTTTGTCAGTTGCGTTCAACCCCTGACTATCTTCTCCACACCCACACACAGATGGCTGTCCCAGACATGGTGGAGGCTTCCAGTGATGCAGACATTCTGGTTTTTGTGATCCCCCACCAGTTCATTGGAAGAGTGTGTGATACAATGAAGGACAAGATAAAGAGTGATGCACTGGGGATATCCTTAATCAAGGTCAGCTTAATGACCTTTCTCATTGTGACTGTGTCACCATCATGCTTTGTCAATCATTGACCTCATGTCTCCATTGTGTTGCTTGTTTGTCTGACCTTATTACAACCCATGTGCTGCTGATTTGTCTTGAGCCAGGTTTAAAAAGTCTTAACCCTTTCTGTCAGCCTGGAAGTTACTCTTTTTCCTCAAATGCCCCCAAATCTTACATGTGCTGGTGAAAATATTATGTATCTGTTTCGTCCTTTGCTCCAGGGTGTAGACGAGGGCCCTGACGGACTTAAACTCATCTCTGATGTGATCCAGGAGAAGCTGGGTATCACCATGAGTGTGTTAATGGGGGCCAATATTGCCAACGAGGTTGCAGACGAGAAATTTTGTGAGACCACTATCGGTCAGTCAGTGTCTTGTGACCTTTTGTTTTTCTACACACCAGTTACTAAATCACAGCCAAGGAGATTGTTGTGTAAATAGAGTAAAGTGTGCATTTTTGTCGAGGTTTGAGGTCAGGGTGTTGTATCTGATTTTAACTGTTAAGTCATCCATTTCCCTTGTTCCTCAAGGCTTTATTATGCACCGTCAGTATGTGGGTGAAAGTTGAAGCTCCTTGTTGTTGTTTTGTACATGATGGTGAGCTGGTTTAGTGTAACATTTCCATTCCTTCTGTCAAGAAGTTTGGCACATGAAAGCACGCTTTATGGGATTAGTCATCAAAATGTATTGTAAAACCAGGGAATGTGCTGTTGATGCGACTCGGTTTAACACTTTGCTCGATTGGATCAGCACTAGCAGCATAAGAGTATTCTATTAAAAATCCAGTTATAATAAGGATTAGTTTAGACATTACAATCATGATTTCTAATTGAATATTGTAGGTCTTTGTTTTGTAGAAGGAGCAGAGCGTTAACAGCTTCCTCTTTCACTTTCCAGGATGCAAGAATAAAAATCACGGGGCTCTCCTGAAGGAACTCATGCAGACCAATAATTTCCGGGTTACTGTAGTTGAGGAGTATGATGTAGTTGAAATCTGTGGTGCCCTGAAGGTAAGCAGCTCTGATGGGACAGTATATGTTTTTTTGTTGTTTTGTTTTTGTTTTTCATATTCTCTACCTATTCATGAGCTGTGATTTATTCGCTCTTCTACTATGTAGAATATTGTGGCAGTTGGGGCAGGTTTTTGTGACGGCCTGGGCTTTGGGGACAACACTAAAGCAGCCGTGATCAGGCTGGGCTTAATGGAGATGATTGCGTTTGCTCGCATTTTCTGCACGGCTGGGCCTGTCTCCTCAGCAACCTTCCTGGAGAGCTGCGGTGTGGCTGACCTGATCACAACATGCTACGGTGGCCGCAACCGCAAAGTCGCCGAAGCTTTTGCAAAGACTGGAAAGGTGAGAGTTAAGATTTTTTTTATTTTTATGTGTAGCTGACCTTAACCAAAACTTATAGGTTTCAGGATCCAGCAGTCAGAATGTATCTCAGCTTCATCAAAGCCGAGGATGTGTTTAGTTTTTAAATTGAAAGCAACAAACTTATTGTTTCTCCCCCGTATGTCCTCACTGCACAGTCCATTGAGGAGCTGGAGAAGGAAATGCTGAATGGACAAAAGCTGCAAGGACCAGCAACAGCGGCTGAAGTTTTTCTCATTCTGAAGCACAAAAACCTGATTGACAAGTAAGTAAATTCACAGGCATTGGACATGGCCCATAGAACTAAATGCAGACATGATGCTGATTTTCCAGGGATATTAATCAAAAAAGAATACAAATATTAAAGTCTCCTTTTTTTTCAAATTCTGAACAATGGCTTCTCCTCTCCCAGGTTCCCACTGTTCAATGCAGTGTACCAAATCTGCTATGAGGGCCACCCAGTCAAAGAGTTCATAAGCTGTTTGCAGAACCATCCAGAGCACATGTAATCAGAGTGACCAAGTGCCTTCTGAATGAAGAGGATTTATACCACTACACCAACTTTTTAACCTGTTATAAAATGGGAGATCACCAATCACTAAGCAGCTGTGATGTGGCAAACTGGTTCCAGCCAAATCTCACCTTTACTCTTTGGAAGTGTGTGTGTGTGTGTGTGTGTGTGTGTGTGTGTGTGTGTGTGTGTGTGTGTGTGTGTGTGTGTGTGTGTGTGTTCAACTGGAGTTCAACCACTTTTTTTCTGCCGTTCATTTTTGTCTCAACTTAAACTACCTGTTTTTATTTGATATTTACACCAAGTTTGCCTGCTGCAACTTCATGTGACAGTCACAGTTCATTTTGCCTGAGTTATTGTGTAAGTTGGATGAAATCAGAATGCGTGGTTTTATTTATCTAGTAATGATCATGTGAGGAGCAGCAGCACAATCAATCCATTGCAAATGCTGAAACTAAATCATGGGACACCACAATCTCTTCTAATTTAGCATAGAGCTGTGCCAGCTTAGCAGCTGGCTATCAATTTTGAACGTTTCAGCAGGCTGCGGTTGATCAAATAGCTTTGGCTGAAGATATGGATGTTGCTTTAAAGCCAAATCATGCATTTTCATTTTTTTTCCCCCAGGGCTAGTTTACTCGAGTAGAGACCCATTTGATCATATGATTCTTTTAAGTCCAACATATTGTAAGTTGCCGTCCAATGTCCACCACCAGGAGTTTGATTTTAATACCTCTTTTTTGACTGCATGCATTAGTGTGGGACTTTTGTATGCTCTTGTTTTAGTGTCTTATATAATTCATTCAAGTGGTACGTCCTGATTTGTACTGTATGTGAATGTACTGTAGGTCTGCATAGTAACCGTTTGGAGAAAAGTGCCTTAATGAGTGGTTGCTAAAAGCCCTGGCCGTTTCTCTGCTTGCTTTTAAAGTCTCGACCCTGCCTTTGGAAGTTCAGTTGTGACTAACGTGTAATGGAAATTGTCAATAAAATTTTGCCTTTGAAGTAAATTGATTCTAATGTTATGAAGTCATTACATGTGCTTATTTTATTTGGCATCGCAGCATCTGAACCGCTTATCCTGCTCTCAGGGTCGCGGGGATGCTGGAGCCTATTCCAGCAGTCATTGGATGGCAAGCAGGGAGACACCCTAGACAGGCCACCAGGCCATCACAGGGCCGACACACACACACTCATACCACCGGAAACCCACGCAGACACGGGGAGAACATGCAAACTCCACACAGGACAACCAGGACAACCCCCCCAAGGTTGGACTAACCCGGGGCTCGAACCCAGGACGTTCTTACTGTGAGGCGACCACGCTAACCAATGCGCCACCGTGCTGCCCCTGGCAAAGTACAATTGGAGAGAAAAATGGGGGGGGGGGGGACTAGGAGGGTAGCAGCTAATAGCATGACAGCTAGCAGTTGGTACGCGGTGTACAGGGGACTATGCACCTACTCACTACTCTAGCGTCGGTTTTCCAATATATCAAACACATCAGATTTACTACATATGCAAGCTCCCACATCAAAAAGCAGAAGTTTAAAACCAATAGCTTGCTTATTGAAGTTGCCTGAAACCGCCATCATAAACCATTATGACAGGTACACTTTTGATATACAAGATTGGTTTATTGCAGGTAATGGGAAATGACGTAGTTTAACACATCTGCAGTAAACAACGTTACGATTATGTCCTTATTAAGACATTTCCTGTAGGTCTTTGCCAGACACTGCTGATGTAAAGACTGAAATATGGAATGAAAATCAGTAACTTAAATAAACCTGGAAAGAAAGAAAAAAATGTAACCACAAAAGGAATGAAACCCCAAGAGGGAAGCTAACAAAACAGTCACTTGTCTTGCGTTGCACAGTTAAGACTGTTCTAGCATGAATGCTTTGGAAAGAAACTGCCTGCAAATGAAAAACAATTCAACCCCTCAAAAAAAAGCCAATAAAAGTATATGTTTATCAGCTGTAACTATTATTTCCTTGGTCCCAAGCAGCAGAAGTAAATATGTGCAATGCAAGAAGACTTTCAACTAAAAATGACTTTAAATCCAGTCAAAGCATAAATGTAAGACAATCACATTGGTTATGATAGCGCAGTGATGACAGCTAGTGGACTATCATCTCTCAACATGAAGCAAGTTGTCTTTTTGTTCGCTGTCTCTCCGTTTAGCATCATCCATGTCTGGAGCAGTAGTTATCGTAAGTAAGCATGGCTTCATTCAGTGCTTTGCAGCCAGTGTGTGTGTATGGGTTTTTTTTTCTTTTCATTTTTTTATTGCTTTGGGCTCCGCATTCTCTTGTGGTTCAACGTTACCCATAACCCATTCACCATCCTAACAGATAAAGATAAATTTTAAACCTGATGGGTTACAGTGAAATTTGGAACCAAGAAAGAAAGAGGAGGAACCAGAAAGAATTTCCCCCAGTAACATATTCTTCATGTTAGGATAAATAACATATATTCTTTGTACCCCACCTTTACCTGGCTTGGTCCCGCTTTGAACAAAAATATTTTTTTATGCTGCTGCTATAGTAAGACTGCATGCTACAATCAAAACATGGTCATGTGGCTACAATAACAATGGATGCACAATAGGATGTCTCAAACTGCTACGAAACTGATCTGGTCAGATGGTCTGAACTGGCTCCACAACACTGAAGAGCGATGCTTGCAGTACCTGAGAACTTGGTTATATTCCTCTAATTTTAAACAGATCCACTTCATTCAGAAGAGTAAGGCTGCTGCTGTGAGGGATCCACGTAGTGGAAACACCACCTGGCCCAAAGACACACTATCACCGGAACATGACCTGGCTCACTTACTCCGCTGCACCCCTCCCTCTATCCATCCTTCTACTCTTCCCTTCTTCTCCTCTGTCACCACAACTCACAGTTTGTGTGGGTTGACCCATTTGTAGGTGCCCGCATAGCGAAAGCCGACCCTCTTTGAGAGCTCATCTGCTTCTGCAGGGCCACGGCTAAGGAGAAAAGGCAAACACGCAGAATTTGGCCATTTGTTGCACATTTCTTATTACCAGTGAAAGAAACATAATGGAGGATTAATGGAGAGATCATCGTGACCAAATAACCTGTCCTACCTTCCATATTTGTAAGGGATGGGGGGCGTTTTCTCTTTCTCGATCTGATGAAGAAGAGGTGTAAAGATTCTCCACGCTTCCCTTAGTTCATCACTTGATAAGCAGGAAGTACAAGTTATATAAAATTACAAGGCAACATTTGGACGAAAATCAAGAGACAATTTTCTGACGATCTTGCCCCATCTAGTGGCGAGTACTGTAAACACACCTTAAAGCGCATTTACATTTCTCTCACACACACACACACACACACACACACACACACACACACGTTTGCTTTACAGTACAACTTCACAGTTAGCAACAAAGACCAACCTGCGCACAAAGTGCATCTGGCTTCCACAGAAGACATCCAAAATGAGACGTTCATAAGCATCTGGCAGCTTTACATCCTGAGAACAGGACACAATTGTTTTGAAAAGTGTCATGAGATAAAAGCACTAATAACTGAAATAAGAAATTACATCTCTTGAAATAGAATACATAAATCATATCTGACAAAAAAAAAAAAGATTCGATTTGTCTCACCTTATATCTGCTCTTATATGTGAGATCCAGCTCAGTTTCCTCTGGGCTGAAGTAAACGCCTGGCTTCTTGCTCATCATCTTGGCATAGACTGCCTCGTTGGGTTGGACACGTACCACCAGCTCGTTCCTGTGACACTGATTTCCAAAAATATCCCCTGGGACATCGGTGAACTGCAGCCGGACCTCCGCTTTCCTCTCATTAAGGGCTTTGCCACAGCGAAGGATGAAAGGAACACCTACGCAGGAGATTTTTTCTGGTTTCAATCTGTCAATAGGATTTGAAATGCACAGCAGTTTTGTGGAGAAAGAAGAATAACTTTACCATCCCAGCGTTCATTGTGCACATAGAGCACCACTGTGGCAAAGGTGGCCTGGGTGGACCCTTTAGGCACGGTGGGGTCATCTAGGTAACCTAGCTTGCCATCTCCCTCCCCCTCTGGATCACCCACATACTGGCCCAACACCACATCTGACATGGACACTGGGGCGATGCATTTCAGTACCTTAACCTACAGGGGACATTAAGGGTGGATGAGAAAATGAATTGTCAAGACTTTCTCTGTTCTTCCTGGTTAGGAGAATAAACTTTTGTTGCAAGTGTCAGAGGAGGTGAGGCAAATTAACTCTGTGTGTCAGCGCAACGACACTGTACCTTTTCATCCCTGACATCATCCGAGCTGGTGGAAGCTGGTTTTTCCATAGCAACCAAACAGAGCATCTGAAGCAAGTGGTTCTGCATGACATCACTGATCATGACAAAGAGAACAGGTGGTCAGACAAAAGACAAGAGGAAAATGTGATGAATTTGATTATGCAGGGCTGCAGGGCTCCAGACTGCGACCATTTTTTGAGTGCGAGTTAAAATGTTACGTGGTTGCATTCATGCCGAGTGGCACGAATGCACAAATTACACTGACAAATCTGACAAATCCGCTAAATCTGGCAACAATCCATCGGTTGGTCTATAGCCGATTATTTTAAAAAGCAAAATGTGGCGAGAGATGGAGGCTGGTGGGGAGGCAGAGCCAACGACAGGTTCCGACTCAGACACCTCTGATGATGAAAGTGTAGGCAGGGAGAGACTGACTGAACCAATGAAGAAGAAAAAGTACTACTTTCAACCACAATGGTTAATGCAGTACCTGTGGTTGCAGTATGAGGGGAAAGCTATGCTGTGTGTGTATTGTAGGCAATGTGGCCTGTCCATTGTAGGCAACTCTACATTTGTTACCAGGTCAACAGTTTAAGCCTGAAACTTCGAATTTACACAATGACAGTAAGAAACACAAAACCTACAAGGACTGATGCATGACCCAAAACACTGAGCCCGTCCCTATTACTTTTCAGTGGTTAGTTGAGAATAATCGCTCAACGGAGAATGAAATGATCATCAAGTTCAACACTGCCTATTACATAACTAAAGAGGAACTCCTGTTCACAAAATTCAAATCTTAATATTATTTAATTCAAACTTAATGTTCAGATTAAAATATTTTGCAAACATTAAGTCTTGAGTCGCTGTCAATCTTTACATCAATGCAGAACTAGGGTATGCAAATTAAGACAACTATTCATCAACATGCAAGATCATGCAATGATCTTGCATATTGATGAATAGTTGTCTTAATTTGCAGCTTTACTGTAGGGATGGTATTAGCAAGGTGATGAGAGGTGCCCGGTTTCCTCCAGACGTGACGCTTGTCATTCAAGCCAAAGAGTTCAATCTTGGTTTTATCAGACCAGAGAATCTTGTTTCTCATGGTCTGAGAGTCCTTTAGGTGCTTTCTGGCAAACTCCAAGCAGGCTGTCATGTGCCTTTTACTAAGCAGAGGCTTCCGTCTGGCCCCTCTACCATAAAGGCCTGATTGGTGGAGTGCTGCAGAGATGGTTGTCCTTCTGGAAGGTTCTCCCATCTCCACAGAGGAACACTGGAGCTCTGTCAGTGACCATCTGGTTCTTGGTCACCTCCCTGACCAAGGCCCTTCTCCCCCGATTGGTCAGTTTGACTGGGCAGCCAGCTCTAGGAAGAGTCCTGGTGGATCCAAACGTCTCCCATTTACGAATGATGGAGACCACTGTGCTCTTCGGGACCTTCAAAGCTGTAGAATTTTTTTTGTACCCTTTCCCAGATCTGTGCCTCAATACAATCCTGTCTCGGAGGTCCACAGACAATTCCTTTGACTTCATAGCTTGGTTTCTGCTCTGACATGCACTGTCAACAGTGGGACCTTATACAGACAGGTGTGTGCCTTTCCAAATCATGTCCAATCGATTGATTTTACTAGAGGTGGACTCCAATCAAGATGTAGAAACATCTCAAGGATGATCGGTGGAAACCGGATGAACCTGACCTCAATTTTGAGTGTCATAGCAAAGGGTGTGAATACTTATGTACATGCAATATTTCAGTTTTTTATTTTAAATAAATTTGCAAAAATTTCTACAAAACCTTTTCACTTTGTCATTATGGGGTATTGTGTGTAGATTGATGAGAACAAAAAGGAATTTAATCCATTTTGTAATAAGGCTGTAACATAACAAAATGTGGGGAAAGTGAAGGGGTGTGAATACTTTCCGGATGCACTGTATATGTAAGCTCTACCAGTGGGTAGAAGTGGTGGGAAAATGTTTGTGCCCCTTATCAGTAAATTTGTCTTGCGGTGAGGCATTAATAAATACTCGATTATGAATATATTTATTCCTCAAAATTGCAGATTAAAATATATTTGCATACAGAAGCCAGTGGCACAGCTCTCAAGTCTTTTGTCTATGTTTAGCTCTCAAATCAGCTCATTAACTTAAAAAAAACAAAACATGGTACAGTGCAAATGCTGCAATGCCAACCAGGTGAAAAGTCAACTGATTGAATGTTCCTCCTTACCGGATGATGCCAAAGTCATCAAAGTAGCCCCCCCGTCCCTGTGTTCCAAAGGGTTCTTTAAAAGTTAGGACCACACACGCCACGCTGTCCCTGTTCCAGATGGGCCCAAAGATGCGATTCCCAAACCTGGAAGACAAGTTACAAGGTCACCCTCTGCTCATCAACTAAAGTCAGCTGGCCATGACCAGACGCATTCATTCCATTTCATCCGTCTTTCCCGGTGAAAAGGACTACCCCCAATTATTTCATACTGCATTCAAGTAGGCTACTCCCTGCCTTAAAGAACCAGTCCAATGAAATTCATGTTTTCCAACCTCATTGTCTTTTTAAGTGTTTTTTTAATATAAAAGTTACCCAAAATGTTGGGAACGCTGTTGTCGCAAAAATATGACGACTAGTCCTTTGAGAAACTCCTCTTGGTTGTCAACATAATTAAACAGTTTCAGAAAACCAATCTGCTTCTGGTAATAAATTACATCATTTGATACCCTGATTTGATAGGGGGGGGGGAATCAATGAATGTCATCATCAGTGACAATTGGTGGTCTATTTTCAGACATTTGCCTTGAAACATCATGCAAGTTAGCAAGCTAGCCAGTGATCCAAGAGTCTGACGAACTTGCGGCCACACCCACTAATCTCCTGAGAACTGGCAATATTCCAAAAGTGGGCGTTAAAACACTTATCCATCCATCCATCCATTATCCAAACCGCTTATCCTGCTCTCAGGGTCGCAGGGATGCTGGAGCCTATCCCAGCAGTCATTGGGCGGCAGGCAGGGAGACACCTTAGACAGGCTGCCAGGCCATCACAGGGCCTGAAATACTAATAACAAATTAAATTATACTTCTAATGTTGAAAAAAATTTCATTCCTAACATTAATAGTTACATGTTTGGGCGTGTCACTGGCCACTTTATTAGGTACACCTTGCTAGTACCGGGTTAGACCCCCTTTTGCCTTCAGAACTGCCTTAATCCTTCGTGGCATAGATTCAACAAGGTACTGAAAACATTCCTCAGAGAGTTTGGTCCATATTGACATGATAGCATCACGCAGTTGCTGCAGATTTGTCGGCTGCACAGCCATGATGCGAATCTCCCGGTCCACCACATCCCAAAGGTGCTCTATTGGATTGAGATCTGGTGACTGCGGAGGCCATTTGAGTACAGTGAACTCATTGTCATGTTCAAGAAACCAGTCTGAGATGATTCGAGCTTTATGACATGGCGCGTTATCCTGCTGGAAGTAGCCATCAGAAGATGGGAACACTGTGGTCATAAAGGGATGGACATGGTCGGCAACAATACTCAGGTAGGCTGTGGCGTTGACACGATGCTCAATTGGTACTAAGGGGCCCAAAGTGTGCCAAGAAAATATCCCCCACACCATTACACCACCACCACCAGCAGCCTGAACCGTTGATACAAGGCAGGATGGATCCATGCTTTCATGTTGTTGACGCCAAATTCTGACCCTACCATCCGAATGTCGCAGCAGAAATCGAGACTCATCAGACCAGGCAACGTTTTTCCAATCTTCTATTGTCCAATTTTGGTGAGCCTGTGCGAATTGTAGCCTCAGTTTCCTGTTCTTAGCTGACAGGAGTGGCACCCGGTGTGGTCTTCTGCTGCTGTAGCCCATCTTCCTCAAGGTTCGACGTGTTGTGCGTTCAGAGATGCTCTTCTGCATACCTCGGTTGTAATGAGTGGTTATTTGAGTTACTGTTGCCTTTCCATCAGCTCGAACCAGTCTGGCCATTCTCCTCTGACCTCAACAAGGCATTTTTGCCCACAGAACTGCCGCTCACTGGATATTTTCTCTTTTTCGGACCATTCTCTGTAAACCCTAGAGATGGTTGTGCTTGAAAATCCCAGTAGATCAGCAGTTTCTGAAATACTCAGACCAGCCCATCTGGCAACAACAACCTTGCCACGTTCAAAGTCACTTAAATCACCTTTCTTCCCCATTCTGATGCTCGGTTTGAACTGCAGCAGATCGTCTTGACCATGTCTACAATGCCTAAATGCATTGAGTTGCTGCCATGTGATTGGCTGATTAGAAATTTGCGTAAACGAGCAGTTGGACAGGTGTGCCTAATAAAGTGGCCGGTGAGTGTATGTGTGTGTGTGTGTGTGTGTGTGCGCGTGGAGCTAATCTTGCAAACTACTGGACCTATCAGCCTAAAATTTTTTGCGCACAGTTATGAATGTATAATCAAAACCTTCGAAAAACGTTTGTTCTTGCCATCATCACTCCCTCTCTCCATTCACTCTCTAGCTCTCTCAACCAATGCTACTCTCCGTTGCTGCCACCTCGAGTCAACCGTGCGCATACACGAATCATATCTACAGTTGAGTCGGATCGGTCAGTGACGGTGTCCAAACCCAAAACATGTATTCGGGTATGAGTCTTGAAAGTAAACAAGAAGTCAATCGTATTTTGAAAGTCAGCAAATAATTCACTGCTGATCATAGCACAGAAGAACTGGAGGAACACTGGATGAAGCAAAAATAATTCGCCTTATTCACCTCGCTGCCACGCCATAATCTCCAATGTTAAAACCTTCACTATGAAACTACAATTTCAAGAGTAGGATCAATCACAGTCACAACAGTCACAACTACATCTCAGTAGCTACAATAAAACATTTTCCATCGCCTAGCTATATTTCTTACCATTGTTTCATGAATGAAAGTCAATCAGCAGGGCAGCCGTTCACCTTGATTCATTTTATATCATGAAAACCACAACGGTTAAACACATTTGAAGTCTTTTAATAAGGGCTTTGAAATTATGATAGCCTGATCTCTGTCATTTCATGTCAGACTTGTTCGCTTTGTGCAAGGGTCCATCAAGGAGGCTGCGCATCCACAGACTGACAGGCAAAACATTTTTATTAGTTAGATTTTTTAACTTGAGTGTTGCATATTAAACTTTTTTTTTCTTTCCATATTTCTCATTCAATCGACTTGGGCACTGTGCAAAAGTCTTATAATGGCAGGAAAAACACTGGTTTTTCTGTCTAGGTGTGTGCGTATTTCCCTTCTCCCGGTAGGCAAAAAAAAAAAAAAGGGGTTTGTCACAAAGTTCGAACATCAGAGAAGGGGGGATACATACACGTGGCGGAGATCTGCATATACAGTGCACTCCTCTAGTCCAAAGCAATACTCGTCTGACTGAATTAAAATGATAAGAATGGCTCTTTAAGAACCACATAAATAAGAAGGCATCGTTCAGTAATCTCTCCAACCACACAAAAAAGAAAACCACTATCAAATGGAGTGGAGTAATAATGGTTATCACAGCAACTTGTAAATGAATTTAAATCAGTAACTCTAATTTCCAAGATGAGTGAAAATCTATGGGGAAAAGCTGATGTGTTCTGTGTGAAGAGTTTTTTTTCTTTTTTTCCCCCCATACCTCAGCACCATGAGGTTTTGTACCATCTCCTTGCCCAGATAGTGGTCTATACGGTAGATCTGGTCTTCAGTGAAGAGAGAGGACAGATGGGTGGACAGCTCCTCAGAGCTCTGCAGGTCCCGTCCAAATGGCTTCTCTACGATCACCCTGTTCCAGCCTCTTCACAGCATAAGTAGACACAGACACACACACACACACACACACACAAAAGCATTTGAACACATTGAGACGTGCACAAGCTCTGGCTATTCTCTCCATTTTACTGGACAGTTGTGGCACACTAACAGAACTTAATTGGGTTCACCAAGACCGGGTCTCTTCCTGCCGAGAGTGACTGCAGGTTCTATTTGATTACAAATAACATGAGAAAGCAGCACAACACACAGACATTAACAGTGGGTTTAGAAAACAGAGCAAACACAATCTAATACGTCGACTAAGTTTGCCAGAGAGGTGTGTGTACGTACTTGGTGCTCATGCAGTGGTGCTTGATGTTCTTGGTTACATCATGGTAAACAGTGGGCGGCAAAGCCAGGTAGAAGAGTCGGTTGGCCTTATCTCCACCAGGCAAGGAGAGGAGGTGTGTGTGGAGCTTTGAGAAAGAGCTCTCATCTACATATTTCCCACTGACATAGGTGTTCCTGCTGAAGAATACCGACAATCGCTCTGCCTCAGAGTCTGTGGCCTGGAGGGCAAGAACACACACGTGCACACACACAGATTAGATTAAATAACACACACAAGTACACAAAGACAAATATTTAAGAGGTGAAACAAATGTTTGATCTCTGAGAACTGGTTTGACCTTCAGGTAGGGCACACAGGAAGTCCGGATGGCATCCACGGTCAAGTCGGATCGAGCAAAGCCCACAAAATTTGTCTGCTCTGGGAGGAGGCCATCTCTGAACAACCACCTGGAGGACACAACAAGAGTAGCGAGGAAAAGACACACACAATTACTCATACCTATCCACACAAAGGCCAGTCTAGAATAGCAGCTTTCATCAGCCTGAAAATGATACAGAAGATTTTTTTCCATTCAGGATAAACGGTTACTTACCATAGAGTCGGGTAGATTTTCTTCTTAGCTAAATCTCCCTACAAGCAAAAGCACAAATTCAAAATTAAAGTTAGGTTTAGAAAAATATAGGCTAGAAAAACAATGGTTGTGAAACCGCTGACAATGTGTAGAGTCTCTGTAGTGCTTCGTGGTCTGAGCGGCGATTAGGTTTTCCAGTACACAAGCTGTGGTAAGAGTTTCAGACTGCTACTGCAGGTCACCCAGCACAATAGCAGGTGAGCAAGCTGCTTTGCCTTATTCAAGACCCCTTATTTAAGACACGCCCCTTTACTCCCACGGGGAGCAACTGCTCAACCACAGAGAGGCAGTCTGGAGATCACAGCGCTTCCTACTGTAGAATTTGAAAGAACCAAGAGCTTTGTGTGTACATAACATTGAACACTGAGAGGACTTAATGCTTTGACAATGCTCTAGTTTCACAAGAAAACAAGTTTACCTTTCTCCAATGCTTTCAGCTGGACTGAAGCAGCTTTATAACATAATCCGTATGGTAGAGCAAACAGAATCAGAGATCAACTGTAGCACACAGTTGAACACAGTAAAGTTGAACTTTCAATTGCAGAAAAAAATCTTTTACATGCACCATGACTGATGAAAAACACTAAAAATATAGCTTGATAATACCCTTTCTAAAGTAGCAAAGTATTTAACTCCCTCCCACTTTGTCATGCTGTGATGAATAATAAGGTGGCATGGTGGCTCAGTGGTTAGCACTGTTGCCTCACAGCAAGACGGTCCTGGATTCAAACCCCAGGCCGTCCTAGGTCCTTCCTGTGTGGAGTTTGCATGTTCTCCCCGTGTCTGCGTGGGTTTCCTACAGGTGCGCTGGTTTCTTCCCACCATCAACAAGACATGCATGTTAGGGTTAATACTCCTGTCTGTGCCCCTGAGCAAGGCAATGGAAAGAAGAACTGGGGTTGGTCCCCAGGTGCTGCAGCTGCTGACTGCTCCTATACAATAGGATGGGTTAAATGCAGAGAACAAATGTCATTGTAACCTGTACAATGACAAAAATAAAGTGGCTTTCTTTTCTTTCCTTCTTAATCTCCTTCTTTCAGCTACCATGTGTCATCCAGGTTGGACAGGCCCACTAGGATGATGACAAGTGGCTTTTTTTCCTCTTTTTTTTAATAAACCCATTGTCAGCTTTTTATTCAGAGATAGATGGAACACTCCATGTTCAAAGTTGTCAGGCTCTTTGTGTGGTTTTTCAGATTCCCTGATGTAAAATATAACTATTAAAAGTCAGAAGGGGTTTCTGAAGTGAGCAAGTCATGCTCCCCCTTTTCCCAGATTTCTACTGGAGCCAGGCTGGTGCAGTTGTTTTTGTTGCCGTTGATGCAAATGTCTTAGTTAGCTTGATATAAAATGTGAAGAGGGCCATTTCAGAAAATGTAGTAGAAAGTACACTCGTACCACTTCTGCAGCAGAGCACACAGTGGGCTATTCTGTTCAATAACATAGCCAATAGTTGTTCATTGAAAAACTCTCCCCATTCAACAACCAGCTACAGAGCAAGCTTCTGCATAGCATGACCTTCCCCGTGTTGAATTTAAAGGGCAATGGAGCCGGTCAGTGACACTGCAAAATTCAGCAATACTTCCATCCCGTCAACCCAAAAGCAAATTCTACAATGCAAAATAATTTATGCTAAAGCCAATGACTGAGTCTAGCTTGGAGGAGTAAAAAGAAAAAGCTTTTTCGCAAGTTTCCTCATGCCGTCTTTTTTTATTCTCAATCTTTCAAATGGTGTCTAGAGTAAAAAAGAAATTATTTTCACTCATTTATTGTTTGGGAATACTATACAAGAATCATGGGAAATCTGATAAATGAAAACAAAAAAATGTTGACAATGTGGGTGTAGTCACAAAATACTTAAGGTCAAAAATGTTAAGGGGAAGCTTGTATAGTATTCTACAGAGGCTAATCAGACAGATGATTTCAAAACTTACTTTCCAATGAAATGTGTGTGGGTTTTTAAGATGGATTTTTGGGAGGGGTTGCAAAGAAGAGGGCAGAGAAGGAAGCAAAATGAAGAATAGCAATGAGGTAAAGGAACAATATAAGAAAGTTGGCCAAAATAACAATGGATGATGTGGCTGAAACAATTGGACTGACTTGCTGGACTAGTCGGCTATATTGTAAGAGGAAATTCTAACCTAAAAACGTTTGAGTCATTTTGACAAGGCGGGACTTGCTGAAAGTAAAGTGTTGAAAGATGTTGACCAACTATGACTAAACACCAGTCAGGTCTGGCTTTCAAATGCTTGCAAAAGTGGCTTACCAAAGAGGAACCTTGACATTTTCATGTTGTTAAGGCTAGGCATACTTGCAGAAGCTGTGAAATCAGTTTCCACATTTCCCAAATTACATCATGTTCTATTTGTGTGCTTTTTAAAGATTTCAACACATTCACTTTGAATAAATGCAAACAAGCTTGTATCCAAAAATTCTCACCCTCGATGGCTACAATGTACCTGTGCCAATTAAAACAATGGGACTTGGGGCATCCTGGTAGCGTAGCAGTCTATTCGGTTGCCTGCCAACACAGGGATCCCGGTTCGAATCCCCTCGTTACCTCCGGCGTGGTCAGGCGTCCCTACAGACACAACTGGCTGTGTCTGTGGATGGGAAGCCGGTTGTGGGTACATGTCCTGGTCGCTGCACTAGCGCCTCTTCTGGTCGGTCGAGGCACCTGTTGGGGGGGGCTGGGGGAATAGTGTGATCCTCCCACGCTCTACGTCCCCCTGGCGAAACTCCTCACTGTCAGGTGAAAAGAAGCAGCTGGTGACTCCACGTGTATCGGAGGAGGCATGTGGTAGTCTGCAGCCCTCCCTGGATCAGCAGAGGGGGTGGAGCAGCAACCAGGACAGCTCAGAAACGTGGGGTAATTGGCCAAGTACAATTTGGGTGAAAAGGGGGTGGGGGATAGTGGGACTAAGAATGACTTTTAAACATCTATTAGCCAAGCCGCTTATCTGAAGTCGGGTTGCGGGGATGCTGGAGCCTATCCCAGCAGTCATTGGGCGGCAGGTGGGGAGACACTCTGGACAGGCCGCCAGGCCCATCACAGGGCCAAGAGACACACACACACACACACACACACACACACACACACACACACACACACACACACACACACACACACACACACACACACACCTAGGGACAATTTAGTACAGCCGATTCACCTGACCTACATGTCTTTGGACTGTGGGAGGAAACCCACGCAAACATGGGGAGAACATGCAAACTCCACACAGAGGATGACCCGGGATGACCCCCAAGGTTGGACAACCCCAGGGTTCGAACCCAGGACCTTCTTGCTGTGAGGCGACCGCGCTAACCACTGCGCCACCGTGCCGCCTACTTATAAACAGTACACATGAATTGGTGTGAATTGTGAATAATTTAATTGCTTAAAACTGGACAGGTCACATCTTGGTCCCATATACTAATTCTGTTCTAGAACAGCACCATTAGGACTTCAATTAGCAGGACATTAAACAAATGCACAATGCTTAGTAGCTCTTTTTTTGTTATTTTTTACCGACATAATCATTGGTAGGACTTTCACTTCCAACCCCAACTCTCACCGATGCTCCCATGATGATGAAGATGTGAGCGTCTGACTGGCGGAACTCCTCATCTTCATGCAGCTCCTTCCTTAACTCCCCAAACACCTCAGAGCGAGAGAGGGGGATTTTGCTCATTTTCTCTGGGGAGGAATCGAGAGCTGTTAAGAGAGCTGTCTCTCTCTCACTGTGTTTCAGGTCTACAAAAAAAAAGAGCAAAAATGTTTGCGCTTGTTCTGCTAACGTATCTAATGAGAATCAAGATGACATACATCAGTACACTGAGTGTTGCCAATTTTACAAAATCGTTTGCCATGTTCAGAAGGCAAACCTGTCATAAACAGATTTGTTTTACATAAAAGCGATTAGATGTTGCAGTGGTGTGAAAACTGACAAACTAAATGGTATGTCTGATCACTTCAAGTGGTGTATTATGCAAAATCTACAAAGCAAGCATTTTTTCAAATATTTGCAAATTGTTTTCTTCAAGAAAACTGGGGATGCAGACAGGACTCCAATGTTATGTGGTATACAGCATGACAGAACAGACAATCCTATACTGTAACAATTATAGCCCAGGTTCCTTAAGGCTTAACTTATGTTGTCAACAATGAAAGGAATCAAGAAGCAGAAAACATGTGATTTCAAGGAAATCTTATTTCATCATTTTAACAAAAAAGTTGCCTTTGCAGTTATTCACTTGGATGCAGGCTTCTACCGGCATGACACCTTGGAGGTCTCTTAATAATCAAAGATGTTGCAGTCATGTGAGGAATATTATCATCAACAAACATCAGCCGTCAAATAATACCAGAACACGTCATCATACATATATCCAATTTTTGCTTTATCGTTCTGGTTTGATAAAGACAAAGCTTTTTCTGAGCCAAACTGGTGCAGAAGAAAAAATGGGTGGAGGCAAGTAGAGGTCTAAAAATGTCATCATCATCATCTTTCAAAGACGCTACACATACACTACTGTCAGATAGCTTTTCTACAGCACCTTAACGGTACTTTCCGTCCCATAAATAGCAAGGCACCCACAGACAACACACTATAATTATATTAGTAAAATCCTTTCTTAAATCCCTATTTAAAGCGCTAAACTTCACTGCGGTCCACTGTGATGACGCTGGACACGTTTTGCCCGTCACATCAAGTTAAAACACGCTGACTGGTTGCTATTCATAAAGGGTCACTTAAGGGGCATCCTGATGGCCCGTTCCACTTGAGCCAATAACATGTTTGGCGTCAGGCCTGATCACAACGACACAGGTTCGAATCTGGCTCGAACCATTTGCTGCCTGTGTTTACTGTTACTCTTTTCACCACGCGTTTCTCTTCTTTCTTTCTTTTTAATCTCTGACACTGAATAAAGGCTAGAAATTGCAAGAAGTGATTCTTTTCTTGACAGTTAGCAGGTTGCGCTCGGTATCTGAGAGCGCAGGTATGGCGCTAAAACCAACAGATTTTCACTGGTCACGGACAAGGCTGTAACGCCGAAACCGCCTTTATCAGCCCTCCGACTCGTTATGACAACAAGCAGTAAAACCCACATGGTCATTCCCCGATAGCCCCCACAGCTAACCCGGCTAGGGTACCATTCAATGTGCACACAGATAGTGGAAAACAGCGCCGTGTATGTTAACGTGCGTTGATGGATAGCGCTACTTACAACAAAGCCGTTCTACTGTAGAGGTTAGCCGAGGATTTGGCGATGAACTGACCAAGGACAGACAGGGTGAACTTTTTAAACAGCCGTTTTAGTAGAGACGGTGTATTTGCATCCTCTACTTCCCCGTTAACGTGACAAAGCAAAATTGAGAGTTTTTATTGGTTTAAAGGAACTCACCAGTGCTGGCCCGACTTCCCATCACAGTCAACAGCGGTGACGTCACGCTGCCGGCGACTCTCAAAAAACGTGTATGGGCGGGGCTTATCGTTACCAGCCACTCAAGTGTTATTTACCATTAACGCTTGCCCCTCATATTTGTTTTTAGGGAATTTTAACTTGTCAAAATGCCACTTGAGGATATCAGTAATTTGGATGACATCAGAAATTCAGTTTCAAATCGTTAAAATGCTTTTAATATCATGAATTTAAATCAGAAATTTTACTTTTGATATCACAGCAATTGACATTAAAAAGCCAAAACACATTTTTGAAAACGTCAGTACAAATTTTAAACGTCAGAGTTTAATAGCATAAACAAGAGTGCATGTGGCATCTCGGGATCAGCTGAAGGCCCACTGTTGATTGGGACTGGTAGGCTCACAGGTGTTCATAATCACTGTGCTTTTGTCTACTGCCAAACATTTGCCCGTAAATGGGTTCTTCAGAGTGTGTCCCTGCAAAGAACACACAAACAAAAATCAAAAACTACTATTGCAGTTTTAGTTTGGTGTGTTTGTGAGTGATTTAGATTTGGTAAATGGTGATTACATACTGTACATCCAACATACAAAGTATTGGGGGGGGGTCTGGAATGAGGAAGAGGACATTGTCATTTGAGCTCTCTGTGTGTAGTAGACCTAATCATATTGGGACAATGTGGTAATACTAGTTCCTTTAGTCAGAGCCATGGTTTAGAGTTACATACAGACGTGAAGTTCCACTCTTGTTCCGGAGCCACTTTAGTTCTTCTGCCCTTAAAGTGGCATAGTTCAACAGTAACCAGAACTGCTCCAGGAGTTGCATGCAAACACAGTTGTTTGCGGAAATTATGCCGAAGTTCTTGCTGCGACGTGTACTCAAAATACTATAAATCACAAAGTAAAACGTTATGGTTAGGGTGAGTTTTAATAATCTCATATCTTAATGCCATCCTCTACAATTACACAATAAACCTAAGACAACTTTTTTCTAGCTTGTTGGTTTTGTGTAGTTGGAGTACCTGGTTTCCTGCCATGTTGTGACAAGTGTACATTGTAACTGGCTTCCCACCCATATTTTTATCCCCTACATCCAAGCACTTCTTTGCACCAGAGTTCTCCAGCTGTAGAAGAAAAAAAAAGGTTTGAAAATGAGAATATATTTTTTAAAAGACATAATATCCTGTGAAAGATTAGTAAATGGTAATAATCCAAACTTTACCGCTCCAGTCATGGCAGGCCTAAGTTCAGGTACATAAGCCTCTGGGTTTATATTGTTAAGATACCAAGTGAAGTTTTTACAGTTTAACTTCTCTCTGAGTTTGAGGCGTTCAGAAATATCACCAAATTTATTCTGAGAAAACAGAAAAAGAAGGGAGGGAAGGGTTAATCAGACATCATAATGTCTATAATATTACATCTACCTTCCCCTGGTTGTACAACCACTGTACAGATGAACCATCTAACCTCCTTGGCAATGGTCGCAGCTTTTACGTTCATACGGTAGAAGATCTGTTTGTAGTCGTCCATCCAGACCTCAGCCAACCGAACACGGTTGCGAATTATCACAGATATACCCTTTGGGAAGGTGTGCGGGGTATTTTTGCGGAAAATGTGCCCTACCACAGAACAGGGGATAATCTCCAGATGACCCCCACATTGCCACACCTCAAAAAGACATACAAGCCTGGAGTCATTAATTTGTCAAAGCAATTCATTTCATATCCAAACAGTCGAAAAGAAGTTAGAATACCTTTGCAATTAGTGGTCAATTAGAAAATAAAGTGGAGGAGCCATTAGAGACAAAGAATGTTGCTTGTCCAGAACCACTTACCCTAAAGGACATCTCCAAATTTTCACCTCCCCAGATCTCCATCTGGTCATCATAAGTCCCAATGTGTTCAAAGTAAGATTTGGATATGGAAAAAAGGCCACCAGCAAAGATAGGAGTTCTACAAAATCAGCCATAGGTCAGTCACTATTGGTGACTATAGTTATTACAATTCAGTGCGTCTGTGTGGATGTGTATAAAACCTGATGGGATATCTCTCATTCTTCCTTTGCTTCCTCTCCTCCTCTGGGACAGGCTCCCATCCAAAATTGAGGCTCCAATCAAAATTCCCACGGTTATGAAATTTGGGGTCGGCAACAGGCTTACTGAACTCTAGTGTGTTTTGATCAATCACAGCTATCATGGGGCTCACCACGGCAGTAGGGTGCTCCACTATTCGAGACAGAAGAGGCGGCAGCCATCCAGGGAAGCACTCACCTGTAGGGCAGGAATAAAGAATAATTACCAAGAATAATAAGAGTTTGCCCTCTCCTGTGTGCACAAATTACTGTGCAACAATGTCATTTATTCAGTGATTACCATGATTATATGAAGCATGTTGTTGCTGTGCTTTGATATTTTTTTACAGTTAGCAAGAGTTGAGCAAATGCAAAATGACCGGCTGAATCCAACACAAAAGTGGCAGAGGGCAATGCATTGTGGTATACATACAGTGAGAGTCTAGAAAGGTGAGAACTTCTCCCTGTGCAGCTTGTGCCCCAAGTAGCCTAGCTGCTATTAACCCCTTCCTCTCCTCCTGTCTGAGGATATGGACCACCTTCAGATGCTGTATGTACTTATCCAGACGAGCCTTCAGGTGCTCTAGAAAAAAAGCATTCAACAGTAAGCAGAGGGAAACCTCCATTACTGAACTAGTCAAGTTATGATAGCTATTGCACACATTGTCACTGTTGAAATGGATGAGAAAAAATATAGCTCTGGGTTACAACTGTGCTCCAATATGCAAATACATGCAGTATATTAAACATTAATACAAATACTGAGAGACTGAGTTTTTTTTAGGAAAGCGTGTAGTGGGGCAATGTATGAACTCTATGCAGCACTGTGTGTCCTGGTTGACTTGCTCCTTTTGAAAATAACCTGCTGTGCAATGCTTTTATGGCGTTTGACTGAAACTTTTTTTTTTACTGCTGCTGCCATTTTCTTTCCCAGGTTATCGCTAATCTTAAGTTTACTTGTGAGTTCTTAAAAGGTTTAAATCGGATATGTTTTGAATTGATAATAAGGTCTAGCTTTTCTACTGCTCTTATCCACCAACAAGTGTGCTGAAAACTCTGCATTTCAACTACTAACAATCCCAAACTCCCTTACACTATACAAGGCGTATCATTAGTCTCCACATTTAAATAGAGACTTAATTGTATATTGACTTTGTCTATATAACAGTCTTTTATGTGCACCATCAGTGCTGGCATCATCCACTAGCAGGATTTCTTTGAGCAGGGCTGCCGGAGCTGTGTGTAAGACACTGTAGACGGTCCTCAGCAGAGTGGACCAGGCCTCATTGTGAAACACCACAATCACACTGGTGGTGGGAAGATGGGGACAACGCAGGAATTTCTGTTTTAAGCAACTGACAAAGAAAAAAAATTACAAAGAGGTTCAATCGTTAGAGGGGCAAAGTTTTCCTCTTGAATAAGATGATGGGTCTGTGCAAAGATGGTCAGAAAATAATCACAATCCTGCCCTTGATGCATCTCTTGCATACTCACTCAGGATGCCGTGTATCATTGCCCAGGCTGCGGTGCAGGGAGATGCGGTCACTGGCAAACTGGTTGAACTGATTTCTGGTCAGCCCTTCACGTTTCTCTCGAAATTCTTCAGGGGTCAACCTGCCCCATGCAAACGGTTGACCATTTGCCCCTGGTGTCCCAGGGTCCTGTGGAGGCCTGTCCAGATGGGGCCTGAACTCATCCTTGCTGTAGAAACCAGGCCGGCAGCTGAGATCCGTAGTCCAAGCAGCCGATAGAAGGGGCAAAGGGGCCCCAATCTGGAAGGCAGCACCCCTAACCATAGCCACTGCAAGGGGCCGTTTGTCTCCCAGATCTTGGGGCCAGGGTTCAGGGAACATTCTGATCTTCATCTTGTAATGCATAGTGAGCAGCAGAAGAAAAAAAAGGGCGCTTACCATAAAGGTAAGTTTTACAATGATGTCAAGTCGACGGGTGAAGAAATGCATTGCACCATGAGGGGAGAGGAAATAGCAGAATGCTAAAAAGAAAACATAAAAAAGATTGATGTCACAGATATTTCCCTTCACTAAATTAGATGTGGTTAGCAAGCCAAATACAACGCATAGTTATTCCTCAGCTTTCCTGTGATGTTGCACAGTACACAGCTCTCATTGTGTGGTACATATGCGCTTAGTTATAGTGTCCAGGTAATGCTTTTGAAGAAAAAAAAATACTGATGTCATGTGTTACTGCAGATATGGGAAGGTATAGAACAGTGACAATACAAGGTTAGCAGTATGTGTTCCAGCAAACATTCTAGCTATATGTACAATAGAAGTATAAGAGGTAACAAAAAAAGCTATTTTTTCTAACGGATACGTGGCCTTGTAGAAAATAATCTACTTAGAAGAAAACAAAAATTACACCCTGCTGACAATGTTGTCTCAACCAGCTGTGTAAAGGAGGCCTTCATGCAATGCTCTCGTTTAACATTGATGTTAGCCTGTTTTTCAAACTTCACAATTTACTCACTGTAATTACGCCCGGGATGGATAATCAATTCCGCCTTTCCTCGCTTTCCTCATGCGACGCGTCGTATTTTTAGACAACCAACCAGTTTTGTGTAATGGGGATTTCGCTCGCAGCTGCGAACAATGAATTAATATGGGGGAATAATGAAGTCAGCCTGCTTTCACAACAGCCAGCAAACAAATCAGCTTGACATTATACCTTACGACAGGATTACGTCAGCAAAAACAGCTTGTCAAATTTTCCACATCTATTTTCAGTTTTTTTTTCTTTTTTCCGACCGTCACCTGCAGCCGCATCTCCAGTGAGGGGAGGGAAACCGTCAACTGACTCAGAGCCTCCACCAATCATTCAATCAATCGAAAAAGAAAAAGAAAGCTATACAACACATTTTGGGCATTAAATGCAACGCAACATGCTTGAACTAAGGTTTAAGTGCACGGGTTAAAAGAGTATAATAGGAGCTAAAAGGAGAAAACCGACTGAATAAATAAACAAACAAACAAGTAACTCTGAATACTAGTGGGCGGTGCTTGTTACCATGGTTTCGTCTACACCAAACGTTCCCCACATTGGTCCTGAGAGGAAAGCGCTGCAGTCGTACCCGGTCCCAATGGCTTCCTTTGGGATAACACAGTTAGGGTATCAAAATCCCATTGGGGACAAAGTGATAGTGAAACCGACGACATCGTCTGAGCCCCAGGGTAAGAAGATAGGGTGCGCTTGATTCTGTTAGGCTGCTTCTAATATTAATGAAAAATTCTTTAGCTTGGCAAATACCTCGCATTAGTCACTTTACTAGGTTAAGAATGACTTAGCTTCCATAATTCATCTGAACATAAGGGGATGAAATGGAGTAACGTCAACCGGCAGCTCGCCTAGCATTAACCCGCTAGCTGTGTTTTGGTGTTGTGCCAAAATTTGTGACCATCGAAAATTGTGACCCTCTTTAAGCTTCTTAAAAATTAGGGAACACTCCAAGAGTAAGATTTGACAATTCTCTACCATAAATTGGGTTTATTTCATCTAATTGCCATTAGGGGTGTTCTTCTTCACAACAGGCACCGAACGCCTCAGACCATCTCTTTCACCGAAATTTAAGATGTTTTATTTGAATTGTGTTCACCTGTTGTGTTAACGGTCAAACTCATCGAAGATTCGAAGAATGCGATAAAGAACAGTGTCAAATTAAACGTTCAAGAGTTTAATTTTAAAATAATACTACTGTAACGTGCATGGATAGGTAGACACGTTGGTCCTTGACTAAGGAGTCGGACCCTTTAGTCGACTGGTTAACGTTGTCGCTTGCAGAGTGGGAGGAACAGGTTCGCGCCCTGGCTGTGACGACGGTCTCCCAGACTGCCTTCTGGGACATTGAATTTGTGATTATTTGTGGATTTCAACTTCCTCATTTAGCAGATTCTTTCATGCAAAGCAGACTCAGCAGTTAGTAGATATATTCATGTGTCAATCTACGGGCATCTTCGAGCACCAAATAGTAATCATGTCACGGTCAAGGGTGAATGTAATGCCAAGTGCAATTAGTGCAAATGTGCAATAGGTAGATAACACATAGTGACAGGAGTAATAGGAGATTCAAATTAACAATTAGTTGGACAAAGCGACACATCAGTATAGCCAACAATGCATATCATGTCAAGTGCACAGCAGGTAGATTGCCAATAGTGGCTCGGGTGCTAACATTAGGGGATATAAATTTTAAATTCTTCAAGATCTTTCATGAATGAATGAGGCAAGTCTGTGCCTCTGATGGAAGATAAGGGTTAATTTCACTCCTCAGGGGCCAGGTGAGAGGAAAATCTGGACCCAGAACTCAGCCCTGTTGCAGTGGGTGTAAACAGTTGACTTCCAGGTGTAAATTTTGATTGAAATGACTATTCAGGTTTGACTGCAAGTGTTTCCCATTGCAAAATTTGAAATGGTTTCAAAAAAAAGGTATCCTGGCTAAACTTGGACACACGTACCTGAATGTAATAATCATTCAACATGTTTTCCTCTGTTTCTTTTTCATAGTCAAAAACCACACACAAATTGGGTTTATTTTACTCAGAAATTAGTGGTATCATTTTAGGTAAATGAGGCCTATTGACCATAAATTCCTCAAACAAGGGAATTACTTGTGATAATTAGTAAGAATGAAGATAAAACACAACATTAGATGGATAATAAACCTTGTTCTATGACTGCTTTACAGCTACATAGTTTAGTTTTAGTGGACCAGCCAGTTTTGGAGAGGAACACAACCAAAAGAAATATGAAACATACACAGCCCAAGGGTTAATGCTGTATTATTGCTGCTGGCTGTCTTGGCTTATTGCACCAATCAACATGCAGTAATGTGTCTCCATACAGATGATGGCATTAATCCCAGCAGCTTGTCTAAACAGTTTGGATCCCTCCGATGCACAGACATATGTGTTTACAACCAGCCTGTTCCTTATAGCAGCGACATTCCCTGTGGAAGCCAGGAGAAATACAGGGGGACGGTCAAACCAGTTAAAATGCCAAGATGTGAGTAGCATTCACAGCTGTAGTAGTGCTCACAGTAAGTAAAGGTTCTGGATTAGGGCTGGGCAATCATTCAATATTATGTTTTACTTTCAACAGTAGTGTATGGGATATACAATTTGTTGTCTAAATTTACGATAACAAGAATCTACTATTACTACCCAAAATGTCTCACAAGATGCGGCCTGAAATATCTGAGGGAGTATAATTTGGGTTTGATATTATACCTTACATTAACAAACAGTTAAATGTGATGAACCTCAATTGGATTCTTAAAATATGGTATTTTTGCATGTGTAAGCCGTAATTGTGATATATATAGTCTATTGATATCATTTAAAATTCCTTATTGTGGTCATATCTTCCATATTGCCCAGCAAGTCAATTAAAAACGTTTTCTATTTAGAGGACTTAAGCAATTTCCGTTTGGAGCCTTTGACAAAAAAAAATGAAAATAACTGCAATTAGGTTTTTTTTTCTTCCTCTCTTTAGCCCAGAATGAGCTCTCTCTGATGCCTCCGATGGAGAGCCAGCAGTACGGATGGCGGACATCCAAGGAGAAGACTCCTGATCCTCGGACCCAAGTCAAGCGATTCCCCCGGAAGAACAGCGAGATGACCAAGTGCGTAAAATACAGAAATCCATTCTTTACATTTTTTGAAATTGCATATTGAGAAGTAAGATCTGCTTTTTTTTTCTTTCACAGCTTTGTAAAACAAATGTCGATGACGGATCCGGGCTTCAGCCTGTTCTAAGACCCTCCCCTTGGGTATTTTATGGTTCCATCAGGACACAGCACACACACCCAAACTTACTGCAGTAGTTCTGAATCTAATCGCCACAATTAAAAAGATGGCAGACAAAGGTTTGTTGGTTGAATTTATTTATTTTTTTCTCATAGTCTAGTCGTAAGCCTACTGGTTTAAAGGTAATGTCTACAACAGAATTGATTTGGTACTGTTGAGTAAACACCTCTCTGGAACAGTGTTGTCCATCCTATTTCAGCTTACAACCCCCCAAAAAAATGTAGTGGGTATCCCTTATTATGTTCTGAATTGTAAAAAGGAAGGGTTTTTAGCTTCCATTTCTAAACTTTTATTTGTTTGGCACAAGAGTAGAAGACAATAAGTGGGAAAAGCGTCATAAGCTGAAAAACAATCAATAAATGTATAAAGCGGAAATATACAGTATCTCTATTATGAGGTCCCCATCAGCAAATTCAGAAGTATTGATTCAACGTTTGTAGTCTTCACTTGCGAGCTTTTGTCGTCCTCCAGTGGTGTGAAATATTAATCTGTAGATGTTGAATGCTTTGTAATGAACAGTTCATTTTTTGATTAGTCCAGAAATCCTGTTTTACAAGCTTGAACATGGCATGTCTGTCTTTTAACCTATACATATGAATGTCATCAATAAGACATAAATGCAGTTCATAGTGTATTCATTTTATCTTCTTTTTTTTTTTCCTTCTGTGGGCATACTGTCTATAATATGTTCCTTAAGGGCAGACTGTTTTTGGCATGTTCAGGATGATGTTCATGGACCATGTGGATCGGCCTACCTAACATACACCCAGGTTTTGAGACTTTTAAATCATTCGTGGATGATCCTGGGAGAATTTTGGAGGAAGGTTAAGGCACAATGAATGGTTACTGAGAGTTTGCAGATCTTTGGAGACACTGAGGTGTTTAGGATAATCTTGCTGCTTGGCTTGAATGGAGAAATATTATTTTAGTACTACTGTTACATGATGTATGACACACGACGCATGACAAATTCATTTGTGCAGAAAGGCACACAGTAGATAAGAGGCAGCAGCTTTTTCACCAGCCTGAATGAGCTCTCAGTTGCCTGTGCACCAGAAGTGCTGCAGTACAGGGGATTCCCTAGAATCCTTTTGGCTGACATAGAAGTGAATGCTGTGGAACAAGTGGAGAGAGCAGGATGCAGGTGTGCAAGCCTGAAAAATGGAGCTCAAACTAGAGACAAGGGGCGGCTACTCTGATGGCATGACTGGCTGTGACAGGAGAAAGGGATCATGGATGTTGGATATCAGGTGGCTTTTTAACTCAGCTGACACACTGGACTGAGCCCTAACCTTATACGAAACTGTCAGCTGATATTTTCTGAGAATTTCAGGCTTTCTCTGGACCAGGCTTGCCCCCCCCCCCCAATAAAAGATCCTAGCCATTGACTGGCAGGGGACACCATGTGTGGGCAGCATGGCTCAGAGGTAGAGCGGGTCATCTAGTAATTGTAAGGTCACTGGTTCGATCCCTGGCCAGTTGAGCAGGTTGATGCCTTGCATGGCAGCCTCCTCCATCAGTATGTGATTGGGTGGATGTTAGGCATACACTGTAAAGTATTTTGAGTGGACAGTAGACTAGAAAAGCGCTATATAAATCCAGTCCATTTAATAATCATGGCTTTCCTCGTCTTTTTGATTTTTGGCACTGCTCCTACCACCTGGTCTCCTTGTTAACAGTGTCTTGTCACTGTAAAATATTTTTTTGTGTGAGGCATTGGGTTGTGTCATAATGCATGGCTTTATTTGTGCTGCATTTGTGGATCTGTTTTAATAAATTGAGTCAATCCCTGTGTATAGGTAGGGGTCGGGTCCTCTTCCTCCTCCATGGCCGTGATATTGTTTCCAGTAACAGTCAGTCAGTGAGTGAGTCAGCACACACAGTAATCCCAACAGTGTAAAACATGTGCACATTGAACACTGAAGCTCCGTGCTCATGATGTGAGGGAACATAAAGATACTTACGACCCAACAGTTATTACTACCATTAAGATTGGGCATTTTATCATGTAGCCTCAGATTAGCATATCATGGAGCAGTACTGCTACTGTACCGACCAATGACAATTACACATTTGTACATTATAAGGCATAAGCCTAGTAATCATCCATCCATTAATTATCCAAGCCGCTTACCCCGATAAAGGTCCTGGGATGCTGGAGCCTATCCCAGCAGTCATTGGACAGCAGGCGGGGAGACACCCTGGACAGGCCACCAGTCCATCACAGGGCCGACACACACATACACATTCACACCTAGGGACAATTTTAGTATGGCCGATTCACCTGACCTGCATGTCTTTGGACTGTGGGATTGAAACCAGAGCACCTGGAGGAAACCCACGCAGACACGGGGAGAACATGCAAACTTCACACAGAGGACGACCCGGGATGACCCCCAAGATTGGACAACCCTGGGGTTCGAACCCAGGACCTTCTTGCTGTGAGGTGACCACGCTAACCACTGCGCCACCGTGCCCCCTCCTAGTAATCATATTACCACATAAAACAATCAAAACAGCTATTGATTTTTTTTTATTCTTTTTTCATTAAGGGGAAATGTTATTTTTCTCTCCGTCATATTCCTCAGCTCGTCTTGTCCTTTACCTCAGCAAAACACCCCTTTTCAACTCAGGGAAAATACAAATAAAACAAAAAACAGATACGAAAGGATTCATCAGGCCTGAGCAAAACACTGTTTCAGTAGTATGGGGGTGACCCTCCTCCCGTCCTCCCCTCTCCTGTAACCCCCATAAAATAAAATAAAATCCCAAGAGTTACCAATCAACACAAGTCTATGGACAGCCAATAGAAATAGAATACATACAATGCACATTTTTAATAAACCCATGTCCGTTCAATTCTTTTTTTCCCTGTACGAATCTCTCTTCGATGGTCACAATTCACTTGATAGTTGTACGCCCGCTTTGCAAACGGCCAAATACCATTGATCTTGGGGAGTGTGTGTGTGTGTGTGGGGGGGGGGGACCAATAGCACAAGGCTGCACGAGCTAGCTTTGGTACAAACATGATCAACTGTTGGTCACCACTGTTGAATGTGGTAGAAGAGCGAAGCGAGGGGCTTCACCTCTTGAAATGAGGGGGAGTCGAGTTAAGCTCATCCCTTTGAACACATTGGACTTTATTTAAAACATAAGATTATAACTGATGCGAATGTACACTGAAATGTTCTTTTGAAAATCCCTCATCCCTTTCTCTCTCTCTCCGTTTATCGGCTGTCCAGATGGGGTAAGCATGCAGGCACATTTCCCATTCAGTGTTCTCCAAGGATTTGTTATATATTCACTTAAGGCAATCAAACTTGGCAAAGCCCCCCCCCCCCCAGTTTCCCTGAAAGACCGATTGGGGAAGAATATTGCAGAAGTGATATCTGCGTTAATCCTGTCATTAATCCTCTTCTCTATGTTGTGTTATACTGGGGATGGGGTTATGTACTGTTCCATTCCATTATCCAAACCGCCCATCCTGCTCTCAGGGTCACGGGGATGCTGGAGCCCATCCCAGCAGCCACTGGGCGGCAGGCGGGGAGACACCACGGACAAGCCGCCAGGCCATCACAGGGCCGTTATGTACTGCTGTCATGTATAATTAAGGAGAGCTTTAAGGCATGGCAGGGAGAGGTTATCTAAAAACCTGACTGAGATTTACAATACTGATTCAAATAAAGTGTACAGTGAATTGCCGGTGTATGTGTGTGTATGCCGGATAATGTCTATGGCCAGTGGCGGTGCAGACACACTGTCCAGTACATGCTGTAGCATACATCACAACTGAACAGCAGGTCCACACAGTTGATCAGTTGGTACCAGTGAGCTGGAGCTTTGCGTCTGGCATTTTACAAGAAAGCTTGCTGGTCTTTGATCATTTTCACTGGAATGGAATCATCAGAATAAGCATAATAATTAATTAGAATCATCAGAATAATAACAACATTAAGAATATACAAATGATGGATACAGAAGTGATACAAAATACCCAACGTTAAACCAAACAAATGAAAATGAAAACAGGATACCACAATCAGACATGCTTCAGAGCAGTTTTAAGTTTGGCAAGAAAGCAGTTTTGTCGTATCATAAAAACCTCACAGTGAAAATAGTTATGCCCCCTTCAGGATTACAAAGCACAGTATTCAGTCATAATCTCGGTGTCGTTACGTTTCTTCCTCCCCTCTTCTCTTTCTTCCTCCGCTTCAGACAAGGCGTGATGTCACTTCTGAGATTTTCCCGCCTGGTGGCCTCCGGGAGCGACTCATCGACCCGAGTTTCCACTTGCACCAATGAATACATCCTTACAAAGGAAGAAGTAGTTTATGACAACATACTGTTATGGCTGAAAGCAGCTGTCTGATGGCCGCTCAGGCTCTGAGGAACCAATCGGACATGGGATGGGGATGCAGAGGATCATAATTTTAAAACGGAATTTTGTATCTTAATCTCGTTCTTCCTACTCCTCAGACATTTCTGAGACAAAAATGCAGATTTTCAATCGCTTCATTCATTTTATCTTGCAGTTGAGGGCAGCATCATATTCGAAAAGATAGTTGATGGGACCAAATCAGCTCTTTGCTGGCTGAATGACAGACAAAATGCAAATAATTCCCCATGTTGAATGAACCATGAAGCAGACCTGAAGCAATGGGGCAAAAAGACTGAGGGTAGGCCTACCACCTAGCAAGAGTTGGTAATCATTGCTGACTTGAGCAAGAACGTAACAGACATGTCTTGCCTTGCTTTTAGTAAATACTTTAGTCTTTGGTCAATATTTTCCTCCTCAATTTATACACATGTTCATACACACACACAAATATGCATGTACATACACACATAGACGTGTAATAAACTGGATATTTGTGCATGTATGTATTCACACTTTTTTTTATAAAGGACCTTTTGCACAAAACATCAAGACTGAAATAAATAAGTAATCCAGAAACAAAAATATGAGTACCTGTTCATAATTCTTGTGGGGAAAAAAACAAAAACAAACGCAAAATAACGAAAAATAAAAAATAGCCTTATGTACAGCATTGAACTTCTTTTGACACAGGCTAAAAGGCGTTGTTTAAATAAACAGACTTTGCATCTTTCAAGAAGCCTGAGAGAGAGGCTAGACATGAGAAAAACACTTGTCCTTTGCCAAACAAGAATACTCTTCCTTCAGAAGTTTTAAAATCTCAAAGTCACTTCCTCATTGCTCGCATTTCAAGTGGTGGCATTAGATTATCAGCCGGTGGCTCACATGGTGAGTCCTCGCTCAGCGGTGCTGTGTCCTTGCAGCAGGGATGAGCCCAGCAACTGCTGTTGTGATGGCTGCTAACTGTTAGGCGGTCCATCATTCAGGAAATAGGTCGTCATTTCCCCTTTACCTTTGACCTTAACAACTCCACGACACTCAAGCACGTACCCTTTGCCTGCAAGCACCTGGTATAGGTCTGTGGTCACCTGTGTGCAGAATGGGAGAATACAAAATTGCACAATGTCAGTCCATTTCTTAGCTTTGTTAACGTTGTTCAGCACAAACGTTTTATCCGAGAAGTGAAACATGCTGGTAAGTAAATGAGAAAAATGCAGTATAAGGCATTGCTAAACGGTTTTAATTTAACACAATACAGCAGTAATAAATGATCCCAACCTGGATGCGGTCAGGTACTCCTGTGCTGTCCATACGACTGGCCACATTAACTGTGTTCCCCCAAATGTCATATTGTGGCTTTCGTGCTCCAATGACCCCTGCCACCACAGGTCCAATATTGAGACCTGAGAATAAAAGAATTAACCATAACATCTTTTCACCAATGTAAGTATTGCTAAAGTCTCTATTTTGTCTATCACAGAAAGGTGAATCAGTTCATCTGGACACGTTTATTGAGAGAAACGTTTCATCACTCATCTAAGAGACCTCTTCAGTCTCAACTGACTGCAGGTATCCCCACCCTTATAAACAATAAAGTGGGCTAACGACCGAAACCAACGATCTGTTTCATATACAAATTACCGTAAGCATTATAATTTGCATATGAAACCAATCATTTCCGGTCGTTATGCCACTGTAGTGTTTATAAGGGGTGGGGATACCTGCAATCAGTTGAGACTGAAGAGGTCACTTAGATGAGTGATGAAACATTTCTCTCACTAAACGTTGTGTTCAGATGAACTGATTCAACTTTCTCTGTCTTTCTTACCTGGATTATTGAGCATGCATGAAGCCCTATTTTGTCTGCTTAGTATATTGCAAGCCTTTATATCGGGTGCGATTCACAAACGGTTTGAACCTACATTTGGAAATCTTTGCAGGGTTTTTTCGCTGGATTCACCAGGATGTAAAAGAGACAATGCGGTTAATCTCCCTTTACCTATTTTCATCTGAAAGTTGTTGAAGGAGTGCTCATTGATGTATTTCATCTGTTCCCTCAGCCTCATAGCGTAGTCGCCCAGTGCAGTGATATGGGAACGGCCCTCTTTGTCATATGTGGAGTCGTTCAAGCCAGACGCTGCCATGTAGGTGGAACCGATAGTCTTTATCTTCTCCAGCTGCCTGTACTTCTCTTCACTGATGATCTAAAATTGGGACCAAAACACACTGTGATTACACTACGTAAGTGCAAAAACCTAAATGCTTTTCTTATAAAGAGCTGCAAACGGTGAAATTATATTCAGTGTAAACAAGCAAAAACATAAATTACCATGGATAGGAAAACAAATACTAATAACGACAAATGCCTATTGTTCAATGCCATACCTCGTCAAAATCGGCGATGATCTCGTTGAGGAGCCGGAGACACTCCACCCCCTCGTTGTTGGCCTCCAGCTCCACGTAGAACTCGGAGAAGTTGCTGATGGAGGCGAACATGACGGCCACACACTCGCAGGACTGGTAGTAGAGCTCGTCGTTCCGCCGTTCGCGGGCCAGAAAGTGGGCGGCCACGTCCTTGGGCAGGATGTTGTGGAGGAGGCGACGGTTGTAGGCCTGCAGCTCCTCCATCTCTTCTTTCTCCTCTGTGGCCTGAGAGAGGATGACAGAAGGAAAGATCTGGGTAATGGGTGTTTCCCTTGAATCAGCTGCACTTATAGTTAATGTGCTGGACGCATTGTTGCTGGATATGAGGGATATATAATATATTATGAGGGATTTTCAACCTACGATGGCAGGTTGAAGACAGAGAAAACATCAGATTTTTAACATATGGTTAAAAACGTTATAAAATATAGCTATATCAGTATAGCTATGAGTCATACTGGGGTTGTAGTTCTCGAGTATAGACTCAGTCTCAAGTCCACATTTTTAAGGTCTCAGTTTCATCTTGGACTTCACTTCGTAATGACTTGGATTGATTTGATTTTGGATCATAAAGAATTGTGATAATTTATCAAGACTGGTGAAGAACAAGACTTTGATTTACTTTTTTTTCTTTGAAATAAATATCAAGCTTCACCTGAGGAGATCAATAAAGTGCTATCTAATTTGTTCATTTTCGTTCTTTTTAATAATTCTATATATAACAGAGGGGTGACAAATTAAAAGAAAAACCAAGATAAGGTGTCTTAGTAAGGTGTTGGGCTACCACAAGCCTCCAGAACAGATTCAATGCTCCTTGTCATAGATTCTACAAGTCTCTGAACTCTACTGGAGGGATGGAGCAGCATTCTTCCAAAAATTATTTCCTCATTTGGTGTTTTGATGATGGTGGTGGAGAGCGCCGTCTAACACATCGGTCAGAAATCTCACATAGGTGTTCAACTGGATTGAGATGTGGTGACTATGAAGGCCCTTCTCCTGGATTGCCACCTTGCCGTGGTGGAAAAGCTTGTGTGTACCAATGATCCCAAGAGCTATGCTGTCTGGAGCTTGACTCCTGGTAAAGTCACCCAAGGCAAACAGGTCAAGGGGGAGGTTCCAGACGAAGTGTGATCCAACAAAGATCCAAAAAAAGACCTCAACGGCAGAACTGGTGGAAGATGTCTCCAGGTCACAATGACAGTGAAGGCATATGAAAGCTGCAACAGAGCATGGTCCCCAATCGTCTTGGTTCTCCATGCCATTGGACTCTGGCCACCTCCTGCCAAGGACCGTGTGGTGGCTGCAGATGCATCAGCCACTCCATGTAAAAAGCTGTCACACGCAGGCATCCTCCGGTTTTGTGGCTCCAGGATCAGCCTCTACACTCACCGAGGACCCAGAGGGGGGACGGTCATACTCGATCCTGAGTGACCGCTGATGATGATGATGATGATGACTGTGAAGGCCATAGCATTTGATTTACATCCTTTTCATCCACATCAAACCATTCAGTGACCCCCCTCATGCCCTGTGGATGGGGGCATTGTCATCTTGGAATAGACCACTCCCACCAGGGTAGAAATATTTCATCATACGATAAAGGTGATTACTCAGAATAACTTTGTATTGATTTGCAGTGACCCGTCCCTCTAAGGGGACAAGTGGACCCAAACCATGTCAGGAAAATGCCTCCACAGCACAAGAGACCCTGGACCCCCTCACTGTAGGAGTCAAGCATTCGGGTTCTTTAATTTGACACCAATCTGTATGTCTCTAAAACATTGGAAAATTGTAATCTGAAACATTGTTTCCTTGGTAGAGAAAAAAAAGCCTAAATAAACATTACAACGTGTGAAAATTTGACTTTTACTATGATGGTAGACTACTACAGATACAGTCACGGTGTTTAATTCGACTTGCACTGTTCTTTGGTCTTGAGTTGGACTTGATAACCTTCAGTTTTGGATTTGACTCGCACTCATCCCCCTAAAGACTTGGTCTGGACTTTGGTGGTCTCAACTGCAAGGCTAAGTCTTTCTCAAAGGGCTTTCATAACCGTGCAGAGCCGTTCTGTCTGGATGTTAAAAACAGTGAGAGGGCGCCCTCCATAGGATGCTGTAGATACCTGTAGTTTCCAGAGGAAGTCGAGGCGTGCAGTCGACTCAACCTGCTGGGCGTGCAGGTACAGTGCCAGGACAAAGACTGTGAGGATCACTGGGGTCATGACCTTCAGGGACACTTTGGTCACAACAAATGGGCTGCGACAGAAAGGACCAAAGGTCAAATGGCTGAAAGGTTGACAAATGCCATGAAAGATCATATCGTAATATAGTCTTACCAGTCTGTAGTTTCATTGAAACTGGACCTGAAGGGGGGAGAAGAAAAAAAAGCACTTTCATACACACGTCAGCCATTTTTTTTTTGTCCTGGTCGCTGCTCCACTACCACATGCCTCCTCTGATACATGTGGAGTCACCAGCTGTTTCTTTTCACCTGACAGTGAGGAGTTTCACCAGGGGGACGTAGCAAGTGGGAGGCTCACGCTATTCTCCCCACTTCCCCCTCCCCCCGAACAGGCGCCCCGACCGACCAGAGGAGGCGCTAGTGCAGCGACCAGGACACATACCCACATCTGGCTTCCCACCCGCAGACACGGTCAATTGTGTCTGCAGGGACGCCTGACCAAGCTGGAGGTGACATAGGGATTCAACCCAGCGGAATAGACCGCTATGCTCTAAATAGACCACTACGCTCCCCGGAGGCCCCCACATCACCCTTTTTAATGAACAAAGTGAAGAAGGGGTACGATGAAACAGTTAACGTTGAAATAATTTGGTAGAAAATACATCAAATTGGTATCATTGAGCAGTAGGTTCATCGAAATCATTGGAAATTGATTAAAATTAGAATACCAACTTATATGGCTCTATGGTCGTAACTAAAATCAAACTCAGACATGGTGTAATTCAAGGCATGAGTACAGTCAAGGAACAAGACACATCTCAACAAAGGCTGAAGTGTTTTCTGCTTTAAGAGTGGTAATTATATTGCTGATGTATTGCATCAACTTGCTAGTCGAAGAGAGAAAACAATCGATGAATGTGAAAACGCCAACCAATGCCACATTAATTGTTGATAAGTGCCATCTGCCTTTATCTGAAACATACAACATCACTATCTCATAGCCTCCTCAAAGCGACCGGGCCGGCATCACTTACAGGGCATTGGAGGTGACAAAGAGGTCTGCGTTGTCGAACAGCGCCACCTGTGGCCACTCTACCAGCAGCAGGAAGGTGAGCTGGATGAGCAGCATGAGGGCCAGCTTCCCTATACTGCTGATCTGCAGGAACACTGAGCAGGCGAGCAGCGTAAGCAGCACGCTGTAGCTGAAATACTGAAACACCGAGGAGAGGAGCATCACTGTTAGGGGTGAAATCTGCACGTTTTCTCAGCTTGGCTACAAAGCTGGTAAGTGCAAGTGAAATGGTAAAAAAAAAAACAAAAAAAAAAAACGTGTGTTTGTTAAATCATAATCCTGATACTCACTTCAGGAAAGGGACACGAGGGGCCTCGGCTCGGGCAGATTTCTAGACCCCCTTCCACAGACACGTTCAAGCTACGGATCAGACAAGGCGTCACCATGGAGGCTGAGGTGTTCAGCGTCTCAGCGACACAGTCCACCAAGCTTTTAGTGTCACAGGCAAACTACAGCCCAGGCGAAAACAAAGACAGAAGCATGTCCATAAATATTATCAGGTGAGCAAAGTTTGCAGAGTTTATCTATGGATATAGCATGTGCACGTATATGTGTTGAGAGTGTATGGGAGCATGTTCTTGCAGGATACTTATAGGATAGCATAGTTCTTGGATGTGTTTTTGTCTTTGTGTTGCAATGCTGTGGGCTGGGAAATGATGTTTCATTTCATTTCATGTGCACGAGTGCGTGAAATTAAATGACAAAGTGTTTCTGATTCTGATGTGTGTTTGCGTGTTTTTTTTGTTTTAGAGATAAATGAGTTTAATCATACCATGTTGACAAAGGCAGAGATAAAGACAAGGACAATGGTAAATACTCCAACTAGGGTGCTGTTGGTGCGAGACTGGACAATCTTCTTGGAAACGGTCTGCATTGCAGCTGGAAAGAGCTACAGGGGGGAGCCACAAAAAAAAATGTTTTGAACTCTAAATATAGACTGAATTCTGCACAAATTAGCAGTAGTTGTACATATAAGGTAGTCCCACTACCTTAATGCAAGAATATATGGCACAGATGAAGAGGATGTTGGCGAGTATGATGAAGATACTGATGTAGATTCCCAGCATGACTGGGGTGCTGCGAAAGAGAGCATAGATGCCCATTTAGCCAAAGTAGTATTCACATTTTGAGACAAACTGTGGGATATGTGTACAGAAAACGACTGTGTTCATTTTGCTTATCTCGTGAATACAAGTGTGTCTGTGTGTTGTGTGTATGAATTACTTACTGTGGAAATATAACAATCTGTATGAAAGATATGAAGCAGAATACTAGAAGGGTACAGGCAACGTAACCTCCAAAGCGATCATCGACCTTCTTGGAATACTGCAACATGACCAAAAAATGCAGTTACTAAGTTAAATACATCACACCCGATTATAGCCAGTTGACACTGCCACATACAAACTACAATACATTTAGGTTTTGAGTGCAAACTATATTAAAAAAAAAAGCATGATGGGATTTGTAATTCTCACCTTTTTCTCTAACATTGGGGTCTGAAAGGTGAGCAGGAACTTCTTAACATGATCTTTTCTAAGTTGGTCGATGCTGCGAGCGTCGATAGCTCGCCCCAGAAATTCATCCACCTCGTCCTCCGGGTTCATGGCCTCCTGAACGCCGCGGCTGTAAAAGGACGGAGAGAGAAAGAGACGCAAAGAGGCAAAGGGGGTTGTCAAAAACCCACTAAATAAGCATACCCATCTCCATTCATGTGTAAGCATCATGTAAGCAACACTCACTTGTCTTTACTAGAAGTCTCATCAATCCCCTGGGAGAGGAGAGAGGGAAGCGGGAATTGGAAGCTCATATTCATGACAGAGAAGCAGTAACATAAAATACACGTTACTCACAAGGAATCATTGAATTCAGAAACTGTCGACATGAAGATGCAGGTGGGTTTGCAGACTCACCATTTGCCTGAAGACCTTGGAGTCCTTGGTCCGGGAGAAGGTTCGATCCGGGACCCAGCGTGGTATCAGTCCCTCATTGGAGTTGGCCCTCGTCCGCTGCATCTTGGCCATCATCGCCTTCTCCTCTTTCTGCTCGGGGAGGAAAATATGAAGACTTGACAAACCCTCATGAAAACAAATGAGAAGAGAGAAACACCTGGAAAATAATGATAGCTGTCAACATTAGCAGGTTGTCCCTATGTTATCAGCACTCCACTTCATTACTGGCCCAGTAATACAGTCAGAAATCCTAAGGAACCAAGGGGTTTCATGGAAAACCAGGCAGGGTGGGGGATAAGGAGCAGAGTCAGCATACAGCAACTCACTGGTAAATAATTTATGCTATGATTTGTTTTAATACAAATGTTTGCATTCTTCTCATGCATGTTAGCATGTAAGATGTACATGTATGCAAATGTACTACATGTGTTTATGTATATAGGAAATATCCTATAAGTATGTAAGCATGTAAGACATTAGCATGTTAGCATGTAAGATGTCTATGTATGCATATGTACTGTGTGTTTATGTATATGGAAATATCCTATAAGTATGTAAGCATGTAAGATGTATATGAAAGTATATGTCTATTTAGACTTTCTTTTAATGCCCCCTTTTTTCTACTTTGTTGTGAAAAGTAATGGATTACAATGTTGGCATTTGTACCTTTTCCCTGTATATATACGAAATCTATTAAAAAAGCTGTAAAAAAGAAAGAAAAAAATAAATCCATATGTGCGTTTTGTGCACAGACCCGTTTCTGGCTGCAGCCGAGGACCAGAAAGGTCTCAATGCTGTTCTCCTTCAAGTATGCGTTCCTTTCCCCTCCAAACCCGGGCTCCACCTCGTAGTCCCCATTCAAATACTGAAGCGTGGCTTTGGTGATGTGGATGCGCCTGGCAGGAAGGCCAAAAAACCATGACTTTGGGGTAAAACATGTGCGCATGTCTGCATGTGTGTGCTTGTCTGCATATGTGTGCATGTGTGAGTGCTTATCTGCTTTACCCTGCTTTGCCTCCAGCCTCCATGTGGTTAGCTAGCGTGACATCATTTGACCACACATCAAATTGCCACTTCCTGAGTCCCAGCACCCCACAGTGCACACGCCCACTATGGATGCCCACGCGCATGTTCACATTGACCCCTGTCACCTCACGCACCAGCCTGCAGACATACAGATTAAAAATACTTTAGCGTTAAGTGAAAAAAATTGCAGAAAGAGCACATATCATTCAAAAACAGAATTTGCACAAACATGCATGTAAGGGGGGGGGAACACACTACTCCTACTCACGAGATGGCCTCGATCATGTCAACACCCATCTCCACACAGCAGTGGGCGTGGTCCGCCCGGGGTTCAGGCAGCCCAGACACACAATAGTAACAATCACCCAAAATCTTAATACGCAGACAGTGGTTCTCCTGAGGCATTGTGTGAGGTGAGAGGGAGGAGACGGAAGCAGAGGTAAGCGATTGAAAATAAAGAGAAAACAGAAATTATGTCGTCCAATAAGCGCCCCAAAAGGTGTCCAGGGAGGAAACTAATGCATCAATTGATGGAGAGATGCAGAGAAAAGGGAAAAGAGAAGGTCCTCTCCTTACCGACGCCAGCTTGTCGAAGCGAGCAAATAGTTCATTGAGGGTCATGACCAGCTCCTGAGCTGTACACTGAGAGGCTAAACTGGTAAAGCCCTCAATATCTGCAAACAAAATACTGAAGAGGAGGACCAGGACATGGACAACGAGGGAGAGGGAGACAGAGAGACAAAGAGAGAGAGAGGAAAGGGAAACAAACAGAATCAATCATCCATTGACTGTGATTGATAAATAATTGCCTTCTCATAATAACTTCACCACAGTTTCGGTGGAGCAGGATGCAGGAAGTTGGCACGCTGATTTGTGCACATGGCAACACTGCTAAATATGTTTTCATCTCTACACAGGTGCAGCATTACATCAAAATCAGTGGTCCTGATCTTGCGAGAAGCACAAGTTCGACATGCATGTCCTATGAAGGAGGGTAGTGGCTGGTATAAGGTGTGTGTGTGTGTGTGTGTGTGTGTGTGTGTGTGTGTGTGTGTGAGAGAGAGAGAGAGAGAGAGAGAGAGAGAGTGAGAGAGACAGAGAGACTAGGACTGTGTGCAAAGTGTATATACACAGTGCTGTAATTGAATGTGTGTGGAGGCTTTCTGTCTTTGGGGATTATCTTATCTTGGCTGCTGGTGATTAAGTATTCCCTCACTAGTGTTAATTAGCCTCTTCTCTGCCAAACCACTCTTACCCTCTCTCTGTTTCTGTCTCTCTCTCTCTGTCTCACCCTCTCTCTCTTACTCTATCTATCTGTGTGTGTGTGTGTGTATACGAGCATGTGTGAGTGACAGAGACTGGAAAACAAAGCTCTAACCCGTTAAAGCCTACAACATATGTTTAAGATACTATAATTCCTTGATTGACAGGTAACTAAGGACCCCATTCCCCAGTTGGCGATCATTAAAGGCGCTATGTTTGATTCTGCTGAAATCCTGACCTCTATCCATCAGTGATGTGAATAAAAATAAACAGAACAAGCCACAAAAAAAGAACGAAATTTTTTTAAGGAGAAAGGTATCAGATATACAGTACGTTTGAACACATCTGCCATTTCTGAACACCTTCAGTAAATGCTGGCAATCGCTGCATAATCTGCTAAAGACCGCATGGTGCAGATTTTCAGAAAGTACATTTCCTGCAGAAAATGTGTGGAATAGTGGAAAGTGTTGGCACGATAACTCCTCGGTGGTTTAAAGCGGTATTCTGTCCGATCATTTTTACAGGGACATTTTTCCACACAAGTTAAAGATGGACGTTTCCAAGTTTGAACAGTGTTGATACTGTACGTCAAAGCATGTAGGACTAGTTAGAGTCCATGGTTTTGGAGAGAATGATAACTAAGAAAAAAAATGGTGGTGTCAACATGAATGTCCCGGCTGATATTTAATAATATGATATATAATAATATATTTAATATTATGCTTTGGGGAAAACTAAAATATGACACGCAGCATCGTTAAAGGACCACACCGGTGTTTTTGCATGTTTAAGCCCATTTACTACAAATGGCATATACTTAACATCACTCCAAACCATGCTGTAGTGTTTCAGATCTATTGAGTGTGTTTTTCCTTCTCTCCAGGCAGCCACTGCTTTCCATTTATTCATTTCAGTACCAATCTCAGAACCGGAGGCTGACTCGTCTGACAACGATTTAGCCCCTGGGAACAATGGCCAATGTTTCGGGGCTTCCAGCGTAGCTGCTCGCTGCTCAGTTCCATTTCCTATGAGGACTACTTCTTCCGTGTGCCCGTCATTGTTTACAGTCAGATTAGCAACTTGAGACACGAGAATGGAGTTGGAGTTGAGAGACGACATCTACCCCCGGACTGTTTCAAAAGTAGTCGACACGAGTCAAATGTTTCTCCACACAATACACAACATTGATGATTTTTGCTGGTGTTTTAGGTCCAGATGACATTTCGGCCAATTAGGGGTGTAAGAAAATATCGATACACTTGAGTATTGCGATATTATCTTTTGTGATACTGTATCGATTCTCAAGACCACTATATCGATTTTTAATTGTTTACATGTAAAGGTTCATGACAAACATTTTGTGTTGTGTGTAACCGCACAACCACTAGATAACAGTGCTGTAATCTATCTTCGGCCATTTGACTCTTCCACTCCAACGCAACAACGTAAACTGAGACAGGAAGTAGCATAAGCACAAAGAACACAGGCCTAGGAAATTGCAATATATCACCTTTCTTACAGTATCACAATATATTGCGATATATTGAATATTGAGATATATCGCGATACGTATCACCCCCACCTTGTGATACGTATCGTATTGCGAGATTCACAGCCCTATACACAGCCCTACGGCCAATGCGCTCCGCCTCTTTTGCCCCCACCCCCACTCCCCATGGACTGTTACCAACATGCATTCAAGCATGTTTCTGTAGAAATCACCACCTACTCAAACATGATTGGTCAATACTACTCGGACCAAAACAGAAACGGAAACCAGAACGCTTCCGATGCCAAAATCCTCTCCCGTTAACAGATTATTTCAGTCCTGTATAAAAATCAACTTGCAGAGGCTTGAAATTTGCTTGACATAGGTAATCCATCAAAGTGACCACATAGTTGATTTTATTTTTTGTCAAAATTACACTATTGTTGTGGGATAATGCAGTTGAAAATGCGGATTTTCCACCGTAAAATATTTCCTGAAATGTTTTACAGATGAAATTCAAATATTTATGAATTCTTTACGGTGGCCTGAATGTTAGCAGGAGAAGCAGAGACGTTTTTAATGTGGGTTTATCACCTGAACGTGTGAATAAAAAAAATGAAAAACAGGGCGTCCGGGTAGCATAGTGGTCTATTCCATTGCCTACAAACACGGGGATCGGCGGTTTGAATCCCCGCGTTATCTCCAGCTTGGTTGGGCATCCCTACAGACACAATTGGCCGTGTCTGCGGGTGGGAAGCTGGATGTGGGTATGTGTCCTGGTCGCTGCATTAAAACCTCCTCTGGTCAGTCGGGGTGCCTGTTCGGGGGGGGGGTACTGGGAGTAATAGCGTGATCCTCCCACGTGCTACATCCCCCTGGCGAAACTCCTGACTGTCAGGTGAAAAGAAGCGGCTGGCAACTCCACATGTATCAGAGGAGGCATGTGGTAGTCTGCAGCCCTCCCCGGTTAAACAGAGGGGGTGGAGCAGCGACCAGGACGGTTCAGAACAGTGGGGTAATTGGCTGGGTACAGTTGTGGAGGGAAAAAAAAGGGGGGGGATCCAAAAAAAAAAGGAAAATATATTGAAGTTATTCCACAATCTAAAAATATTGTGGTTTGCTTTGGAAAATGGTCAGGAGTAATGTAAAGTATACTCCATTTGTAGTAAACGGGCTATAAAACATAAAAAAAAACACTGGTATGGTCCTTTAAAGTTTCATCCAACTTAGTAAAATGAAAGAAATGAATGTAGATGAAACACTAAATGGTGTCAAAGCTGACCTGACGTTGTCATGTTTCTGGATGTAGATCTTATGGAACATCATGTCTTCCTTCTTGGCACTGATGTCAGCCTTCATCTCCATGGCAACATGCCTCGGCAACACAGACAGCAACAGTCGTTCCTGGAAAGCAAAAAAACACAACCCAGCTAGCGACATCCCACTACATCCATCCATCCATCCATCCATTATCTGAACCGCTTATCCTGCTTTCAGGGATCTTCTATATTCAGTGTGTGTGTGTGTGTGTGTGTGTGTGTGTGTGTGTGTGTGTGTGTGTGTATGTCTGTCCGTCTGTGTGTGTCTGTGTGTAGACCCACCTGCTGTTGGTTCTCTCTCTGCAGGTGTAGTCTGGCCTGGATGTATCCTCTGGTCTCTTGGAAGGCCTGTCTCTGGGACACCTCGGCAGGGTAGTGGGTACAGATTCCAATGATGTTGGTGCACAGGAAGATCAGAACGTTGGCGCTCACCTGGGAAAAGATGAACGGAGAAGAGAGAGCAGGTGAAGCATGCATGGGACACAAAAACAAGGAGTGATGATCATCTGTGCCATTATTTCTACACCAGAGAAACAACTTTGAACGCAAGTTTGGGCATCGTTGTGTTTTTAAGCGCGATGGTAAGGGTCGTTACTGTGATAGAAAATAAAACATCTCATTTGAAACTAAAACTGTACTTGATTCAGGAGTCTTTTGTTTGTTTGTTTTTTGTAAAATGTAACTGTTCGACGAATAAGTGTGAATTTTGGGTTCAATTTTGGGTACCCTTGCGGCTGTCTTTATTTGGCCTCAAAAATCAAAAGCCTGAATCATCTGGAAAACATTAACAACTGCACACTTGATGAAAGATGTTCTATTCTAAAAGTTTCAGTTACCAACACAAACTAGTAGTGGGGCAGTTTTTCAAAATTACAAGTAATACCATCTTCCCATGTATTGTCTGTTTGTCTGTTTCACCCATCATACAGTTTGTAGGTCTGGGGCTTGGGCTCGCACACACACACACACACACACACACACACACACACACACACACACACACACACACACACACACACACACACACACACACACACACACACACACACACACACACACACACACAAACCAACCACTAAATTCCCAGCATTTCCTATGGAAGGAAATGAGCCTATATGTGGGATCAGTTGTCTCCTTCACTCCTCACAGTCCACTGACCACAATCTAGTCTTTCACAAGAGTTGAACGAAGGCATTGCTTTCATGAGCCCGGCAATAGGACATCCTCCAGCACCCCGAGAGGGTCCCTACATGCATCGTGGGAACTGTTGGTGGTTCCTGACCTGATCACGGGGTCATTTCCTTTCAAACTGGGCTCTTGTTTGTAGCATAAAAGTGCAGCTTTACACTCAAGAGGCTACACGTGAACACTAACACGGGCAAATTCTTCACCAGGAGGAAGCCCAGCGGTGGTGCATCCTGCAGCAAACACCACTAAAACTGCATAAATATGTTTTAGGTGGGGCTTGGGTCAAACAGAGCTTTCCAAACTATGATATGGGAATGACTTCCAAAAATAGGCCTCTTTAAGAAATACTCTTTGTCCCTCTCTAAAACCTGTTGTCAATGATTCTGCAATTGTTTCCAATTAACAATTAAATAATTGTTAATTATTTATTTTTTTCTATTTTTCCAATCCTAGTGTACCCGTCTTGCCCCCCACTGGATGGAAATGGTAACGCAAGTGAGACGCACAGTCCCGTTTAATGTCATTACAACACTACTTCACTCATCCTTTTTTACGCCATAATCAATCATTAATATTGCATTATTACTTAATACACAACAATTTAAAAGTGCAGCATCTCAAAATTACCTGATTAGCAAGTTTGGAGGGACAGTTTTATAAAAACATCAATAATTTCTTGACCTGTCACTCAACAATGAATGAGTTTTCAATCGGTACTCATCCATTGACCTCCCTGTGAAACAAGTGAAAGTGAATGCAGCGTTAATGCAGAGTGACAGATTGGCAGGAGGGAATGAAAGTGAATCTCAAACGGTATCAGTCCATAACAACGGGGATGAGAATGGCAAAAGAACATAGTACAGGTGACCCAAGTGAGAGGGTTCCCAGAACACACCAGAGACAATAGAATAGAAACAGATGGCCGATGGACGGATGAGCTTAAAAAGGAGACAAGCAGGGTGTCGAGGTAAAAAAGAAAAAAAATTGAAAACCACAGCATAATGGCACCAAAGATAAAATGGAAGATTGACGGATGTTGAAAACAGGAAGGAAACGGTGGTGAGGACAGAGAAGCGAAGGAGAAGCTGGAGATGAGGGAGGGAGACGGAGAGAGGATGACAGAGTAAAAAAAAAGAAAAGCAAGAGCGAGTGAGATGTATTGAGAAAGGGGAAAGAGAAAGAAAGGAGAGAGGTGGGGGGGAGACAGAGACAGACAGAGCAGGACGGATATGGGCCACAGTGACATTAGGCAGATGGCTTGGAGCGCTCAGCTCTGTTTACATTACTCTCACTGTTCAAGCAAAAACAGCCATGAGACAAGTGAAACCTGCATGATGTGTGTTTGCAGGTGAATACCTCCCATCTGTCTACACAGGAATAGTCGGGACTCTGTCGGGAAATGCGCGCTCTCTAGACACACAGGACGTGTTGATATATCATATGCACTTCAACTTGTTTCTTTTTTTGTGTGTGTGTGTGTTTTTTTTTTTTAATGCATGCTGATTCTCAAAACCAGTGTATCCATCTTCCATGCGTCTGGGCCCACAGGCTTCAGCTAATTTCTTGCTTTTCTCAAGAGGGCAAGGGCCAGCAGGTATAGAGAGTACACAGTGAAGTCCCGCGTTTATGCAACAGCACTCCACTTCTGCAGAAACCTCGCTTGACAGCGTTTACCTGCAACCTGCACCCATAACTGCCATATCTCTCAGCCCACCACCACGGCACCTGTTTACCCCACCCTGATCCCAACACGTGCTGATTTTTTTTGCCGCACTCATCTGGCTCATTCAATTATTGCTTCATCCTCATCTCCTCTCCTGAACTGGTCCGGCACCATTACGCATCATACCAGCAGCATTAGCATCATACATCACATCATTTGCTCACTGACAAGGTAGCCTCCTGATCAAGTTACCAGTATGTTTACAGCCCACTTAAATTGAGCCTGGAAAATTGTGGCCGTTGCACCATTGTCCATCCGTCCATTATCCAAACCGCTTATCCTGCTCAGGGTCACAGGGACGCTGGAGCCTATCCCAGCAGTCATTGGGCGGCAGGCGGGGAGACTCCCTGGACAGGCCGCCGGGCCATCACAGGACCCCAGGACCCCCCCTCCCACACACACACACACACATATTCACACCTAGGGACAATTTAGTATGGCCAATTCACCTGACCGACATGTCTTTGAACTGTGGGAGGAAACTGGAGCACCTGGAGGAAACCCACGCAGACACAGGGAGAACATGCAAACTCCACCCAGAGAACGAACCAGGATGACCCCCAAGGTTGGACTAATCCAAGGCTCAAACCCAGGACCTTCTTGCTGTGAGGCAACCACACTAACCACTGTGCCACTGTTGCACCATTGTAACACAGAGTTTTCTGCCGGTAAAAAAAAAAAGTCATCCATATTTTCCCCTGGTGTGACATGATGGAAGCCGCTAGCCAGCCGGCCGGTCTGTAAAGAGGACCTCAGCCTAATCCCTGGATATCAAAATGGCATTATGTAACCACTGCCCTGATCTAGACAGGACAGGCAAAGTAACAGCCGCAGCAATGACTACTCAGCATAGCACGGATTAAAATGCATTTTGTCACAAAATAAGCCTCTACCAGCTTAGGGGGGACATCACACTTCATCAATGATCAGAATGGCTCATTTGCTATACAGATAACTGGAGAGACAGTAAATGGTTGCAAAATGTGAAGACTTTCCATCTTGCAACATTAGCGAGATGGGATGTTGGACTACTCATCTATGGTGATTTGCCTCTACTTGTTCTGTTTTCATTTGGTTGTGTTGTTTCCAGTCACTTTCTCGATGGAGGAAGTCGGCATTAGAGACATGGTACAAACTGATCAGGGTCTTGATTTTTTTCCTGTTACCGACATCCATAGTTCTGATCAGTCTACTCCCTGAAACTTGCACAGAGACCATGTTTTTCCATGGAAAAGACCCCCACTTTCTCTTTTTATACTTTTATTCCTCTTTACCCACGCAGACACGGGGAGAACATGCAAACTCCAGAAAGAGGACGACCCAGGATGACCCCCAAGGTTGGACTACCCTGGGGCTCGAACCCAAGACCTTCTTGCTGTCAGGCGACTGCACTAACCACTGCGCCACCGTGCTGCCCCATGTCCAAAGACATGTAGGTCAGGTGAATTGGCCGTACTAAATTGTCCCTTGGTGTGAATGTGTGTGTGTGCGTGCGTGTGTGTGTGTCCGCCCTGTGATGGCTTGGTGGCCTGTCCAGGGTCTCTCTCCGCCTGCCACCCAATGACTGCTGGGACAGGCTCTAGCATCCCGCGACCCTGAGTAGGATAAGCGGTTTGGATAATGGATGGATGGATGGATATTCCTTTTTATACTTCTTTTTTGCTATAATCTAATTTTATAATTCTGTCAGTGACATAAATTGGGTGACACATATATGGATTCTACCCAGACAGTAGTAAAACTGACTAACCACATATTCTGCGAGATTCCTCCATATGCACACTACAGTGACTTGTGTAGTTCCTGTCATACTATCAAACCAAGCCAATAAACCCAGACCAATATACAGTTGCTCCGAAACTACAGAGAAGTAAGCTATATCACTATGTGACAACTTTTTGACTGTGTTTTATTGAACTTGGGATCTTGCTTCATCCGCAGTTCATCCTCAGACATGAGCCGCGATGTCCAAATAGAGAAGCAGCGGATGAAAACAACCGAATACACCTTTCTCATGACTTCTCCCCGACTTTTCCCCACATCCCTGCACAGACGAGCGCTGCACACCTCCTGACAGCTGTCTGCAGCCATCAGCTCCAAAGGACGCCTAATGGGAAGGCCAGAAGGTGTATTTATAATTTCTCTTACTTTATGACGGATTTAGCACTGCCTTCATTTACTTTAGCGGGAAGTCTGAGGACTTAAGAGTCTATAAACATTGACTTTTAAGGCCATAGAAGCCCTTTTCAATAGGCCTGTTTCAGCCAGGGGAGAGAGAACATATGGGAGACAAATGCAGACAAATGAGACATTTAAGAGGACAGCGACCCGCATCAGCTTTCCAACCAAGACGGATGAAATGTCTCTGGTGAAAACTCGTTTAGTGGCCGTGTAAGAGTCTCGAGGGAAAACCACCCGATGATATTTCGTCTGTGAAGTTGTGACACTGTTTGCCTTCAGGTGAAAGACATACAACTACCAAAACTAGGGATTGGGGCCGATACTAAGTACTGATACTTATAAAGGTACCGCATGCCGAAGCAGGAGGTAGTGACCAGACCGATAAGGTCTGTATTAACACCGCTTCTCATTGATGCCACGGGTCGCATGAACAAGTAAGTATTTTTGTATGGTGGGCAACATGGTCGACCATGTGAGGTCATGTGAGGTCATGTGAGGTCATGTACTCTAGCAGGAAAGGCTGATATGCTGATTTTTCAACAAAAAATTGGTTAATTGTCTTTGACAACCAATAAATGCAGTACATTAAAGCTGTTAGCTACTGTACATTTTCCAGTACGTTATTCATTATTCTGCAGTTATGCATATCATGTTGATGTGTGGTTGCCAACAACAAAAACATAATAGAGTTCTTGATATTTGGCAATAACCTGCAATAATAACCCTTATTTTTTATACGATGAATAAAAAATGCCATTACATATCGATAAAAGGTGCTGGTACCACTTTTTTTTTTCCTTTTGGGCCCAATGACTGCTGGGATAGGCTTCAGCATCCCCGCGACCCTGAGAGCAGGATAAGCAGTTTGGATAATGGATGGATGGACGGATAGATGGATGGATGGATTTTCCCCCCTTTTGCTCCCCAATTGTATCCAACCAATTACCCCACTCTTCCGAGCCATCCTGGTCACTGCTCCACCCCCTCTGCCAATCCAGAGAGGGCTGCAGACTACCACATGCCTCCTCCGATACATGTGGAGTCACCAGCCACATCTTTTCACCTGACAGTGAGGAGTTTCACCAGGTGGACGTAGTGCGTGGGAGGATCACGCTATTACCCCCAGTTCCCCCTCCTCCCTGAACAGGGGCCCCGACCGACCAGAGGAGGCGTTAGTGCAGTGAACAGGACACATACCCACATCTGGCTTCCCACCTGCAGACACGGCCAATTGTGTCTGTAGGGACGCCCGACCAAGTCGTAGGTAACATGGGGATTCAAACCAGCAATCCCTGTGTTGGTAGACAACAGAATAGACCGCTATGCTACCCGGATACCCTGGTATCACTTCTGATATCAATAAATTCCTGGTGATACCCAACTCTTACCAAAAACCAAATTAACTACCCAATCCACATCAAGAACAGGGACGGGATCAGTCTGCAGAGTCACAGCATCTCAGGGTGAAACCATGCTAAATTAGACCAGTTTTAGTAGCGTGGCCAAGGTTCCCTGGCCCTTAAGGGAGTCTAAAGGTCCTTTTGCTGAATGTCAGCACAGCTCTTGCCTTTTCATAGTACAGCAGACGGTGACCTCACCCCTCTCTTAACCCCCCCCCCCCCCCGCCCCCGTCCTGTTCTTCATCCAACTTAACAATACTCAGCCAACAGCCAACACTGAGACGGTGATCACAAGATGGTGCGGATAGGTGTGTGTGTGTGTGTGTGTGTGCGCACGCGTGTGTGTAACGCTACTAATGTGTGAAACTAGCCTGTCAGAGAAAGATATTACCATTTCACTTTGCACCTAGTGTTGTTACTGTTGTGGGACCCCTATTCATTCAAAAGCCCAACAGAGCAGATGATGAGAGATGATGTAATCAAACGCTGAAGAACACAAAGACCCGAGTGAAATGACTAAAACGAGCATTTAAAGGGTCCAGACAAGTCTTGTTTAAAATACGGAGTATGCCAAGACATTTTCAAACACATACACATACACCACAGTATATTTTGCTGTTTTAAATGCATTTGGTTGCTTTGACAAACAAGAAGATTCTCAAAATTGTGCAAAAAATAATAGGATCTATTTTCAAACTTGTTTTTCCCTTCATGTCCGTCTATTCCAACGGTCCATACAGACATCTCAAGATCACAAAAAAAGGACTCCATTATAATATATGTTCAGGTGTTAATGTTCACTTATCAGACTTGATATTAACATTACAGAGTGAACGTGATCATGGTGATGATACTGCCAGTGACTTTGTGCAAAGGGATGGGCATGTCTTGATGCACGCTCAATAACCCCGGTAAGAAAATCAAAGAAAAGCTGAATAATTTCATCAGGACACAACCTTTACTGAGAGAAATGTTTCATCACTCATCTAAGAGACCTCTTCAGTCCAAACTGACTGCAGGTATCCCCACCCTTATAAACAATACAGTGGCATAATGACTGAAACCGGCGATCGGTTTCATATGCAGATTGCCGTGACCATTAACTAGAGTTTCAAAGGCCATGTGTACTGATTATCAATTTTCTTCTTCTTTTTTTAATATTCCCCCTTTTTCTCCCCAATTGTACTTGGCCAATTACCCGACTCTCCTGAGCTGTCCTGGTCGCTGCTCCACCCCCTCCGCTGATCCGGGGAGGGCTGCAGACTACCACATGCCTCCTCCGATACACGTGGAGTTGCCATGCCGCTTCTTCTCACCTGACAGTGAGGAGTTTCACCAGGGGGACATAGCGTGTGGGAGGATCACGCGTTTCCCCCCAGTTCCCCCTCCCCCCCAATCAGGCACCCTGATCGACCAGAGAAGGCACTAGTGCAGCGACCAGGACACATACCCACATCCGGCTTCCCACCGGCAGACACGGCCAATTGTGTCTGTAGGGACGCTCAACCAAGCTGGAGGTAACATGGGGATTTGAACCGCCGATGCCCATGTTGGTAGGCAACAGAATAGACCGCCACGCCACCCAGATGCCCCGTTTATCAATTTTCCATTATACTGCATTGGGATCAAAAATGAATATTGTCATAACGTGATATACAATGTTGTCTAAATGAATGAGAATGAGAATCCATCATCAACAGTTTATCAAAAAATGAGGTCTGAAATACTTGAGGGAGGATTATTTGAACGCTAGTTTTGGTTTGATGATGTACTTTACATTACCAAACAGTTCAACGTGACAAAATTCACTTGGATTCTTATACATGGAATTTTTGCTTATATAAGCAGGCATCCCAATATCCATATCGTGTAAAAAAAAAAAAATTAGAAAAAAAATTCAGCATGTTAACAATATTTCCCATATCACCCAGCACCGCCTAGACTTGATGATGCTGTTAGGAAACGCCGGCGACCACACGATGATAATAACGAAGGTGATACTGGCATAACTTTTGTAATTCTGCAGAGGGAGTGTCTCTGTACGTGTGTGCTGCTTTCCAAGCTGGCTTGTAAAGGATCAATTCGGACTGGCCTGAGACTCACACCCAGAGAGGATGAATTGTCAGAGGCGGCCGAGCGGCGTTCACTTAGCAGCTATCGCCCACATTCCTCAGGCTTCCCTCAAAGACCTGCGAGTCCCCTGCCAGGGTCAGACGGCGTGCAGCCTGGGGACCAGCATGGGGAAGAGGAGAGCGGGGCAGGCATGGACGACGTGAGACTGTCAGATAGCGCTGACAGCCTGAGGCCGCGGTCACACCAGTAATTGGCATTGTGAGATACTTTCCCATGTCCTTGCAGTAATGCAAGATCGGCGACCTGAAACGCTAAACCCAATTAAATTAATGAAACATAACCATTTAACTCCTGCTTCATGAGACTGACTGCAAACCGTCTTGCATATGTTTTGTGTTGCAATTTATACCCAGGCAGAGCCAAATTTATAAAATTGGATGATGTGACAGCTAAAATGATAGCTTCCCCTAGTTTGGACTCTCCCGGGCCCCGTCAAGAGGCCAGCATAGTCAAAACAGTTTTGCTACTGGTCAACGGAGCAAATTCACATGTCAAAGCTCAGCAAAGTTGGGGTGTCCGGTAGCCTAGCGGCCTATTCCATTGTCTACCAATGCAGGGATCGCAGATTCAAATCCCTGTTTTAATCTTCGGCTTGGTCGGGCATCCCTACAGACACAACTGGCCGTGTCTGTGGGTGGAATGTGGGTATGTGTCCTGGTCGCTGCACAAGCGCCTACTCTGGTCGGTCAGGGCACCTGCTCAGGGGAGGAGGGGGAATTGGGGGGGAACAGCGTGATCCTCCCACATGCTACATCCCCCTGGTGAAACTCCTCACTGTCAGGTGAAAAGAAGCGGCTGGCGACTCCACATGTATCGGAGGAGGCACGTGGTAGTCTGCAGCCCTCCCCGGATCAGCAGAGCGGGTGGAGCAGCAACCGGGACTGCTCAGAAGAGTGGGGTAATTGGCCAGATACAATTGGGGAGAAAAAAAGGGGGGGGATAAAAAGAATTTTAAAAAAGAAGCTCAGCAAAGTTGAAGTCTACACGAAGCTGCACTGTGTGAATTTACTACATTATTGATCACTGACAATTCCATTCAAATGGATTGATTTCAGTGCAAAATATTGCCGTCATGAATACATGTGTGACTAAGGCCTGAGAGTTAGGACTGCGGGGAAAACATTCCCGATATTAAGCCTTGACAATCTTAATATCATGACGTTTCCCCTGAATCGCAACGTTGAAGCACAACGAGCAGACGCTATAAAGAGGTTTGACGTAAATCATTTCTACATCTCCAAATGTTTGGATTTGAATTGTTTGAATGTTTCCTCAGGGAAGCGTAACTCATTTTTTAGGCTTTTTTTAAACACACAGGACTTCAAATAAATGTATTTTGTTGTCCCTTTCTCTTTGGATTATTGCAGCTGTCACATTCTGCCGCGGATAAGAGCGGATGCAGCCATTGCAACAGTTATAATATTGCGATGATTGAAAAATCACAAATTGCATTGAATTGGCACTACCGATGCCCAACCTCCACTTAATGCTCTGCCTGTTGGACACGAACTGGCTGTTAAAGTAGAATTAACACATATACTTCTATATGAAATATGTGCTTCACTGTTCCTTAAATAATTTCATATCCAATTAAAGTCATAACCATACATAACCAAGCACAACAAGACACAACACAACAAGATTTTTAACGCTGACTCAGGAAAAACAAAACAAAAAAAAAACAGTATTTATGTGGACAGTACTACACAGGAAGCAGCGTGGAGCTGTACACAGTAAATGTATAAGCCATTTTCCCAGTGGGAGCAATGACTGATGGGATACTGTTGTTGAAATGGGGCCAGGCGGAATGCAGTCAGAGCGCCGGGCCTTTGAGAAGCATCTGGAAGTCTTTATAACATCTGTGTTAAATCAGACTCAATAAAACACACCCGGGCACCCTTACACAATGACAGTGCTTTTCTCTTGACAAAAACGAACAAGAATCACTCCCCTCGGTCTGTTTCCTTTATCTTTCCTTGAGAGTGTCAGTTATTTGTTTCTGATTTCTTTCATGTCATTTACCACCCCCCACCCCCACCCCAGCTCACCCACCCACCGTCACACACACACACACACACACACACACACACACACACACACACACACACACACACACACACCCTTTGTGAAAGAGTGTGTAAGTTACAGGGAGCAGGGTTGTGTGTGTGTGTGTGTGTGTGTGTGTGTGTGTGTGTGTGTGTGGTGCCAGGCAGCTGCTGGGTTTGTGTACTCAGCCTGAGCCCTGTGTCTACACACAGCTCTCCCTGCCCTTATCTGAAAAGACCAGAGCCACATCACCAGATAAAGAGTCAAACCCCGCCTGCCCACGCCGCTCCCTCACTTGGCCGGGTGGTCTGCACAACTGTTTATATAGAGACCAGCATGGCCTACTGTAGCCAATACACTCCCATTAGATTATATTAAACTATAATCCCGGTGTGCTTGATAATTATTACATTCATCATCATCAATTATGAGATCAACACAATTAATAAATCGTGTATAACTTGCACACTGAAGAAAAATTATATATTTATCCATCCATCCATCCATTCATTAATTAATTATTCAAGCCACTTATCCGAATTTGGGTCCCGGGATGTCGAAGCATTTATAACTTTGTTAAAAGAAATACTAAATGGTAGGGAACGTGCTCAACAAATAAGGAGTAAAATAATTGCTTATGGCATGAAACAGGCTTGTACTCTCATAAAGAATTAACTTGACTCACTGGATTTTATATATATATATATATGCTCTAGCATTTTTTTTCCTGCAAATCATCAATGGTGTAGATAAAAGTGCACAACAAATGAGGAGCAGAATATTAAGATATCTTAATATATTATAAAGCGACATAAAGTGACATAATCAATTAATTGTGCAAATGAGGATCAGTAAATGCGAGTCAAGTACAAAGTCGAGTGTTTACTCCTAAAAGAAATTATGAACTTGTGGGAAAAAAAATGTTTTATGCAACTGGGGGTCAAAGGACAACCTCTCTAACCACCAGACCTTCATCTCCACGGTGCGTCATCATTAGAATTGGCTGTTGATGCCATCGCCAACAGCAAGACAATATAGTACGGCAATGTCGTGAAATATACGCTCGTCTCGGTGTTGAGGATATTACAGTATCCTTAATTGGATGATCATCAACTCGTTACCAGATGCTTTCTACTTTGTGATACCTCATGATCATTCTGAGTTTTCCTTTCATTTCCTTTCCCAGGTGGTCCACATTACAGAGAATAACATCTATTAGGATTTCCTTATTTTTGTGTGCAAAATAAACATGCATGAGTGCGAATGATTTAAATGTACATATGGCTGTGCAAAGGAATCTACTCTGAAGACTTAAATGGGGGCCTCACTGTAGTTTCTGATAATGCATCTTTACACAAACATACTGCAGAAGGGAAACTGCTGATTCACTGGTGTACAAAGTAAACAGCATGAACGTGTGGATTCCCCTTCGATATTTTTTTGGGGGGGGTCCCACTTTTCCTCCCCACTTGTACTTAGAGAGCTGTATGCTCTCTTCTGCAAGAACACCATACTTCTTATTTACCCCTTTGTTCTTATATTTCTGTGTACACTTTTGGCGCTTCATGCAAACTTTAAGCTTTGAGTGCTATTTATCTTTTACAATAGTCAGCATTTTTAAGCTTTGTGATGCCCCATTTGACATTTTTGATACCGTTTAAATCTTTTGTGATATTGGACTGTTTTCCTAAAGTCAAGAGGACTCGTGCTGTTATAATTTATCCCTCACAGACTTTCACTGAATTTGTGGTTCAACTGAAACGAACACAAAAATATCCCCCTTTGGATTTTTGTTATTTTTTTTCTGTTTCTCTTATCCTCCCCCCTTTTTTTCCCCAATTGTATCTGGCCAATTACCCCACTCTTCCGAGCTTTCCCGGTCACTGCTCCATCTGCTCTGCTGATCTGGGGAGGGCTGCAGACTACCACATGCCTCCTCCGATACATGTGGAGTCGCCAGCCGCTTCCTTTCTCACCTGACAGTGAGGAGTTTCACCAGGGGGACGTAGGGCGTGGGAGGATCAAGCTAATCCCGCCAGTTCCCCCTCCCCCCTGAACAGGTGCCCCGGCCGACCAGAGAAGGCGCTAGTGCAGCGACCATGACACACCCACATCCGGCTTCCCACCCACAGACATGGCCAGTTGTGTCTGCGGGGATGCCTGACCAAGCCGGAGGTAACGCGGGGATTCAAATTGGTGATTCCCATGTTGGTAGGCAACGGGATAGACCGCCACACCACCCAGACACCTAGCTAATTGCATCTTTCCCACACCTAGAAGTCTGCCCTGCCCCCCCCCCCATGATCCTCCACTGGCAGAAAGAACATGAAAATATAAATCAGTTCAGACAACAGTTATTTTCACTAGGCCTCTTCTCTGCACACTTGTTGAAAATATGCACATGTTGCATTCACGATAATCAAGCATAGTGTGAAAAATGGGTTTGTTAATTACATAATCACTTAAACGACATGCAGAGATATATTAATTTTTGAGAAAGGATTGTAACCATGCCCAACAAACATCACTAAAACCATTGTGTCAAATGTACCAATGAGTAATAAGTGAACTTTGGTGCATCAAAATAAAAAGCAGGAATCTAAATGGACAAGCCGTTTAGAGCAGAACACGGTGTGTAACGGGCCACTTCCGCTGGTGCTCATCCTCTTTCATAACAGAAAGCAGCAACATGTTTACCGTGATTTATTCAAAAGTCCCTCCAAATGAATTACGCTACTACAAACATGGTTTTGCTAAAATACAATTTTGGTAGCAAAGCAAACAATACAACGACATTCTGTCCTTTCACTGTTCTCAGCATTGTTTTGGGGTTTTTTTTTGTCATTTAAACATTCGTATCTCTTTTTCTTATCTTTCAACACTGACTGATCTTCTGTCTAAAGTATCTTGTGAATGAGATCATTTAGCTATTTTCATGCATTTGGTTATTTTTTATTTGTTGTCTGTTTATTTACTTTCACATTTTAACTTTGGGCATTTTATTTAGCTTGAAATACAAAATCAAATTCATCACATCTATCATCTATCATACTTGCAATGCTGAAATCCAGGTGTGTTGCTGTAAACAGCGCGGGGGCAGGCCGGGGCAACGACCGCACATTGAAGCCCCATGTAGAAACCCTCATGTTGGCAACCATAGAGATGTGACTTCTGTGGCGAGCGTGTGACCATAACAAAGCTCTGGCTATGGACAGCCCGTTTTCGAGTTTGTAACACAGATTTTGTTTTTTCAAGAGAAGGTGGAAATATGTCAAGGCGTGCATTAAATGCTAGGGCTGGGCGATATGTACAAAAATCAAACATCACCACATATTTGGACCAAATACCTCGATGTCGATGTTGTGACAATAATGTGGGGATGACTGTTGGTGCATTTACAAAACATTTACACAATCAGATTTTTGATAAATAATCATCAGTAATTTCCTATATAATAACTGACGGCTGGGATAGGTTTCAGCATCCCGTGACCCGAATTCGGATAAGCGGCTTGGATAATGGATGGATGGATGGATGGATGGATAACTAAGTGGGTAAAGGCAAATAATAGAACAGCTAGAACAGTCTGGTAAGTTCAGAAAATTACATCTCTTTACTGTAATGCAGCCTTTAAAACCAGAAAAAAGACAAAACTCATGCTATATCACCATATTACAATATCTAAAATCCCAGACGATAGCTAGTCTCATATCACGATATCGATATAATATCGACATATATTGCCCAGCCCTAATAAACGCTGCAGGAAAATCAGAATAAACTTCTTGCTGTTACGGCTCGCCCACCCCGCGCCGTGGCCCGCCCACCCCGCGCTGGCAGCCAATCAGCTCGTCAGGGCCGGGCTTAGCCGTCAGGGCTGGGCTTAAATTTGGTGGCCTCCCACGCGCCTGTGGTCAGTTCGTGTTGTAACCTCCTCACGGTAGCGGCTACTCTTCTCTTCCCTCACGGTCCTTTTCTCTCCGAACTCACCCCAGCCCTTGGTTTATGTTTTCCCTTGCAAAGTTCCCCCGTGGAAGTATCCTGCCGTGTTCCCGTTTTGGATTACCCGCGAGTTTTTCCCCTTGGACTTTCCATTTTTCTTGTCGCTCAATGCCTTCCTGTGTTTCACTATTTGTACGCGTAAGGAAGAAAGTACGCCAGTTTTCGGCTAACCCCATCTCTGTCTGGTGTCGTGCGCTTGGGGTCTTCCACAAACCCTAACACTTGCCTTTGTTTGCAAGCTTCCTGGCATGAAGCGGCAACAAAGGCGGTTGGATTCCTGATAATTAACAGGTTGGACTCCTGATAATTAACAGGTTAGATTCTGGATAATTAACAGGTTTGAGGCTAATTGCAATGAGTAACAGTAGGCCTAATTTTATACAAGAGGGATGTGAAGTGGACACAGTTAGTGGTAAAAACCAAATACAATGCCCAATATTAGCAACTCAGATCAATAAAAAAACCAAATAAAGCCACAAGGTAAATTATTTTCATGATAGATGTCATCTTTTAAATGTGAAAATCTCATTGTACATGACCCTGATGGCCTAAAAACATCTCTCACAGTAGCAGCAGAGGACCACTAACATATAGCATAACAGCTAGGTGACTAGAGATAAGCTTCTCTGAACCAGACAACTGGCAAACAACATCCTGCGTGTGTGTCCCCCCCCTCCCCATCTCCACTCAAATGACATCAACATTCTTAATTATGGACTGTCCCATTCCAACAGCTAGAGGGGATGAAAACAATGCACAAACCCAGTCCAGTAGAACCATGAGTCTTGAAAAGCTCAGACACCTCGAAATCACCTCAAAATCTGACTCTCAGAGGGAACAAAGCTGAGGGGGGGGGGGGGTGACCTGATTTTTGTCTTGACTTGTTGTGACAGCAACTAAAACCCATATATACCAACAGTCTGAACTGGGACTTGACTGCTTGGACCATAGTTGTTTCCATGGAAACCATAGGAGGGAACAAAACAACTGAAAACATGCAGGGAGGAAGACACTTGATTGGTTAGCAAGAGTGAGGGGCCGGGGCCGGGTCCCCCCCATCATTCTCACAAGTGATGCTAAACCTGCGATTTCTTCTTTATCTTCCTATTGGTCCACAGCCTGAAGTGAGGTGGCGGTGGTGATGACTGTGTGTGTGTGTGTGTGTGTGTGTGTGTGTGTGTGTGTGTGTGTGTGTGTGTGTGTGTGTGTGTGTGTGTGTGTGTTCATCTATGTGCATTCATAAGTATCATTGTGAGTGAATACGTGTATATCTGTGTGTGTGTGTGTGTGTGTGTGTGTGTGTGTGTGTGTGTGTGTGTGTGTGTGTGTGTGTGTGTGTGTGTGTGTGTGTTTGTGTATATATCAGGGAGTGGAGGTAGGTTTCTGACCCCCAAAGAAATAAGAAATAGACCGCTACCTTTGAGGTTAATAGGGGATGAAACCTATTGCCACAGTGAGATAACTGAACAAGTGATTATCCGATTGTATTCATATTCGGACCATTCAGTGGAAAAATTCCATCAGACTGGAACCCACCTGGATCTTTAGAGCAAGCTGTGGCATGCTCTGAAAGTGTGTGTGTGTGTGTGTGTGTGTGTGTGTATGAGCCCATCACTCACTCAGCATCCATCCTGGTTGCGAGCAAAGTGTACATGTGACAGGTAGCCTCGTTAAAATGCTACTGCTGTGTTAAACACACAAATTATTTATCAGGGAGGCAGTGGAAGGCCTGCGTGGGGAGAATATCGGATTCTCCTCACACCGCCTCCTTGCCCCCTCCCTCCCCCTCCCCCTCTTGTACAGGCCGTCTCATTCCATAGTTACAGCCCCGGCACAGGTGATCATGGGCTGACACCTCCTCCGCTGGGATGCCGTCTACCCTCCAGTACAGGATGCATGCAAGGTTACTCTGGTGGTGCTGGTGGCCATTACGAGGCCTCGTATATCATCACAAACAGCTGATATGGTTGAGTCTGTGCAAAGCTTGCTCCATTTTAAAATGCATTTATCAATTGTGTGAGAAGCTGGAAGCGTGAAGCAATCAGCGCGGTGGAAAAGTCTGACAAGACTGCAATGGAAAAACAAATAAGGGCTTCAGTATTGAAAATGTGTGCAGGACAAGTTGTGAATGCGTATTTGCTCAGATTTATGAATGTATATTTTTCTTGCAAATGTGCATTCAGAAGCTGGAAATGCGCAATTAGATTTGTAAATGCGCATCGTAGCCTCACAGAAAGGATCAAAATTCTAAATTACAATAAACATTTTCGGATCCTTACACAATTGCACACATTATATCAAATTTGTGTTTTACTTTCTTCAGTTTTACGTTTGTCTAGTTTTCAGTATACTTTTGCAGTTCAGTTCCCATGTGCCTAGAAACGTGCACTTATTTTAAAGTTTAGGGATTTGCTGTGTGTGTGTGTGTGTGTGTGTGTGTGTGTGTGTGTGTGTGTGTGTGTGTGTGTGTGTGTGTGTGTGTGTGTGTGTGTGTGTGTACATACACACAGGGTGTTGTGATGCGTCTAGTGCAGCAGTGTGTAGTTGCAGGGAAGGTGCATGTGTTCTTCCAACCCGCTTGTGTCCTTCCGGCCCTTAGCTTGCTGCCGCTGGCTAGCCTTTGTGGCGAATAGGGAAGCATCCTAGCGTGTAACCCTTCCCTTGCCAGTACATAGCCTCTCCTTCACCAAGACTCCTGCCAGGCCTCCCCGTGGCCACACGTGGTAACTGGGGTCTTGCGGCCCCAGGCTAACTTGGCAGGGGATCTCGGAGCAGCAGTGGGCCCCAGAGATATGGTGCGCAGGCCCACCCTGGTGGACACACCCTGGCACCTATCAACCACTGCCCCGCTGCCTTGTGGGTGAGTCTGGAAGACATAAGGCTAAGGGAGCTTACCCCAACAGAAAAGCAAGCTGTGGCGGCACGCTTCGAGGCGGTTTCCGAAAAACTGGATTTCCGGCAGCCCCCTGCAGTTGTGTGGAGGTGCCGGTCGTCTAGGGATCCCCCTTGCCATCGGAACCATCTCCTCTACAATCAAGTCATGTGGCGTTGGGAGAAGCGCACCCCCCATGCCACTTTAAAAACCATCTCTGCGCAGGTATCTTCTGCTATCTGAGTCCTCAAAGGACCCACAAATAGAAGAAGATGGTCATCATCGGGCACGATGGACAACCATCAAGCAAGCAAGCGTGTGTGAAAGGAGGCTATCCAGGAAAATGCTAGAATCAAAGCACCAATACACATTTCCAGCTTCTGAATACATATTTACAAGTGTAAATACTCATCTACAGATCTGAGAGGACCCTTAACAACTTGTATTGTACATATTTCCAATGAATAAAGTCCCGATTTTATTCCCAAACCCCATCAGCCCGCATATAAACTTGGCAATTCAATGCATCGTCTATGATGCATGTTTACACTCTTAATTTAAGTTGCCATGTGAAGTGTGAAACACGGCGAGAGCCAGATGAGGAGGTCGGTGAAACATATCGACTGTCCCTTGACCTCGAGTGGTCAGTGAGGGTGGATGTGCGTTGTCTAATTGGGCTTTCAGGGCTTAAGCCTCTATCTCTGCTGTTGTCAGGGATAAAAGATCTATCCCAAAATGCATTGGGTTCTGCTTCAAAAAGCACAATGGGGAAAAAAGCAATCAAAATACCTTTTTTTTCTCCTTTTTTCTCTCCAGTTGTATCAGGCCAATTACCCCACTCTTCTGAGCTGTCCCGATCTCTGCTCCACCCCCTCTGCCGATCCGGGGAGGGCTGCAGACTACCACATGCCTCCTCTGATACATGTGGAGTCGCCAGCTGCTTCTTTTCACCTGACAGTCAGGAGTTTAGCCAGGGGGACGTAGCGCGTGGGAGGATCACGCTATTCCCCCAAATTCCCCCCCCCGAACAGGTGCCCCGACCGACCAGAGGAGGCACTAGCGCAGCGACCAGGACACACATCCACATCCGGCTTCCCACCCACAGGCACAGCCATTTGTGTCTGTAAGGATGAACTGGCGATCCCCATGTTGGTAGGCAATGGAATAGACTGTTACGCTACCCGGGCCCCCCCCCAATCAAAATACCTTTAACTTAGTGCCTCGGAGGGCGGCACGGTGGCGCAGTGGTTATCACGGCCGCCTCACAGCAAGAAGGTCCTGGGTTCGAGCCCTGGGGTAGTCCATCCTTGGGGGTCGTCCCGGGTCGTCCTCTGTGTGGAGTTTGCATGTTCTCCCTGTGTCTGCGTGAGTTTCCTCCGGGGGCTCTGGTTTTCTCCACAGTCCAAAGACGTGTAAGTCAGGTGAATCGGGCGTATTAAATTGTCCCTAGGTGTGTGTGTGCGTGTGTGTGTTGCCCCTGTGATGGCCTGGCGGCCTGTCCAGGGTGTCTCCCCACCTGCCGCCCAATGACAGCTGGGATAGGCTCCTGCATCCCCGCGACCCTGAGAGCAGGACAAGCGGTTTGGATAATGGATGGAATGGATGGATAGTGCCTCTGAATAAATAGGCGGGTGATTGCTTTCTTCGAGTGCACATGTGTGTTTTGCTTTGTGTTTGATTGCATGACTGTCTTGTGTTCGAGTGAATCCAAAAAAATGAAAGGCCTCCATGTGTTTGCACAGAAACGGCCATGGAGTAAGGCAACTCTCGCTTCGACACAGACTGTTCCATATGACGCAGTGGTTAGCAGAAACAGTGAGTGGTTGGGTATTTTTAGGAGCCAGTCTTTGACCTTTCCCAACCCTTGTGTCAACAACATCCACGCAACAATACCGGCCATTGTTGGCAACCGACACCATAGCACACACACAGTCGAACTGATTGACTGACACAGATAAACGTCCACTTACGAGGACGCTGCTCGAGTTTAATATGCATGCAAACTACATCCTAAAGTCAGCTCAGTGAGAAGTCCTGAGGCGGCGCTGGTGTTATTTAGAACAGGGCATACATAAAAACATGAGACCTTATTCATGCAGAGACACAAACACATGCACATACAAACAGGACCGCGCTCGCACCTCTGTATTCAACACTGAGACAACAATTCTGACAAACCATTGATGAAAAGCTGCGAGGGCAGGTGCCAACCAAGACAAAACAGGAAGTGATGTTTTTGGTTTTTTATTGCCTGTGTGTGTGTGTGTGTGTGTGTGTGTGTGTGTGTGTGTGTGTGTGTGTGTGTGTTTCTGAGGGGACATGTGTGCACGTGCATTTGCATGTGTGCGTGCGTGTGGGTAATTGACTTCAGCTGAGCAGACTGACTGTAACAGATGTGGGGGAAGCATAAAACGAGGGCGAAGAAAATGCCCATTTGCTGTGTGGCGCTGACGTAACACAATAAGCATATATAACGAGACAAAAGCTGTGTTCGTTACTTACACACCGCAATCACTTCATAAGGAAACCTGTCGTTCAGACAAAAAAACAATCTTCTGCACCAAGGAAGCTCCAACTCCCGGCTGATGGAGTGTGTGTACTAGGCGATACTGCCAAACGAAGCAAAGCGAGAGAGGGTTGACAATATGGCCCAGCCAGCATTTCTCCTCCTACCATGAGCAGCTGTAAAAACAATACAACACGATCACACACCAGCCGCTGCCAATGGCAATACCGCTTAGAAAACGGGATGTGTTGAAATGTTCGACGGTGTTGAAAACCATTTATGTGAGAGACTTTTCGTGATATATTTCTGAGAGAGAGAGGCGGTCTAGCAGCCTTCTCATGAGGGACACTCACATAACGGTCTTTCACACCCGAGTCTGAAAGCAAAAAAAAAAAAAAAAATTGGTCAAAACCAGCAAAGAATCAACTATCGGTGCAGGCAGACGACCTCTTGGGGCCATAGGGATTACATACCTCTCCCTGTGTATTGGTTTGTATTAATTTTCTTGTCCAAATATGCAAGAACATGTAGTTTTGTAATCAAACTTTGCAAACAATTCATTTGAGTTTATATAGAGGAGGTAAGTAGCATTATAAACTGTGCATTATGTAATATCAACTCATAATGATGATGCAAAGTAAATAAAGTCTTGCTTGTTAATCAATATGCAATATGAGGCTAAACAATGTGGAAGCCTTTGTGCTCAGGAGACGTTCTCACACAGCTGTTTGCATAGTACAGCCAAGTCAGGACTGATGTTTAGGTTTGCCCTGACATTTACCGTGAACTCTGGCCCCAGCGACTCTGAGAAAGGTCAACCAGTTTGTTCGTCTCCAGTTTAGCCTCTGTAAACCGATGGCGTTCGGCATCCTCTGGCTTTGTTCAAGCCATCACGGCACTTCTGAACAAGCCATCCACGGCAGATTTCTGATTTTGAAAAAAAAAACAAAAAACAGCCAACTTCTATCCCCTCCCCCCTTTTTTTTCTCCCCAATTATATCCGGCCAGTTACCCTACACTTCCGAGCCGTCCCAGTTGCTGCTCCACCCCCTCTGCCGATCCGGGGAGGGCTACAGACTACCACATGCCTCCTCCAATACATGTAGCGTCACCAGCCACTTTTTTTCACCTGACAGTGAAGAGTTTCACCAGGAGGACATAGCGTGTGGAAGGATCACGCTATTCCCTCCAGTGCCCCCTCCCCACTGAACAGGCACCCCGACCGGCCAGAGGAGGCGCTTGTGCAGCGACCAGGACGCGTACCCACATCTAGCTTCCCACCCGCAGACACAGCCAATTGTGTCTGTAGGGACGCCCAACCAAGCCGGAGGTAACACGGGGATTCGAACCGCTGATCCTCGTGATGGTAGGCAATGGAATAGACCACTATGCTACCTGGACACCCACACAGCCCACGTCTAAGAAGCTCAAAGAAATAGATACTGATGATAACAAAATAACTACATGAACACCAAAGTTCAGCATAGCGTTAACCAACTTGCCGACTCTTCCCAGGTGGGGATGCTGCGTCCAGTGGAAAAATCACACAGCCATTGAGCATGAATGGTTTATAAAAGCACTGAATGCTTTTATAAACCCATGACAGTGCGCAGAAACCCAAAGTCACAAGTGGACAGCAACCTCACTAAGCCATCTGCATCTCACTGCACCTTTTTCTTTATCAATTCACCGTGCAGATGTGCCGGTCAATGCATCGGCAATAGCCAAGAGTGCCCCGCCATCAGAAGGAAAGGCAAAGGGATCTGCATCCTGATTAAAGCCCCGTGTCATTCCTTCTGCACAACTTTATCATTATCCGTAACCATCGACACCAACCTGAAACCCACCGGGCTTATTGAGTTGTCGGAGAAAGAGGAAATACTTGCGCACGAGCTGAAGCAGTGATTGATGACGCCGGATTAGCGTGTCACACGGTACACAGAAGACCTCAGGAATACACGCCATAGCCGGGCTGCACAAATCTCACAACATTCATTCGCCTAACGACAACGGCAAACAAAACTGGCCCTGTAATGGACTGCACCGCCATACATCAAGCATGACGCTGAGGAGCACTGCTCGAGGAACAATTCTCTGCCCCTGTCAGTCGCTATTGTTCTGTTTCCAGTCCATTTTTCCAGGCGTTGGACTGATAATGGAATAATGTCATTCCAGAGTGACTTAAGTTTTGGGGGGGCTTTGCTTAATATGGCAAAAAGCTATCTTGGCGAGGGAAGACTAGCCTGTCTCAGGAAAAAGTGTGAACAGGGAAGAGATGGTTACGACTGCTGCTGGTGACATTCCTTTGTTTCCCCCTGTTGTTTTCCTGTAATGTTTTCCCCATTATTTCTGCCCATACCTTATCTGAATGGAGGCCAGCAATTATACAACAGTCGTACAGATTGAAAACAGCTACAACAGTGACCACCCCTTCTCTCTCTCTCTCTCTCTCTCTCTTTCTCGCTCTCTCTCACGCACACACACACACACACACACACACACACACACACACACACACACACACACACACACACACACACACACACACACACACACACACACACACACACACACACATCCTCACTCCCCATCAACCCACCCTTGGAGAAAAGTACAAAGCGTCCCTTGTGTGTGAGCACAGAGACCTGAGTGATACTGCTTTATATCATCATGGTATCTCCCTCTGTCTCTCTCTCTCTCACACACACACACACACACACATACATACACACACATACACACATATACACACACTCACAGACGTCCAGCTGAGGAGGTTCATTCAGCCTACTGACCTTCAGCTAGCCCCTAGGTCCTTGGCATGACGCAAAAACAGCCCGTTGTATGGCAGAACCCATACACGGCCATAGCACACACTGCCGCCACACAAGCAAATAAAACACACACCAGCACTATGGATTCACGCACTTACATAAACTAGCTACGGTCAATGTGTATAAAACCCGCTTTATGTAGCAACGCATCACATGATGGCAAAATACGAAAGTCTCTGGAAACGACCGTATCTGACAATCAAGGCTTTTTCCCAAGTGTCATTTTCAAACAAATTTCCAGCAAATTCTACCCAAAATGTGAATTCGGGTCAGCGCGAAATTTACCCCCATGAGTAAAATGGATCAGTCCGATGTCTACCTTGAGTCGTATAACCTACCATGTGTGCTTGCCAGTAACGCTGAAACAATTAGTCGATTACTTGATCAACAGAAAATTAATCGATAACAATTTTAGACGTCGATTAATCATTCGAGTCATTCATCAAGTAAAACCACCAACTTGCGGCTTCATAAATACTAAAATTTGCTTGCCTTCCTCTGATTTATACCATTAAAAACTGAATACCTGAGGTTTTGGTCGGGACTAAGGAAACAGTTTTAAGACATCATACTGGACTCTGGAAACTTAAGGTGGAGTTTCATCAGCATTTTTGAATTTTACCAGACTAAATCATTTATCCGTTAAATTGGGCAAAACAACCAACAGATGAGCCGATTATGAAAATAATCGTTAGTTGCAGCCCTACTGACCTGTTTCCAGAGGAACTTGTCCTCTTGGTTGATCTGCCACATGGTGACCAGGTGTATGATGGAGAGCACCGCTCCGCTCAGCACAGCCGCTCTCATCCTGACAGGCAGCAGCGTGTAGATGATGTAAATGAAGAAGACCGACCACCAGATGCCCTCCGAGGCACTGCGGGGGGCCACCATCAGCACCCCGAACACCTGCACGGACACCAGCACTCCGATCACCAGGTAACTGACCATCCACATGTAGTCCTGGTGAAAGCCGTTGCGGTTGCACACCACCATGAGAGCCATGAAGAGGGCCATCGCCACCGACAGGGCGGAGGAGTAGGCCACGTGAGGTTGGGGGTGGACACAGTGGAAGGTCAGCATCACGCCGCACACGATCACCAGAACCCCCATCAGCATAGTCAAGGAGCTCTGATTCAGCCTGAAGAAGTACCGCTGGTACAGCCGCTCCAGTTTGCGGGACTGGAACTTTTTGGACTGGAACACACGCACCACCCTGAGCCAGCAGTCTGCAGCCGTCACCACCGCCCCGTTTGGACCCTCCTCGCCCACAACACCACTCCCTCCACCGCAGCCCCCCTTCCTCGCTTTCAGGTCCCCGTCTTCGAAGCCCAGGTCGACGGATTTCAGGCCCACACCTTCGCTGGGGGCCCCTCCCCTTTTGCCGTAGTGGTCCTCCTGCCAGCCACAGCGGACACCAAAGTTGCCCCCGCCTCCAGCGGCTCCCACCCCTGCCAGCCCCCCTCGGTGGTGCTGCTGATGGAGAGGGGCTCCAGAGGGTGGCTCCATAGCATCAGGGTCCCGCAGGCAGCTCATGTAACGCGGGTTGCAGAGAGATGAGCCTCCCTTCCGTTTGGACTTCTTGCCATTGCGCTCCCCCCACGCAGTCTTGCGATCGTCCACCCTGGCGACTAAGAAACCACTGAACCAGGACATTCTGTTTTAACAGGGACAACAGAACAAAGAGACACCAAGTGAAATGACAGTTAAAATAATTTGTACTAGCACAGAACGATATTGGGGGAAAAAAAGTCATAATATTTTTATTTTTTTTGCAAAATGTATTGCAAAAAAAATGTTTTCATTGGCATACCTGCATAACTTATTCATGCACTTACATATACTGCGTACAGTCAGAGTGTATACAAAACTTCTTTAAGTGGCAATATCTGACGTGATGCCAAAATATTACACAAGCATGTGAAAGGCTTTGGGAATCAGTTAAGGAGTTATATAATTTCACCAGACACATGCAGCTTTTGCAAAGAACTGACCACTTCTAGCAATGAACAGGGGGGGATGTTAGAAGTGGAAAGAAGGCAGATTTCCAAGACGTCATTAAATCAAACTCAATGATATTATTTGTCAGACGTAGAATATTTTAGTAGAGTAGTCAAGAAAAAGCAAACCAAGCTAGATTTCGTTTTCCATGACGCAATAAGAGTTTCAGCCTGACGTAACTGATGGGCCCAATTTGCCCTTTTCATTGCGTCCTTTGCAGTGTGACTATTATACATGTGTATATTAAGATGTCGATTGCGAAACAATAGATTCCTAATAGGTATGGTACAGCCTGGCTCAACATTATACTTCGAACCGCCTGTACGAGTTGGTACGTAAGTCACCTGTTGGGGTTCTGGTACATGTCCCAGCCCGTTCTTCTCCAGCTGGTTCACTCATTTATCCCAGTGGGCAGAAGTTTGAAGAAGTGAAGGGGTTTCAGAGGCCAGTCTGTAGGGGTGGGAGTGACCGGCTCAGGTCAGACAGTGCGTCAGGATGCTCCACACGGCGTCGGGCCTTCGCTGAGTGGAGCCGGCGGAGGCAGTGATCCGACGCCTACAGGTTAAAGGGAAGTCCAATCCCTGTTGCTGGGCCTATCTCCAAGGCTTCTGCTGACACTAGAAGATAAATATGGAAAAATGAAATGTAAACTACGAGCTCAATGAAGAAAAAAGATCCTGTGCAAATACATCTGCAATACAACATTAATTGCCCCCCCCCCAAGAAAAAGTGACTAGCTCTGATAAGACATATCTGATTGTGATACTAATGTGGATATCTGGGAAAACAACCCTCAGCCTCTTGCCGAGGCCAACACAACCATGAGCCAGTCTGCACGTCTCGTTTCATACTGCCGCTTTTAATTCACATCTTCCTCTCAAGTCCTTACTCATATTTGTCGATTTGCTGGAAGAGAACTTTTATCCCACCTAAATCTGAAAGCAAATGTAAAACATCTCGTCTCGTTACCAGACAAATGTACATAAATCTCAATGGCGCTGACGGTGGAGGAACAGACCTCTTGATAAGCGGACACACTTGAGATTCCCCAAGTCCGAGCCAAGATAATGAAAACAAACACATTATCATGGCTACGGCACAAAACAATAATTTTGGTCATTATTCTTACTGTTTTTTGGTTGTTGTTTTTTTTTAAAGTAAAGGTCAGGACCCAGAATGTCTGTCTGGAAGGATTTATTCGTGAAAACACAAGTAGCCTCGTTTGAGGGTGAAACTAAATTTACTCAAGTTTGGTTGCTGGATGGAAGATGGCAATACATAGATGGAAAGCTCACAAACCGTAAGGGAAAGATAGCATCCTCCACTTGGAAAAATTCCTTCGATGATAAAGGGTCAGAAACCGATTGTACAAATGCATAATGTTAGACAGAGGGACGTTGTCCAGCCAAATACTGAAAATAAAAAATGAGGTAAAATGGGAAATGGGCTGCATTTATAAAGTGCTTTTCTAGCTGCAACAGCCACTCAAAGCGCTTTACAATCAGTGAATGCGTCACACACTCACACACGCACGCACGCACGCACGTGCGCGCGCACACACACACACACACACACACACACAAATCTATACTTTGGGGCCCCCTCACTGACTACATTCATTTCCTAGCCCTTAACCCTAACCACACAAACTACATGCCTAACCCTAATTCTAACATTAACCCTAAAACCAAGTCCTAACACTAAAATAGACCCTTTTACTTGTGGGGGCCCCATAAAATAGCCCCACAAGGTAGGTCGTTTCTGGTTTTTCTATCCTAATGGGGACATTTGGTTCCCATTAGGAAACATGGTGTACACACACACACACACACACACACACACACACACACACACACACACACACACACACACACACAGTGGTGTCAACCATGCAAGGTAACAACCAGCTCACCGGGGGCAGTTAGGGGTTCGGTGTCTTGCTCAGGGACACCTCGACATTTTTGCAAGCATGAGCCGAGGATCGAACCGGCAACCATCCAAGTTACCTGACGGCCTGCTTTACCTCCTGAACCACCGTCGCCCCAAAGGTAAGGCACAGTGTTACAGCTCTGTTAACCCTAACCTTTAAACTGGTAGTTTTAAAAATGACTAAAAATAACTGCCACGCATGTATATGCCTTTTCACATCTCCTTGTTTACACGCCATACTATCATCTTCTCTAATTAATGTACGTTATATCTGGTAGCTGGGAACAATACTTAGAATTAATTTAGACTGAAGAATAAAATGTATGCATAAATATGTCCTACATGGTTAGACGATGGTGCTATCATTCCACACTGACTGACTAATATCACACATACTGTTTTAATCTAAAACCAGGCACAACTACATAACGACCAGAGTCAGATCTGTTGCCCAAGTATGTTCCCACATACATGGGATTAGGCACGACATGGATCAACATGAGACTATACACCAGACTATATAGTCTCATGTCTGTGAATGAGAACATTCACAGACATGAGACCATACACCAACAGCCAAAAAAAAGGTTAAACAGTAATGATAAACACTGAACAATTACTCCCTGGTGTAGTTTTACCAGTACTGCCAGCTGATCTTACAAGGGCCCGCATCCGACCTGAGCTCCAGGTTGTGCAGATGGAAATGCAAAACGTAACGCTGGCTCGCTCGCTTGCTGCTCGACCTGCATCTCCACCGGGCGCGTGTCGGACGGCACGCTGTGTTGAAGCAAAAATAGACTTTCCTCTCCGCGGCTATCCTGCGCCTTCTTTGGCAAGTATCCGCTCGCACTCGCGCGCTCTCTCTCTCTCTCTCTCTCTCTCTCTCTCTCTCTCTCTCTCTCTCTCTCTCTCTCTCTCTCTCTCTCTCTCTCTCTCTCTCTCTCTCTCTCTCTATGGCTTGCACCAAATCAAGGAAATCCAAGGAGAATCCACCTGGGATGTAGAGACTATGTGCCCTCTCCGGCCCTGTTGCCTGCCCCCCCCCTCGCTACGCCGTGCACAAGGTCGACCAAGTGTGCCCATTTACAAATGCGGTGCTGCCGGTCGTTTTGTGTTTGCATGGTTGCTGATTGGTCCCTGCTGAACTCGGTAAGCTTCGCTATAGCGCTTTGAGAGAGGTGTGTGTGTGTGTGTGTGTGTGTGTGTGTGTGTGTGTGTGTGTGTGTGTGTGTGTGTGTGTGTGTGTGTGTGTGTGTGTGTGTGTGTGTGTGTGTGTGTGTGTGTGTGTGAATAGGAAGGGAGGGGAGTATATATTCCTATAGGGGACATTTGCAACCGGACAACGGCACACTTGAGCTAAACCCACAAAACAGTGCACACAATACATGCATTGTTAAGTTTTGTTCGACTTTAATGAGATATATCCGTACAAGCAGCTGTGTGAGGGAAGGCATCCCATGTACGGCTCTGTCTGTACACCACTACCACTTACATGCTAGATGCACGAAAACGGGTCCTCCATCTCGGGCAATGCCGAGGCGTGTGGCACATCTGAGGATTTGTGATCGATCACGATCAAACTGCAATTAACGATCCGTGATACAATGAGACGCTGCACGTACGAGCGCCCGCGCGAGGGGCTGTAACCCGCATTCGGATAGCGTAGGCTACTCGTTACATAACACTATGGCCTATGTGACAGCCATAGCAGGGACCATACAACCATTTCGTAGCTATCACCGTCCGTCCGTCCGGTATGCCTTAACTTAGAATACAACATGTTAGAGACATGAACACCCCCCCCGCGGCCCCCCATGTCCTTCACTATCATAAGCTTGCAGCAAAGGAATGAGCCGCTTTGCTGTAAGCTTGTGATAGAGATAAACATGTCTCCTGAGTAAATAAACACAGATTCAAACATTTCTATTCCACATTCCTCGGCATCAGTCAGCGGGGCTGGCAGCGAGAAACAAGCTCTCGTCGTTTACATACAGCCCGTAGAGCAACGTGCAGCGCTGAACAGACGCTGACATCTCCCGAGTTTCAACTTATTTGGGTGTCATTAAAATGAAATGGTGGCTCGTGATTTCGCTCTGAACGTGCACCAGATGCGAACTGCAGGCGGTGGACGCAGGTTACAGACCAGCCGTCTCGCTTTTGAGGTTTTTAAGCATTTCATGGACGAAAAGAAAAACCCAACAACAACCCATAAACACGGACACGATGCGGCCAAATCCGTTTCCAATCAGACATGTTTTTATTGATCACCAGTTGGGGGGGGGAAACATGCAGGGTCCCTCTGGTCGCTCCTTTGCCACCTCTGTGCAACAACACCGAAAAAGGTAAGAGGCACGCGTCCGCACGGGCCTAATGATCGCAGCAGGTTTTATCAATTCACCTCAGCCAGCGACTGAGTGAACTGACGCCAACATCAACCCCTTGACAGTCTTCACCGGCGGCACTCAAACGGCTGTGTAACACCAGAGAACATGCATGTTGGCCTGCAGTGCACCAGTCAGTGCAAAGCTGGAAAAAGGGGGACTCACCGTGATCATCTTTCTCTATTTCCAACAAGTCCGCATGACACAAGCCGATCCTGGGAGAGGGAGACAGGCCGAGGTCTTTTTCGCCCCCGTCCTTGACGCTTGGAGAGGCCAGGGTGGCGGACCATTGGTATCTGAAGATGATACGGGTAAATTGGTCACCCCCGTGGCTCTCCCGTCGTCGTCTCTCTCCACTCCCTTGCCTCTCCCCCCCCCCCTCGACTCCCTCTCTGCTCTGCTCAGGAGCGCCGTCGCCCTCACCCCCTCCAGTTACAGTGACTCGGCACGCCCTCTAGAGGCACAACTGTGCTTCTGCAGAGAGCCTCCGAGAGAAGGACATAGAATAGAATAGAATAGAATAGAATAACAAATGACAGCCACATAGAGCAGAATAGACTAGAATAGATTAAATTGAACGAGGCTGGACTAGAATAGAATAGAAATCAAATAAAATCAAAATAGAGTAATTTTAATATTTTTGCTTTATAAATACATCAAATTGTAGTCCCTAGGCAGGTAGACTTACGAATGATCTAGACTAGAATAGAATAGAACTTTATATTAAGATCCTCAATGTGGTCATTTCTGTATTTTCAAATGTGTCTTCTCCTGGATGGCCACCTTGCTGTGGGGGAGAAGCTTGCGTATACCAATGATCCCAAGAGCTATCCCTTCTGGAGCTTGGCTCCTGGTAGGGTCACCCAAAGTGGATAGGTCAAGGGGGAGGTTCCGACAAAGACCTCAATGGTGGAACTGGCGGAAGATTTCTCCAGGTCACAACGGCAGTGAAGGCGGATGAAGGCTGCAACAGAGGGTGGTCCCCAATCGTCTTGGTTCTCCATGCCATTGGACTCTGGCCACCCCCTGATAAGGACCCTGTGGTGGCTGCAGGCACATCAGCCACTCCATGTAAAAAGCTGTCACGCACAGGTGTCCTTCCATTATGCAGCTCCAGGATCAGCCTCCATGCCCGCCTGAGGACCGAGAAGGACCTAGGGGGAGGATGCTCATATTCGACCCTGAGTCATCGCCGATGATGATGATTAAATGTGTGTTAATGAAAATCAGGTTTCTGTGAACTATCTAGTGATCTCTTGTCTGTGATAATGTCAGATATAGTCTTGATACCGAGCCGTGTAAACACAAACAATGAACAACTTCCATCAAAACAGGCCTCACTGGTTATATTGCCTCACCACAAGGCTCAATAACTGATATCAGCCATATGTGAGCTATAAACCTTTGCACTGTGAAAGTAGACTATTTGACCTTAAAACATAGTCTGCTATGATGCTTTTCTTTTTTTCTATTGCATCTGAATAAATCAGTATCTGCAACTTTCTAGTTTATGAATAGTTGATGAGAGTGACTTTAATTAGTTGATGTGGAATCAAGCAATCCTACATAGTAGATGTCTAATGGGACATTAAGATGGTCATTTTGACCTGCAATCACCTGAAGGCTTACTTAGTCCGTTTGTGTTGTTTCGCCTAACCAAGAAGATAATAATTTTTACCCTTTTGCTGCACCTAAAGATCCACAATTAACAGCCAAATTTATATTTTAGGGTCCGGATGAGAAAACGCCCTCATTGGGTGTAAGTATGTACTTAAAGGCAGTGGTGGTGGGCTGTCAGGGCCATCAGAGCCTTCTCTGCTGGCCCTGTCAAAATAAAAATCATAATTTGTTTTTCATAGTTAAATTGACGTGTGCCTGAAATGTGTCTGAATTCAAATAGCTGTTTTCTTCTGGGACTGAGCAGGGATTTCCTACATCATCTAAATGTATCACAGCTCCTTGGACCTGCACTGGTGGTATTGCTAGCCTTTCGTTGAAGCTGGAATCTGCAAACTGATTACAACTTTGAGTGACCGTATCGTCAGCCAATCAAATGTTGATGCATAGTAGCAGAACACCCCAGGGCCCTGCGATGTATCGCTGCTGCTAGCCCCAGTGTCATTATCAACTTTGAGCTCGAGCCTTTGGCGGGTTGTGAGCAAACTAAGCGCAATGGTCGCTGCATTCAAAACTACTGATGATCTTGTTGCCGATCTACTTTGTGTTTTTTTGCAAATCCGGTAAGATTATCTGCATTTTTTACATGTTTCCCAAACGGACTAAATTACTGAAAGAATTCTGCAAGAGAAGGCTGCCACAAGACTATCGAGTGAGGTGGAACTTCATCTCCAGGTGGTGTGCACATTTTTCTTATTGGACTGAAGGCGGTGCACGGATAATATTGTGGCTGTAGTTAACTGAATTTGTTGAAGTTGCGTGAGTGACTGGTGATCACTACATCAACTGTGGAAACGTGTATGTTGTTTTTGTGCCACGTGGTGTGCATGTGCACTCTGGTTGCTAAGAGACCTAAAGGAAGAGCTGATGGTGATGCTACAATAGCTGCTATAGTGCACAGTGGTGTGTGTGTTGGTGTTGATCCAGCAGCGCATATAGTGCGTGACAGCGTATTTCATATGTAACTGTGTTGGCTGTATCGGCACCCCTATGAGAAATTTGTGCATGTGTGTGTGTGTAGGGGGGGGCAGTTCGTTACTGAAGGCCCTGACTGAAACCCCCCCCCCCCCGGTACGCTACTGCTTAAAGGTTCAACTGCGAGTCAAAATGTTCAGACTCGTATTTTTACCAAATTCCCACAATACATTTGATCCTGGAAATAAAGACAGAAGTGGATTTCAATGCAGGCATCTGGCGCTGCAGCCACCGAGGGCTGACGTGATCAGCTATGTCATTACAAAACTGTTTCAACATCCCTCGACTCATTTTGATTTAGACCCCTTCTACAATACAGGCCAGCCGTCCAACAATTCATAACTTGCGTGAACTCAGATAAGGGCCTAAAGAGAGCCCCACCACCATCCTGTATGATAAAGGCTGCAGAATTAAAGCCCTCTGAATGATAACTGTAACCACCCAGTTACAACAGGTCTTAAATCAGATTAATGCGTAATGAAGAAGGTGTGAAAAAATATGACCATACATCAGTGTTGTTCATGTAAAGTTTTATAAACTGCTTGGGCAATTGAGTGACTAGTCAATGCTGGTGTGTGAACATGTATGACTAGTGCTAGAAAACCACTCTGGTGTATTTAACACTTTTTCTGTGTGCTATGCACCACTAATGTTGCAGAGATGACAACGTACCCAAACATAAAATCAAATCAATTCACGTTTGAAACACGGTAATTATTTTTTTTTATCTGAATGACACAATTCATGTGAGAATGGACATAATATAACAATAATTTGGTTCAAGGTTGTGAAATACAGCAATTGTGATTCAGCAATGATGATTCGGATGAACGGCGTGTGACCTCTCCCTTGCATAAATTTAGCATCTTTTCCTATCTCTGCATGTGTCCAGCAGGCCATGTTGGGTTTGCAACATGAGTCAATGAATTCGCAAACACAAACACTATGACGTGCAACCACACTAGATCCACTCACAGTGAATATGAGCAGCATTTATAATGAAAGCTGGGCGAGGGATACACAGTAAATTAATTTTAGAGATAAAGAAGGTCAAAATACAAAAGCAGCTATCTGACGATCTCATTTCGTCAGCAGTCTGCAGTTTGGAATTAGAAGGAAGCTAACAGGGTTGTTTAATTTTCCCTTTTACAAGTCAACATTTTCATCTCATTTGGGAACACCTATGAATAGTGAATACTCTGCAACCTGCACACCATAGCGTTTGCTTATTTGCAGTATTCTCTACTCCATACCAACCTTTATTATTGTCATTTAACTTCAATTACCCCCATCGTATTTTCTGTGGTTGTCATTGTGTGTTGTGTATTGTCTAATCTTGATCTGTATGTGTCAACCAGATACAAATACCTTGTACGTGGAAACACAGTCGGCCAATAAATCTGATTTTAATTCTGGTTCTGATTTAGCATAGTTGAGTGCATGTGCCAGACTTGCACTAACAAACACATCCAATGTGAGCAAATAAAGGGACATCAGGACATGCTGCCAGTCTGTCTCAGGTCTCAGACTGTTCACACACACACACACACACACACACACACACACACACACACACACACACACACACATGCATGCATGCATGCACGCACAAAATCAAATCTCATCACGTGCGCACAAATATCCCGCGTCACCATGACTGTGAGGTGACTGTTTTGGTACAACACATTTGGCACAAACAAAGCAAATAAAATTAGAACGATGTATTCGTGGCACAATGCCATCTTTTTGCTTTGGTTGACCCTTTGCAAGCCAAACGTTTCCTTCGACAGTTTTTGTATGGCTGGCAGATTTGATTTCCTAAGATAGATAGATAGACAGATGAATCAAACCAACTCTCTATCCAAAAGTTGTTCCAAGTTGTCCCCACTGCAAAGTAGGTTTGTGTCATCTGCAAATAAAATTATTTTTAGTATTTTTGAAACCTCACATATATTATTAATGTACAAAATAAACAAAAATGGCCCCAGCACTGAGCCTTGAGGAACCCCACACTTAACCTTCATCAATTGTGATTTATAATTATTAATTTGTACATATTGGTTCCTATTATTTAGGTTACTGGATAGCCAAGAAAGAGCTACTCCTCTGATTCCATATGTTTGTAGTTTTATTAATAATAAGTTGTGGTCAACTGTATCAAATGTTTTTTTTAGATCTAAGAATACTCCTATAGCATATTATTTCTTTTCTATAGCAGTTGTTAGACAGACAGACAGACAGATAGATAGATAGATAGATAGATAGATAGATAGATAGATAGATAGATAGATAGATAGATAGATAGATAGATAGATAGATAGATAGATAGATAGATAGATAGATAGATAGATAGATAGATAGATAGATAGATAGATAGATAAAATTGAATGCTACAAAATACAAGTTCTTGTGTTTAAGAGGACATAACCACACCTTCAGAATCAGAATAAGCATTACTGGCCAAATGCACACGAGGAATTTGAGGTATGCTGCACAGCAGCTTCTTGCACTTGCAGACATCACTCACACAAAAAAGAAAAAAAGAGAGTAAAAAATCAACGACACAAAGACAAAAAAGGAAAAACCAAAGAAATAAATGGAACAACAACAGGATATTGGGGGCAAGCATGTATGCACAACAGGTATGTCGCTACTATACAGAGTTTTTATGGTTGAATTATCAACAACTTATGCCCACATATTATACCATATTGCTTATATACTATATTGCCCATACACTATACCATACCATGTACTCATAATCGTACATACTTAGACAAGTACTACCGCATAATGCACTCAAACATCAATGACATGCATGGGTACACACATGGGACAAGGACTACCAGGAGAGGGGACAACACTTTCCAGGAGCCATTTATATCTTAAACAATGTAGAATAAGAAATGGTACGAGCTACAGAGATGTCAGCTGCTAAAACTGAATTATATCAGGATTTAACAGGTATGGATGGATGGATGGATGGATGATGGATGGTTGATGGATGGATGGATGATGCAACAATTCAAAATTAACATGTTGCATGGAGTAATATTTGTGGCAATTAAACCTAACATGCGCCTGCTATCGAGAGACAGTGACCACGGAGAGCGAGCAAGACACACAGAGAGAGAGAGAGAGAGAGAGAGAGAGAGAGAGAGAGAGAGAGAGAGAGAGAGAGAGAGAGAGAGAGAGAGAGAGAGAGAGAGAGAGAGAGAGAGAGAGAGAGAGAGAGAGTCGGCCTATCGGAGCGACGGACGGACGACGCTTCATTTTATCGGCTGATTCCGCGTTTACTCGTTTCCCCTATTCCGTTTCTTTCTTTTCTTTTTTTAAATGCAGGTTTGAACGATCGGAGGTTTACACGGCGAGCCTGGACATCCTCCCTTCCGCCCGCAGTGTCGTTATTGTGCCGTATCCCTCCATCTTTGACCGCATATAGATGTATTTCGTGTCCCTCGTTGCTTCCAATAACCGATGTCTATGTGCTCCCGCCGCCCTGCGCTCTCGATAGATGGTGCAAGTCAAAATGTCCAAATCGTCTGTAGATCCTCTGTCTGGTGTTGAAACAGGTTCCCAGTCACACTATTTTCAAGTAAGTATCGCATTTTTTTTCTCCTTTGCATAACGACCAAAGTGTGGCCAGAGGACGGTAACGTCTTGCTACTTGTTGTTGAAACGAGATAACGCCTTCCCTGGATACCTGCAGATTGACGCCAATATAGAGCCGCGATTAAAGGACGCGATTATCCACCAAACTTAGTCACGTCGTCATCGCCCAGCAGACACAATGCAGATGAATAATCTTATTTGTGAATCCAAATGCGTGTACATACATATAGCCTCTGGTTTACGTTGAACTCGCAAATCGGGCCTTTATGTTGTCTGCAATGATGGTTTATTATTTATTTCAGTGCATTTCCTGCTAAGCTCCGCATGCAGGCTGCAAACGAGCCGGCTCGGATCGATACTCTAAATTGCGTTCTGCGTGTTTTTTCCCCCACTTTGGTACAGGTGCAGGCCATTGTCGACTCACCTGTAGCCTATGTCTACAGAGGGCCTCATATAGATTCACACTTCCGAATTGAAAGTGGAGTAGGAGGTCTCTCCAAAAAAAAAAGAGCCATGATCTGCATTAGACTGCAATGTACACACAGATTCAGTGCACTGGACTTTTTTTTTTTTTGACGCTGGCCAAGTGGATAGTATGGGGACAATGACGTGTTCTGGTGCACAAAGACTCGTTTCACCGGATTTCACAATTTCAGTTATTCAAGGCAAAATGAATTGTCCATCATCAGTCGTATACACTGTGATTATTAAGCATATCTATCTGTCTGTCTTACTATCTATGGATCTGTCTATCTTGCTCATTATGCAGTTTGCAGGTCTTGAGCTCGCAACTTTGTGTATCTATGTCTCTGTCTTCTCTGTATAAAATTTGTACCTGCAGGTCTCTGTGTGTGTGTGTGTGTGTGTGTGTGTGTGTGTGTGTGTGTGTGTGTGTGTGTGTGTGTGTGTGTGTGTCTATCTCTCTCTGTAAATGTATCTACCAATCTCCTCCCCTGTCTTGCCCCCTTCTTACTCGTTTTCACCCGTTTTCTTTTTCCACAAAAGCTGCCCAGGAAGTTGCCTAAACGGAAGAGTCGCTTCAAACGCTCAGATGGCAGCACGTCGTCCGACACCACATCCAGCTTCATCAAACGCCAGGTCAGCTCTGCAGACACTGTTTAGTGTTATGGCCTGGACTTGTTATCCCCGTTTTCCATTCATATTCCATTGTGTCCTGTTGTTTTATTGTTATATGTTATGCCTCAGGCTATCACACTGCATGAATGAGGTAATCTTGATCACTTTTAGACAAGCGTATTACTCTAAGAAAGGGGGTGGGCTGTCAAAAGCTCTTTTAAGACTGAAAGTGTCCCCGTTTAACAAAAGGGTCTCCCCTGGCTTATTTTTTTCTGATTTTCTACCAGACCCCAATGATCTACCAAAGTCTTGAATTTCCTTTCTAGGCTCACAATAGTTATACAGGGGTATTTCCCATGCGGGCTCTTCTTGTTACCAGAGCCGCTGTAATGGCTGTGGTACTTCCTAAATCCAGCAGAGGGCAGCAGCAACTACAGAAGAAGTCATAGTCGCATCAAATCCCAACCCAGCCCAGTTTTTTAATTAACTTTTCCAGGTCAAGTAAGCGGGAGAGGCTGAGATGGAGTTTTGGTGTTATTTAAGAAAATCTCTGGATCTGATAAAAAAAAGGAAAAAAAACACTCACACACAGATAGAGAAAGAGAGATATTCTGCAAAAATAAACGGTCAATTCACGCCAAGCCTATTCCGCTTGACTAAACTGGATCATATTGTCCAATCAAGCTTAATCGATTTCACGTTTTAAAATCAACATAGATAATTGTCATTTCACTTAGTGCACTCCATTTTGATCTGCAACCTCCATATGTTGTTCATCAAAATGGATTTCATCAGTTTTTTGTTTGTTTGTGTTTGTGTTTTTTTTTTTTTGCCCTGTGAAACATTCGTCTGTTTATTGTTTGAAAGAAAGTCAGTGGGTCTTGGAGAAATGGGGAAGCAAGAGGCTTCACCAGGATACAGACAGATTTCACCCAAAAACCGCCACATTACCGAGGTCCATCAAAGACAGAATATCAGGAACGATTCAAATAAATCCTTTTTAGAATGGAATCTAGTGACTTAAAGTGGCAAACTGCAAGGATTTCCCCAGCATCCCCCAAACCTGGGTATATTTCCTATGATATTCCCTTCAAAAAAAAAAGACAGTCAATCATTGTTTGCATCAATTCTTTTCATAGATACAACTGGGCCAATGCACTCACACACATGAACTTTTGAGCTATTAATTAATTAAAACAGCAATACAGACTGTCTCAGAACTGTAAAAAGAAACGGAGGGAGAGACAGAGAAGCAGAACGGAGGGCTGCCAAGATCTGGATTAATGGATTAATCTATCAAACTACAGTGTGGACCTCAATGAGAGGAACCGGTTCCTGAAATTTAAAGGTACTATACCGTATTCAGCACCAGCATCTCAGACCAAACCAAAACATACCTCCCCTCTCCCTTAACGTTCTTGGCAATTATTCCGTTCGGTTAGGTTGGAATTTTGATTATTTTTTACGGTATAGAGTTATTTTACTAACATTAGTAACGTATTCAGCTTGGTAAGGAGACTTCTTCGATCTGCCAAGTGACCTAAATCAATGTAACGTAATTACTAGCTTGCTAGCGACCCTGCTAATGCGAGCCACCTCACGTGCACTAATATGCACGCGCGGCCAGACTGGCTTCCAAAACAAAAGAACTCGGATTGTAACGCACACAGCGGGAGCGTGACGTCATTCTATACCCAGGACGCCATTAGTCCACTACTTCTTTACCTTGCCTTATAATTTGATTGCTTCTTCTATTGGATCGGCAAATACCCTCTCTTTAGTTTCACCTAGATTGACAGAAAATATACCACATCAGATGCACAGTATTGAGTTTTTACACTCACGTTGAAAACGAGTCAATGTCTCATCTGTTTGAAAGAGTTTTATGAAAAATGGACTGTCCTGAACCCCGATACTGTAACAAACGACCCCATTCGCTGCGTTTCCATGCACAGTTAAGTCGAGCTACGGTTATAGCTCGATTAGACAGTGTAATTGGACTACTGTCGTCCCAGTATGAAAGAACCGGGGAAGAATCGATTTATTGACGAAAGTATATCCCACCCCGGTACGGTAGGTGGCGATATAACCCCCTTCAGCTGGTTGCTATTTTTTAATTGCAAAAAATACACATACAGGAATCAACATGACAGCAATGTACAGAAAACTTCAAACTGAAACCCACAATGAACAAAACAGACTCCCCATTTAAAACATAACAATGTTCTATATAATGAAAAAATACATAAACTGAATAAAAAATATTAGAAAAAACAAAAACAATTGCATTAAAACTGAAAACAAATATAAGAATAACGAAGCATTAATTTAATGCTTCTTTAACAGCTATTGCTATTGGACCTTCTTCCGGTTGACCTATTGCGTCACATACCAAACAACCGACAAACAAGTTAGCAAGAGGCAAATAATAATTACTTATCATGGGTGAAGGGAAGAAAGATAACCGTAATGTACCCAATATTGGGTTTATTTTTCCTTTCTTTGCCAATTTTATTTTATCTGTTTTCATCCCCTGGCATTTATGTTCTTGATTGTTCTGTTTGTAAGTTCATAAATGTTGCTATTAAAAAAAATAAAAGGGCAAGCGGGTTCCATGTCGATCGGTGAAAACATGGACAACTTTGCAGCGCTGTACACTTCATACGTATTCTGCGCTTTACTCTTGGTACGAATGAGATGCACGCTATCGCTGGTGATGTCCGAAGGCAGACGACAACGCCGTATGCTCCCGGAGTGTTCCAACCACGCGACTTCTGCTATGCGCCACGTTCTGCCCTCTTTACTACCACGGGCTTCTCGTACATGTTGGATGCGGGTCAGGAGCAGAGACTGGTGGGAGAGGGTAGTTTTGAAAGATTTTTCCTAAGTTTGTCTCCTTGTCTGTCCAGAAGTACGTGTTCTCGCTCTAGCAGTCGCCTTGTTGATACTGTTGATACTACGCTGTTCGACTTCCGGGTGAAAGACCGCCGCGGGAACTATGGATCATGCGCAGAAGGTGCTGCAGCACCCTCTAGTGGAGATGGGGATAGCCTGCAGCAGTAGCCTAACCTGCGATATGCCGAAATGAAAACGAAAAAATAAAACATCAGTATAAGGCTAGTAATGACGACGGGTTAAAAATAATATTTTGATTATTTATTGAAGAAATTATTTGTTGAGGAAACGTATTCATTTGAACAACATAGTAGCCAATCAACAACGCTCTTGAGTCTTGACGTCAAACACGCTAACAGAGAAGCAACACAGTTGGGCAGCAAGGGCCGCTCTGATGGCCGAGCGGAATAAACCGCCTTCTTGCAATCCGCTCGTCGTGTGGCTGGGAGGTTCGTATCCCAGACTCGCCGTAACCGGTCACAGCCAGAGCGTCCACGGGGTAAGGCATTCATTAGGCCACCCTTACTCGAGGGACAGTGAGTGTAGATCGGTGTAGTGTTCGGGGACTCGTCGTTCTCCAGCGACCCCTCTGGCCCATCCGGGCGCCTGCGGCCAAGCAACCGAAAGCATTCCCCCTACGTCTCCTTAGTGTGCTGGTGGACCTTAGCGCGCTGGCACGCTACACATGCAGCTGCCCACCCCTTGACGTCCTTGCGGAGGCCAGGCCAGACGAACTTGGAACCGACCAACTCCAGGGTGCGAGAGGGAGTGAATAGAATCGAAAACTCGACGGCGCCAGGCCACTGGAACAACGGGGCGGGGACGGCCGGTGGAGACATCGCAGAGGAGGGCAGGACTGCCTTCCTGCATCACAGCGTCCTCTAGCTTGAGACCGGTACGCGTTGACCTAAGGGCAAGGACGTCCGGGTCACTGGGCTGGTCGGCAGCCATAGCGGAGAAATCCACAGCGAGGTGCACAGGACACACAAGCACACGCGACAGACAATCAGCAACAGGGTGGGACTTCCCGGCCACATGCTGAATGTCCGTTGTGAACTCAGAGATCGCCGCTAGGTGGCGCTGTTGACGAGCAGACCACGGCTCAGTCACCTTGGACATGGCAAAAGTCAGCGGCTTATGATCCACATAAGCCGTGAATGGGCGACCCTCCAGCAGGAAGCGGAAATGCCGGGTTGCAAGGTGCAGTGCCAGCAACTCCCGGTCAAAAACGCCGTACTTGCGCTCGCTATCTTGCAGTTTGCGGCTAAAAAATGCGAGTGGCTGCCACGCATTCGCCACACGCTGTTCAACCACAGCCCCCACGGCTATGTCAGACGCATCGGTTGTTAAAGCTATGGACGCCGTGGGTGTGGGATGGGCGAGGAGGGCAGCGTTAGCCAGGGCGCACTTAGCTCCGTCAAAGGCCTGGACCTGTTCGGGAGTCCAGTCGACAGGGTCGTTAGCCTTCTTAAGCCGCAGGGCTTCGTAAAGTGGCTGAAGGAGGTGGGCAGCGCGAGGGAGGAAACGGTTATAGAAATTCACCATTCCCAAGAATTCCTGCAATGCCTTAACAGAGACCGGGCGAGGAAATTCCGCCACCGCTTGCACCTTAGAAGGCAACGGGACCGCGCCTTGCGGCGAAATGCGGTGACCCAAGAAGTCCATCACCGGCAGTCCAAACTGACACTTGGCCGGGTTGACTATCAGGCCGTGTTCGTCCAGACGACGGAAAACCTGTTTCAGGTGCGCCAGGTGCTCGTCAGCTGACGGACTGGCCACTAATATGTCGTCGAGATAAACGAACACGAAATCAAGGTCACGCAACACCGAGTCCATCAGCCTCTGAAAGGTTTGCGCTGCCCCCTTCAAGCCAAAAGGCATGCGCATGAATTCGAAAAGCCCAAACGGGGTGATCACTGCGGTCTTGGGCACGTCCTCTGCGCGCACGGGAACCTGATGATAGCCGCGCACCAGGTCCACCTTAGAGAAAATAGTGGTACCTGCCAGGCGTATGGAAAAGTCCTGTATGTGTGGGATGGGATAGCGGTCATTGGCGGTGACGTTGTTCAGGCGGCGAAAATCGTCGCAAGGCCGCCACGACCCATCCGCCTTGGGCACCATGTGAAGCGGCGAGGCCCACGGGCTGTTGGAACGCCTCACTATACCCAGACGCTCCATGATGGCGAACTCCTCCTTAGCTATAGCCAATTTTACCGCGTCGAGGCGCCGCGCGCGCGCAAAAACTGGCGGTCCCAGAGTGGGAATGAAATGTTCTACCCCGTGTTTAGTAACCGCGGTGGAAAAGGCAGGCGTAGTCACCGATGGAAAATCCGCCAGCAAACGCTGAAAAACATCCCCTAATGCTAAAAAGTTAGCGTGTGTTAACGGCCCGGCTCCCCTTGTCTCGCACGGAACAGTGGCGAAAGACACAGCATCAATTAAACGGCGGTTTGCAACATCAACCAGCAGACCATTAGCACACAGAAAATCCGCGCCGATAATAGGAACAGTAATGGCGGCCACTACAAAGTCCCACTCAAAATGGCGCCCGTGGAAGCAAACAGTCACCAACCTTGTGCCAAACGTCGCAATGGACGAACCGTTAGCTGCACTTAACTGTGGGCCGCCGCCTTCGGCCGACCTGTCTGTCTTAGCAGGAGGGAGTAGGCTCTTTTGCGAGCCTGAGTCCACGAGAAACCGTCTTCCTGACATCGTGTCCTTAATGAAGAGCAGCTCACTACGTCCGCCAGCGCCCACAGCTGCTACTGAGCGCTGGCCCTGGAGTTTCCCGCCGTCTCAAACGTGCACGGAGGGACGCAGCGCCTCGCCTTGCCGCCGAACCGCTGGTGGAAGAAACAGAGGCCTCTCCCGCGCCGTCTCCGGGCAGTCACTTCAGTCACCACTGCCGGGTCCGCGTCCTCCGACGTCGGCTGCAGAGGCTCCGATGCCACACTCTGCACAGAGAACCGTCTGGTAGCCAGCAGGACCCGATCGGCCTCCTCAGCCAAACCTCGGCAGTCACCAGCGGCCAGACACGGGGAGTTAGCCAAAGCCGCGCGCACAGGAGACGGGAGCTGGCGCAGGAAAACGTGCGGGAAAAGGAACCTACCTTCGTCTGAGCCTAGCAGCGACAGCATATTGTCCATGAGATCCACAGCCGTCCCATCGCCCAAACCGGATAGGGAAATGATTCTATCTGCCCTCTCTGCGGTAGATAGGCTGTACCTCCGGAGCAGATGTTTGAGGGCGACGTATTTATCGTGTTGCGGAGGGGCGCGCAACAGCTGCATGGCCCGGCGTGTGGACTGCTGATCCAGCGCAGCGACGACCAGATAGTATCTGGAGTCGTCCGCGGAGATTCCACGCAGGTGGAACAGCGCCTCGACATGCTGGAACCACGAGGCAGGGCCGCTCTGCCAGAACTCTGGGAGTTTCACAGCCGCGGCGAGAACGGCCGGCTGTGAGAGTTGGGGCGGCGTGGCCGAAGTGGATTCACACACATCTTCTGCTCCAAACATGTTCAATTCGGGGTCACCAATGTGGCAGGAATGAGGAAAAACACAGGAGACCAAGGCGAGTTTGATGTTTATTCCTCAACTCCAAAAACCAACTGCAGCAGGAACAACCCTGCACCGGCGAGCCCGGGAACGTAAACCACGCCACCAGCTCACAGTCCTGCTGGGTGAGAGGCATAGCCCCTAGTGTCCGCCACAGTGTAAGTGTTTAACCACAGAGTATATATCTCTCTGTTTAACTTGCTCGATTGCGTTGCTTTGAGCCATTCGCTAACAGGAAATAATACGTCAATTGTTTACCGTCACTAGGCAACTTGATGCCAGCTAAACTTGCTCATACACGCACTTTCAAAATAAAAACACAATCGTTGCTTTGGTCGAGCTCTGATAGCTAACGTTACTTCTGTCTTCCTTCATTAGCTAGAGAAAACAGTTATTTTTTTCCTTTATTTTCCTTTCTTTTTTACACTCAGATATGCAATCGTGGGATGATTTTGCACACGCTACTATTTCCAACAATGGATTCCAGTGAATGATTTAGGTTGGAATTAGCCTACGTCCAATCTCAGAATTATGGAGCATCTAGACCGTGTTTTACATTTTTTTATCTTGTATTTAAAAGACTAAATGGTCAGTTTAACAAAAACTAGACTACATCACTTTCTGTTAAAGTAATAAACACATGTTTTCGTAATTTTGCACACCATTCATTGCCTGTCATCTTTAAGCATCTTTCTGTAAAATATGGTATTTTTATTTGTAAAAAAAAAAAAATATATATATATATATATATATATATATATAGTAACATGCATGGGTAAGTAGACACTTTGGTTCTTGACCAACGGGTCGGACCCTTTAGTCGACTGGTTAACGTTGTCGCTTGCGGTGTGGGAGATATGGGTTCGCGTCTCGGTTGTGGCGGTCATACAGTTGGTAGCACCCCCTACTTAGAACGTCTTCCTGTATACATGCCAGAGTAAATCGATCCCCAACCGCACTATCTAGGTGTGTTAATCCGACTTGGAGAAAATTCGATTTAGTACGATTACAGTCGGACTAACGCGTTTACATGTATTTTAAAAGTCCAGTTTTAGTCGGACTAACACAATATATCGACTTTTTCTAACATAATGTAAACGTAACAAAGCTTTGGGAAACATCTGGGTTACATTTAGATATGTGGCAGTTCACGCAGAGTTCATGAGGATGGACTATAAAGCCGCGTTCCTACTAGGTCCTAGTGGGGGTGGGGGGGGATGAAAAGAGCTGAGCAGACATCTTATTTAGGGGGGCACATTAGTTATCCTGATCAAGGGCTCAATGACAATCTCAACATTTCATGGGAATATCACACAGCGTAAAATATTCATGAAACTCATTTGCAGACCTCCGACGAAGCGGTACATGGGTTCGTTTCCCGCACTTTCGCTCATTTTTTATACATTGCCACCACCCTCTTCCTTTTTTGTGCATTTAGATGGTGCCCCTTAATATTAAGTTCTTAGCTCTGTGTTAGTTACTGTATTTTTTTTCCAGAAATGGTAAATGGACTGCATTTGTATGTGCTTTTCTAGTCTACCGACCACTCCAAGTGCTTTACAGTGTATGCCTCATATTCACCCATTCACACACATTCATACACTGATGGCGGAGGCTGTCATGCAAGGCACCGACCTGCTCATGTTCAGTGTCTTGCTCAAGGACACTTCGGCACACTCTCTGGAGGAGCCGGGGATCGAACCAGTGACCCTCCGATTACTTGACAACCCGTTCTACCTCCTGAGCCATGCCCTCCCATCTTGAGAGGAAGAGGAGAAGAGGAATGCTGGCCAGATTCAGCTCTCTGTATATCTGGGTCATTGGACAGGTTACAAAATATAGCCTTCTGTTGCAGATAGATACTATTAAAGCTGAAATCTGGGATTTTTCTCCATTAATAAATAACTATTTTACCCATCTGAACCACAGAGTCAGGTTCATTAATGCTAAACGACATCTTTACCATGGTTGGAGACACTCTTTATATACCGCTTAAGAAGTGTTTGACTGGTGTAGCACGTCAATATGGGCACACGATTGAGACATGATGACGATGTGGTGATGCATCTGTTGGACAGGTAATCTACCTATTCTACAATCAATATCACAATGGAACAGTGTTCCCATGTGGTTTGTTGTAGTTTATAATACATTACAAACTATGTGGGACGATGGCGGCGCGAATTCATGTTTGCAGTGGCCTCACCCAGTACTGTCCATGCAGTGTCTTTGTCCACATCTGTGTCTTAAGTTTTGTATTCTTTGATGGCTGGGAAGGCTGGTGCTGGATCGGCTGGGAGAGCTTGGTCTGCAGCATCCTGTGGGCCCAGGGACCATGGCCCTGCCTGGAGCTGCATCCGAGGAGGTAACACCGAGGGCGGTCTGACAGGATGCGGAAGCGGGGCAGACTAAGCTAACTGTTTGCCCATGTGGTCTGGTGGTGGCCTTGCCTGGCTTTGACTATGGTGTTTTTGGTGTCGTCGTGTGGAGTGTGGGGGAGGTGTGTTGAGGGTGTCTGGCTGGGAGAGCTGGCGTTGGATCGGCTGAGGGAGCCTGGTCTGCTGCATCCGGTGGGCCCAAGGACCATGGCCCCCTTAGCTAACTGCTAACCCATGCAGACCAGCAGTTCTGACAGTCATCCTGGCTGGCGTTCATTACCTTGGAGGGTGATTTTTTTTTTTTTTTTTTTTTTTGGTTTGGATATGTGTGTTTGTCTTTCTGTTGCACTGCTGTGGGCTGGGGGGAACCATGTTTCGTTTCATTTCACGTATGCAAGTACGTGAAATGAAATGAAATGACAAAGTGTTCCTGTTCCTGTTCCTGATTAGACTATCTGTGTTAGCTTTGGTCTCCGGATCCATTTTTACAAGGATGGGAACTGTTTACTGTTGAGCTGGTGGCACACAAACGACATTTGCTGCTGCACCTTGTTTGTAGTTCATGCTGCCAGAAGAAGGGACAGATCAGGAAAATCACGGATTTCAGCTTTAATGATATTCCTTCGTCAGTGTACTTGCTCAGTAAAATCCAGGGTCATTGGAAGCTGGTGTCCAACCCAGCAGGCTCAGGCAGAAGGCAGGGCAACATGACAGACAGGTCACCGGTCCATTCAAATCTATGGTCAAATTGGAGTTTCAAATTCTCCGGACATGGTTGTCTTTGGACTGTGGGAGGAAACCCACATGACAACATGGAGAACATGAGAGCGCCACACACACAACATATTGAACGTTGAACCCAGGACCTTCCTGCTGCGCGACAGCGGTGCTAAACACCAAGCCACTGTGCTACCCTGTTAAAAATATCTCAAATCTATTCTCACCAGAAGTACTTAGAAAAATGTAATTGAAAATGGTCAGAGGTAAAAAGTAATATTTTTTGGGCAACGAGCATGTTTTGAAATGAAGAAAGATCTGTAATGGTGCTATTCTTTTACGTCATCTCTGCGTCTGGGCATGCATGAGGTTTAACACCCGCACTTTCAGATTGGTTGGTCAGTTGTTGGTCAGCTTTTTTAAGGATTTTTACTGATTTATCTTATAAAACATAGATGATCTTTGGATAGGGGAGGAGTTTCTATCGTGGAGCAGTGGAGTATGACTCATTTCTGCAGTAGAATACAACAAGATGAATGCTGCCATGCAATAGGTATGGGTGTCTGTACTGTATACAACACATGAGATGATTGGGAGGGGTGGGGGGAGTGTGTGTGTGTGTGTGTGTGTGTGTGTGTGTGCGTGTGTGTGTGTGTGTGTGTGTGTGTGTGTGCGTGCGTGCGCGCGCACGTTTGTGTGTGGAGGTTGCTTAGTGAGCATGTGCTTTTTTATTGTTTTGTTTTTGATGTTTTTTCACGATAGTTCTCATGTAACCACGCGTGCTTGATTTGTCTAGAAATAGCCAGACTCAATGAAACATAATGAAGTTTGGTGAATACACAAGACTGCAACAACCAGGGAATGAGAGGGAGAGAGGAAGGTGGATCCAATCGAGTGACGTACTTTGGTTTCTACGCAAACACTGTGGGCGTATGTATTTGTCTTGTTTGTGTTGTGTGTGTGTGTGTGTGTGTGAGAGAGAGAGAGAGAGAGAGAGAGAGAGACACACACACACACACACACACACACACACACACACACACTTTGCACTGCTGACACAGACAGCATAGTTGAGACAGAGCTGCACTTTACAGAGTGCAAAACATTCCAATCAATCCGTGGTTGCTTCGTCCCAAAATCTGAAGAAAAACACCCCAAATCCGATGTTCTACCCCACCACAGTAAACTGCCTTTTATTATTTAACTATTGGGTGACGACAACGAGACCTGCACTATAGCTGCACAATACTATGTTCTCACTTGCCACCATCTGAGGGACACTGAATGATACACATATTCACACACATATTTCCTCATTTTTACACAAAGAAGCCCAAGACCACACTCAGACACACACGCACACGCATGCATACACATGCACACACGCGCGCACACACACTCAAGCCTACAGAGACTCATAAATGCACATGCATGCACAAAGATAGTCGTCCTAACTATCCTACTGCTTTAAATAAAAGAAAAGCAAAGAAAGTTAATGGAGATAATAATAATAATAATAATTGATAATTAAGAAGTACTACTGGTAACTAATTACCAATCTGGTTTTTATACTGCACTTGTATATGTTCTGATTCCTTGTATAAGTACATGTTTCCTATGTACATGTTCAGTATATGTTCTGATTTTTTGTTCTGTTTGTAATGACTGCTTTGGCAATACAAGTGCCTATTTGTCATGCCAATAAAGCACTTTTGAATTTGAATTTGAGAGAGAGCGAGACCATGGGGTGTGGAGGATAGTGTGTGTGTGTGTGTGTGTGTGCTGAATCGGGGGGTGGGGTGGAGGGTACTGGTGTCTGCTCCAGTGCATGTCCTCTCTGGGTGAATAGTTTCGGTGAATACAGCATGTAATCTAGAGAGGGAGTGACGGACAGCAGCAACACTATATTAAGTACATTGAGGACGTACAAATGCCTTCTCCCCGTCTGTAAGAAACCTTCTCTTCCTGTCCTCCCCTCATCCTCACCGCTCTCTGAATCGCCTCTATCCTACTGGATTTTCCTCGCTCTCCACCCATACTTATCACTGCCCCTCTTTCGCCCTCATCCACCACTTTTCTTTTGTTTTTCTTTTCACTCCGGATGTGTTCATCTTTTATCTTTTCTTAGTTTCATTCCTTTTCTCCCCCACATCTTGTTATATCCTGTCTCCAATTCCACAGTCCTGTCTCACCATAGACTCATGGCTGATCAATTTGACATTATACCTGATGGTTGCTTTGTTAAGATGATGGTGATAATTTCCTGGTAATATCATTATACACTGATTTTTTTTTTGTTTTTTGGAGGGGTCCATCTGCCAGCTGTGTGCATGGACCCATCACTAACAAGCAATCCAAAAACACAGAGGACAGACATTTGACCTCTATCATTTCCAAACTGCTTGAGGCTGCAATTTTGTTTTCCCAAGGGGTTCAAATGACTTCAGATGGCTTCCTAAACAAGTTACGCTGGCGTTGTGCAGACTGTCCCTGGCAACAAATTAGGGGGCATGTCTTTCTTCATTGAATAAACCCTGGACATTTGCATGCCTCCCCCACCCTGACCCCAGCCACAAACTGTTAATGTACTAAAAATGAAAATATATTGTGACAATTGTAAAGAAAAGGCCATATCCACATGTATCATAATTCATATTTTGCAATACATGCAGCATGTGTGGCCACACTGCAGAGATAGATAGATAGATAGATGGATACATACATACATACATACATAGGTCAGCATCTTGCACCACTGCTGTCAATATTGATCATCCCACCCTCATTTTTGTACCAGCTTTGAATAACAATGCCCTTCTAACATGGAAACCAGTATGCAACATCATAGGGACTGGTAACAAGTCATCAGATGTCATGAAGTTGGTAGACCAAATGTGTACAGTGTGACCTGGTCTTCATAGAGGACCTTTACTAGCTTTATGCCAAACCAGCTATGCC